>NC_062518.1:5868674-5991174 GCF_022655615.1 Tachysurus fulvidraco
CCCCAATATCTTACATGCCCCTAGAAGCAAGTTCAGAAACTTCTTAGTAATGGCAAAAAACGTTGAGCTCTTTCACAGAGTGTTCCCACTACAGTATCTGTCAAGGCATCCAACTGTGTCTAACAGCGGCTTCTTGCTGACGATATGAGTGTGAGGTGATCTGACACTTAGACACTGAGACTGGATGGACTCCAATGGAAGGAAAGTTATAGGACTGCATGTGCAGCGCAGCGGACAGACAGCAGCACACATTCAGACACAACGCAGAAGCTCAGGGCCGCACCTGGAACTATTCTCCTTCACAGGTGCCGCTTACCATTTTTTTTATAGCCTTGTTAAGTTTTAGAGTCAAATGACCCCTTTTTATCTTTCTACTTCACTTGGAGCGAGGATGCACACACGCAGGCACGTACACACACACACACACACACACACACACACACACACACACACACACACACACACACACACACGCGTAAATGCATACTCACGTTCGTTTGCATTCGTTTGAAAAGTCACACGTCACTTTTCCTTTCACAACGACAGTGAGATGTTCTTCAAGCACAAGCATCTCTGCTGCCAGTTTTCAGCACGTGAAGGTTTTGTCTGGAGCACCAGAGCCATGCACTCCACAGGCTTAGTGTTCACTGTGAAGGTTTTTAGCCCTCTGCGTAGTGACTCACACACGTCCATAACTGAGGAATGTTGTGCGTTTTGTCAGCTCGTTATCAGACAAAAAGACCGATCTGCTTGACAAAAAAAGCCTTTCTTTTTTCAAGCTAGGATTTTTTTTAAACAAATCTGTTACGCATGTAGTAACGGTGCCACGGTTCAATCTTTCAAGAGTGAATATAAACCTCAGTAGTGTTCCCAGTCATCGTCTGTAGAACTTTTCAAGATCCCATCCAAACAAACGGTCAAGGGCAAGAGCGCACATGCTCCTTGGCGGCCTACATCAGTGGTTACAGTCAACAACACTATTACAACTTGGCAAAGCAATTGCCAGAAGCTTTTCCTGTATTTTGGCAGGCAAAACACCTTGTTGGCTGTCTAGCCTTCACTTTTTCTCTCTCTTTGACTCTATGTTTACAGAGTGCTACATTTGGCAACCATCCAAATGCTAGCATTAAAGGTTTTTGGGTCAGGCTTTTGTATGATTGAACGTTGTCGGGATTGCATACATCCACCTAGTTAACGTTCATCAGTCAAATATTTCATCTGTCAAGGCTCTTTCTGGAGGCCATCTTGGATTCTGCTGGGACTTGTAGAGCAATTGCACTGAAGGAAATAAATCATTTAATACATAGAAGGTTTTAAGAAGTGAATTAACTGTTCATGGGCCAAATTGGAAGTAAAAGAAAACTCTTTTCCATGATGTTTAATATTTCCTTATACAACAGTTCTGTCAAATCCTCAATTCCAATTCGTTATCAGTCATAAGACGTTGAAACGTTTTTTAAAACGGCGTGTCTCAGACTTGTAGTGGCACCGGCGTGGTCGAGCATCAGCTGTGAACGGAGAGATTGTTATTAGATCAAGTTTAGTCGTATGTGTCTGCCTGTGCCTTCAAGTGTTCCTCTTTAACAGACACGAGAATGAGGGAGAGACAGACAGAGAGAGAGAGAGAGAGAGAGAGAGAGAGAGAGAGAGAGAGAGAGAGAAAGAGCAACATGGGTCCATGTGTGCACATTAAGCTCACTGAAAAGCGAAGGAAAGTAGAAAAAATAATAATTGAAAAAGTAATCATCTTCCACATAATGAATCCACTGAGTTTGCCTCCCATCTCCTCATTCCCAACCGATCCACTTCCATAGCAACAGCTTACACACGGACCACACCGACAGAGTAAAACGGTGTAATCGTCATTTACGAAAGACGTCTCCAGTGTCAGCACTTTACTGCACTTTTCTGACAGTAGAACGATGCTCGTCACAGCATAACGGCGGTCTTCGTGATTTGAACAAAAGAACTGCATGAGAAGTTACAGAGTGTAACGGTTTATAGCTGTTAGATATGTAAGCGATAACGGGGACAAATGTATTTTTGACGTGTTTCACATCCTTCGATATCGGACAATTAATAGCTAAAATGAAACGTGCGTTGACGAACTGCTGCGGTTTAAAGCACTTAGCTGTTATAGGAAGATATCCGAGTGGTAACAGACCGTGTCGCGTCAGACCTCCCTGCCACTCATTATTTTTCGATGACGGCACGCACTGTCGTTTTGAATCCCTTACTTGTTTCATTTATTTAGAATTGATTGAGAACAGCTGTTTACAACAAACCACAGTCACCGAACCTCAAATCAAATAATGAGACATTCGCTAGCTTAACATGACTCTGTATTTAACCTGAAGGTCCAGAGGTGTTGTGTACACCCTAATGAGCATTTCCATCACACCAAATATACTATAGATGTAAACTGCTGAAAAAACAAGATGAGCATAGATACGCTTCTTTGACTTTTATCACACTTGATGTCACTTATCTGTCACCAGGCACCTCTGTATTTCTTAGCAGTTTTGTTTTTGGCATGAAGTGTCTTGCTCTACTAGTTGTGTTACTTTAGACAATTACAAGCGTTATCTTTGGCATGATCCTTGTACCGAAACAGGGCATTTACTTGTGTGCATTACGAACCCCTTTCTCTTTTAACATTTCCTGGTCTGGGCCACTTTGCAACTGTACTGTAAATCTGCAACCATTACCATCTGAATATAAACAAACGCTCTTTTACCACGTTTGCAAAACGGGGTTCCTGACAAACCCGGCACACCATTGACACGGCTACACAATTACATGTAAACTGAATAATGTGCTGAACTCCTAATGAGGATGGAAAAAAAGGAATGAGGCACCCTTTCCACTCCTGTCCACTCTGTGCCATGGCAACCGAGTAACGAGGAAAAGCGATCTTGTTCCAGGCAATCTCTTTTCTTAATGGTGCGTTAGTTAGTGTAAGGAGATATTTTCTAAAGTCCCCCATTGACATTTTAGACCCCCACACTGTAACTGAACTGGACAGGAGAGCCACAGGTAGAAGTACTATCTCTCATGTTCCCTACCTCCTTCGCTTATCGCTGTGTGCGAATGAGAGACGAGCAAATTAAAAAATCTCTCTCTTGTTCTTTCTCTCTCATCCTCTCTCTCTCTCTCTCTCTCTCTCTCTCTCTCTCTCTCTCTCTTTCAATAGGTCTTGTAATTGGCTTCAACACCAATAAAGGATTCTACCTTATCATGAGCTAGAGTATCAAGGAACGTTGGCTTCTTTTTTTTTTTTTTGGCATGCTTTCTTTTTGTTTAGGTTTTGCCATTTTGTTCTAAGCTGTAGAGCAACAAGGAGGTCAAGTTGGTACATGGAGGCTTTTTCTTGTCTAGTGTTCATGCCGCCTTGTGATCGAGAGCCACTCCTGACTCTCCTGTTCCCTCTGCTGGTAAAGGCAGTAACTACAAACCAAAGAGGCCACAGTTCGTCATGCCAACCATGAGCGTCAAAACGCTTAGGTCACAATCGAGCGCCAATCATTTTGCAGTAATCTTCCTTTATATAAAGCTTGTATATACTGTATCTCTTGATGGATGGCATCTTTATGAAAAAGAGACATCTCCCACTGGTGGCTTCTTGGTTTTCTAGTGGAATTTTTCTCCTCCTGTTTCTTGCTCACCTTTTTCCCTGCTTTCCCTGTGCTGCATTGGTCCTGGAGGACCCAGGAGGCGCAGCTCCCAATGCCGCTCAGCATGAAATATCAATGCAGATGACTCACTTCGACTTCAGTGTAAATCACCATTGCAAATGCCAAGCCCATTATAGCCAAATCCTTCAGGGAGTTGTTACGTCCATCTCTGCCAGTAGAGAAAGGAGGTTTCTTAAAGGGGCAGAATGGATTTTTAACAATACCGCATTAGGTTGCAACAGGAGGCGTTCATTTTTTTGAATGTTTAGTGCAAAAAAAAAAAAAAGAAAGAAAGAAAGAAAAAAAAAAGAGTGACACTATGGGGAGCTGGTTTTTATAAAGTAAGTCGATCCCAAGCTTACTTCAAAAGATACTCCCATGAAACTGAGTTGCTATTTTTGATCAGTAATGTTGAGGCAGGCGCAGGTTGTTGCGTTTGATGCCGTGATGTTGCCTTTCATGTCACCATGGGTTGAAAAAAGGTACAAACTGTTTTAGACATCTCAAGGTTGTGTTGGAGGGTATTTCGGTTTGATACCGCACTACAGAATCTCATTTCTCTCTAAATATCCTACTTTTTTCTTTAGACTCGTTGGTTTGAATGGAAAATGCTGTGGATTTTCTACCGTTCTGCTGTTTAGAGGGTTAAAGTACTGTAAAAGGGCTATTTGCAGAATTTTACACAGGAACAGAGAAGAAGGGATTTGCCCCTGGCCTTCAGGTTACTCCAGTGGAACATTGGTACATGGAAGAGTGCCTAGTCATGCTGAGAAGCTCAGGTATGGCTTGCCCAGGTAATGCAAGTGTAAGCAGATCTTTTCAAATGTGCCCCAGTGACATTTTAGACCTCGAGCTGAAATTGAACTGGGTTGGAAAGCCATGGGTAGAATTTATGCTGTCTCTCAGGTTCCCAGCCCTCCTTCACTTTACTGTATACTCTTTAACAATGGAGATGATGGTCTGAAGATGGTGGGTTATTAAAAGAATGCAAAGCCACTATAAACAAACAAAACAAAAAAAAAGAACCCCACCAAAACCATAATTAGTCTTCAGGGCTTGGCTACTGTTTGATTTGTTGAAACGTATACCTTTGGCCAAATTTGACACCTACCACTTGAGGCACTACAGAGTCCAGGACAATCTTGCCTGCAGGATTGGTGTTTCTATGCATTCCAAGATCTGGACTACACAGACTCGTCTGGTTCTGGTTGATTTCAGCCCAGATCACATCACATCAGAGTCACATCTATTTCCTAAGGGCTAGTCAGTCACACAGTCTGTCCGTCCGGCCGTCCATCTTTAGCACAAAATCTCTTGAACAATCGGTCAAACGTCTGTAGGATTTGTCTGGGATTATCGTTGTAACCCGCAGATTAAAGCTATGTCTTTACTTTTGTGGGTTTAAAATGATTTTCCATTTACCTGGAAAAGGATTGGTTCACATTAGCAGGTAACCAGGTTCACATTACCGTGCGGCACAAATCTGATTTTCTGGCTTAAGATCTTATTTTATTTTTTAAGTATGGAAGGGAGCATAGAAGCCTTTATTATCGCCACATATACATTACAATTCTTTTCTTCACATACCCCAACTGAGGAGGTTGGGGTCAGAGTGCAGGGGCAGCTATGATACAGTGCCCCTGGAGCAGGGAGGGTTGAGGGCCTTTCTCTAGGGCCCCACAGTGGCAGCTTGGCTGTGCCGGGCCTTGAACCCCGATCCGCCGATCAACAACCCAGAGCCTTAACCAGTGGATTGTATATACACAAAACCCTGACCTTTCTGAATCCCACCCGAGCTACTTTTATATGTTGCCCTAAATTGATACGTTTATTTTAACTGGCCATATGACATCAATGAAAACTGTCAGATCTTTCAGTTTTTGTTGGCTTTTTCCCAACACACATGATCATCCAGTGTCAGTAAGGTAGCACAGCAGTGATTTACTAGTTATTTGATGATCACACAGGTTGGCACTCCGTCCAGGGTGTATCCTGCCTTGATGCCCGATGACGCCTGAGATAGGCACAGGTTCCCCGTGACCCGAGGTAGTTCAGATAAGCAGTAGAAAATGAGTGAGTGAGTGAGTGAGTGAGTGAGTGAGTGAGTGAGTGAGTGAGTGAGTGAGTGAGTGAGTGAGTGATGATCACACAACACTGGAAGGGACTGAAATGTAATAGTGTTTCCCAAGAATATGGGAAGGGATACGGGTCACTTGCAGTTACAAATGTAACCTGATAAGATCGAAATTTACAACCTGCGCAAAACTTAGGTAACAAAATTTGCTTGTAATGTGAACCTAGACAAACTAGTCCTAGCAGTAGTAGTTCAACAATTAATGCTGTGGGATAGTGATTGAAAGGTTAGCAGTTCAGATCCTGGAGTTCCACTTATGGATCCCTAAGCCAGACCCTTCACCTTGATCGGCTCAACTCAATTGTAAGTCGATTCGGATAAAAAGCTTCTGTTAATCGTGTAAAAATAAACACAACTCGCCTTTGTGAGAATTGAGGATTTCAACCAAACATGTAGTTTCCCTGTTTGTATTATTTTTTTCATATTTATCCCTTTTTTTCTTTTATTCATATTCTTTTGGGGTATTGAATGGAGCGTCAGGCGTGCTGATGGCACTGGTTGTGACTCATCATCCTGGCCCACTCTCCCTCCCCATCTGCTGCCTGAGTCTCAGACACGAGAGGGAGACTCAGCCTGCCATCGATCACCTCCTCAACCAGCTTGCACACACACACACACACTTATCCACAGACATCACTATCGATCTCCATGTTTCTTAACATCTAGTTCCTAAAAGAGAAAAAACTTAACTGTAGCAATGTGTAACATGATGGAAGAAGCCAAAGTCACATCGTTGGTGTCTAAAGTGAAAAGATTTAACATCCATAATCCTGAATGTGCGTCATCTCTTCTATATTTCATGGTGCAAAGACGTTTATTTTGATGTATTTCTTATGTGTAATGACACTTGAATCAACAGCCCTTAAGTGAGTCATCAATTGGACAATAAGATTGTGGCATTCAAGCACAGACGGCACAGGCAGAAATTGTGTTATCTAAAAGCAGGCAGAGGAAGGAAATCTTTTTTAAAATCTTAGACTGGCCTTCGATGTGCCAGTTATATTGTAATTCATTCAGTCTTTTTTAGATGTTTACAGATTGATTCTTGTTGGCAAAGCATCAGTCTTTCTGTATGTCTGTCCGTCCATCTATTTATTCATTCAGATCCAGAGCCAATCCTGGGAAATATAGTTAAGTCATAGTAGGATACAATATTAGTATTTAAACAAAAAAATTAAAGTAAATAAGTAATAAATTAGGGAGCACGGTGGCTTAGTGGTTAGCACGTTCGCCTCACACCTCCAGGGTTGGGGGTTCGATTCCCGCCTTCGCCTTGTGTGTGTGGAGTTTGCATGTTCTCCCTGTGCCTCGGGGGTTTCCTCCGGGTACTCCGGTTTCCTCCCCGGTCCAAAGACATTCATGGTAGGTTGATTGGCATCTCTGGAAAATTGTCTGTAGTGTGTGTGTGTGAGTGAATGAGAGTGTGTGTGCCCTGTGATGGGTTGGCACTCCGTCCAGGGTGTATCCTGCCTTGATGCCCGATGACGCCTGAGATAGTTCGGATAAGCGGTAGAAAATGAATGAATGAAATAATAAATTAATTATTTAATAAAAATAAAGAAATTCATTCTATCTATCTATCTATCTATCTATCTATCTATCTATCTATCTATCTATCTATCTATCTATCTATCTATCTATCCATCCATCCATCCATCCATCCATCCATCCATCCATCCATCTATCTTTTTGTAGACATGTATAATCAGGTACTATTTATTGCATGACCACTGTCGGTTTTTATTTATTTTTTATTTATTTTTTATTTTTATTTTTTTAAGCAAACCTGGATGTCACGACGATCATCATATATTATTAAAGTATTTATTTTTTCTTCATTGCATCAGTCCCAGAAGTGTTTAAAACTCAAAAAAAAAGTTTGAATCTATTTAAAAACTTTTTCGCAATAGTTTTGCTGAAAAAAATGGTCATAACGAAGTGAGGCTAGAGGTGTGACAGCTTCATGGTTGCTATGGACACCGTGCTATAAGGGCAGTGTGACCTCACGCAGAGAAGCGTAATGAACAGCACGCATGTTTACTACATCATTCGGCTCTGAAGTTGGTTTATTCAGGAGACAAGAGAAAAGTGGAGCAGGGATCAAGGAAATGAAATGAGGAACATCTATCACACGGCGTCTGAGTGCCGTATCCTTTGGTTTTCAAGTGCCAAGAATTTAACATCCTCAGATGTTTGTTTAACAGCTGCTAATGAAAGAGCGAACAACTCACACATACACACAGAAATGCAGTCTCATACACTCATACACACACTGGCACGCTCGCTTTACATTTTCCCTCGGAAAAGTTTTGACTGCAATTCATTTAAAAGTCATGTCTTCTTTTGCAACATCCCTGCTGTGTGTGCACAACAATGTAAGTAAGGACATGTGAGGACAGTTTCTTACCCCAGGCAATCACCCCGATCAACAACTCACCATAATTAATTATATTCACTGCACGGGACCCAACGCAAATTTCGTGGGAGCGGGCGGTTTCACCTTTGCCCCGGGCGGGAGTGGGTGGTCAGAAATTTTAGCGGGAGATCCACGGGACCCGGTGGGATTTGGCATGTAGCCTAATAATAAGAATGGAGTCAACACATGACGTTGAGAAGATTAGTTTTAGCATTAGGATTAATTTATCTTATTTAAATGCAATCATGTTTAATTCTGTTATTCTGGACATTAGCCTGAACTAATAATTAGTCTGATCATTTGTATACAATCAAAATTTTCACAAGCTCTCAAGAAAAAATCCGCGGGAGTGGACACAAACATTGCAGGTGCAGGCGGTCCTGGTCAAAAATTCAAAACATATATAAAAACAGTCCCGCGCAGGGCTCTAATACAGACATTTGAGTCTAAGGTGGCTTCCTTATAAAGCATCAGGGAGATTTTCCTTGACATCTGGATTTTTCATTCATTTTCTACCGCTTTATCCGAACTACTCGGGTCACGGGGAGCCTGTGCCTATCTCAGGCGTCATCGGGCATCGAGGCAGGATACACCCTGGACGGAGTGCCAACCCATCACAGGGCACACACACACTCTCATTCACTCACGCAATCACACACTACGGACAATTTTCCAGAGATGCCAATCAACCTACCATGCATGTCTTTGGACCAGGGGAGGAAACCGGAGTACCCGGAGGAAACCCCCGAGGCACGGGGAGAACATGCAAACTCCACACATACAAGGCGGAGGCAGGAATCAAACCCCGACCCTGGCGGTGTGAGGCGAACGTGCTAACCACTAAGCCACCGTGCCCCCTGGCTTTTTCATTATTATTCAAAATTGAGTTTAATTACGTTTATGCATGGTGTACAGAATCGAGTAGCACTGTTATGGTGTTTTATGTTAGTCAGGTATGAAGCTTAGAGGATTCTTTGGCTGTTAATGAAGTTTGGATTTGAATTGAAAATGAACATTTCAAGGATTCATTTCAAGAGCATCGAGTAGATTTTGATTTATGTTTCTTTTGCTAAAGCAAGTGAATAGTGTATATTTTCTAATTATATAAAACTTGAAGCAATCACTGTAAATGGAAATCTCACATATTTAGTTTCAGACAACTATTAAATATTTTGTTTCTCCAATCATATTTCTTTAATAAGCTCCTTTCCCAACATGGTCTTACCAGAAAGACCATTCTAGCCAAATTCTATGACATTCTAGCCAAATATACAAATATTAGATTAGATTAGATTCAACTTTATTGTCATTACACAAGTACAAGTGCAAGGCAACGAAATGCAGCTGAGATCTAACCCGAGTGCAATAGCAGCAAGTGCAGGATATACAGTTTGTACAAGATTTAAATAACAAACTGTCAGAAAGTCCCAAAAAACTATCCAAAAGCTCATGTCGGGTGTACTGTACGAACGAACAGACCCAAGATAAGCAACAGAAATACCACAAAATTGCAGATTCTGGAGAGACCCTGAGCCTCGCGATGTGCTCGCGCCACCAGAATTTATTGGTATGAATATAGAGTAAAATGAAATAGTTCTCCAAGGTCTTGGTTCAGTATGTTATAGAAAAGTGACAACAGTGATGAACAGGATGTTGTGCATGTGAGGGAACAAACACATGCTATGCAAGTAGATCCAGTGCAATAAGTATATACCTGACTATTACAGAACAAATACGTGTTTCTTCCTCAAACTGTTGACACAATTATATCAATATGCCGTAATATTGCATTTTCCCTTCACCACAGAATTCAATAGACCCAAATCTGTGTGTTAAGGTTGGTGTAGAAGAACTTGAGTGTCTTGCACAGAGCCTGATCTCTGACTCAACCCCACTGAACACCGTTAGAATGAACAACTCACCTGACATCAGAGCCTGATCTCATTAACACTCTTGTCGCTGAAGGATCACAAATCCCTACACGACACTTCAATATCTTGTGAAAAACCTTCTCAGAAGTGTGGAGGTGAATATAAGCGCAAAGGAGTAATCAATCTGGAACGATCCATTCAGCAAGCACATTGATATGATGATCAGGTGTCCACATACGGTGTATGTTCTCAGGCAGATAAACCCAGAAACATTTTGAATCTGTTCTTATGTCTCTATTGGCTGTTGGGAATTCAGCCACAGTGAAATCCAATTGGTTTTCCCAGACTGACACAAGTGACAATAACGGCTAATGCTGACATTTAGTATAACCTTTGCTGTTCCCAATACTGAATATCAAACACACAACAACCAAGGCCATCAACAGGAAGAAAATTTAATTTCAGTGGCACTTGATTGACTTTTTTGTTTCTCTTTTCCCTCTCCTAGCAGTTAATCCGGTTATTCGTTAATTAACTCTAACTCAAATATTAATAGCAGGCAGAAGACACGTCCTTAGAGCGACCGATTATTACACGTTAGATTTATTCGTTAAAAAAATAAATAAATCGTACTTGTTAGAGTAGTTTTAATCAGGATCCATGTTAATGTTGTTTGAGTGACGTTGAGGATGGCTTTTGCTTTCATGGGGCTTTTATTTTTGGGAAGGTTCGTGGCTACTCAACCTTGATTCCTGGCATTCCATCAGGACACATCAGTGTTCTCACTACAGATGTTACGTGACCAACGCACGGCCATTTCCCAAAATGCTTTGATTAATCTGATTACAGTGTGTCTCCAAGACGTGTTTGACCCACGTTCGCTTGCACTAAGTCACGTCCATCTGTATTTGGATCACTCTAGACAATAGTTATGTTGTAAACTGGGACAGGGCTCTCTCATGCTCCTTTTCCACCGAGGCAGTTTGAGTGCTGGTTCGGAGTCAGAGCCTAATTTAGAACCAGTTCTTTCTTTTTTTTTGACAGCCAAAGCACTGGCTCTGAACCAGGAAAAGTGGTTCTTAAGTAGCACCAAAACGTTGCTGGTCTAGACTTAAGAACCGGTTGTGTCCGGGGCTGTGGGCGGAGCTACTGTTAGCGCATTGATAATGTACCTTAAGTATACTAATGTTTAATACACTTTTACTTTACCGCAATATGATCAATTATCAGCACACATGATAGTAGGTAGCTACATGCTACAGCTACATTTTTTCTGTATTAATGATAAAATAATGTTATGTACTTTCTCGATTACAACCTCCGTTTACACAGATTACACGGAACTGCACGTACATGTTGGATTCGCCGCGTTTGCATGCCAATGTAGGTTCACAAACTTATGAGCATTAACAGTTAAGCAACATCCGCCATTGTTGTTGTGCTTGTGTTTGCCGCTGCTGCGCTAAAGTTGCTGGAAAACGTGACACGTATACAGTGACATCAGATTCGGCTCTGTGATGGATCTCTAACCGATGGAAAGGCAAACCGGTTCTTAGAAGGTTCGCCAGTGGAACCAGCTTTGAACCAGCACTAGCGCTGAACCAGCACCCGGTTCTTTTTGGTGGAAAAGCGGTATCAGAGCCAATGTTGCCAGAACAGGCATGATAGCAGCATACTTGGGACAGTTTGTTCCTGTACATGAACCACAACGTGTCGGTCAGTACATGATGACATCTGGACAACCCGACCAGGACTTCGGTTAAAGGCTTCGGTTACAGTTACCTCACCAACCGATAAGTGCCTCTATAATCAGGTCTCATTCCAGGTTGAGCCAGGAGTCTGGAGAGCTACCAAGCCTATTGTAAATATTCGTTCCTCTGCAGGGATTTAACTTTTCAGTGTCATTATATTTGCTCGGAGCGTCTATGCGGTATGATGCTTACAGGTAGTGCAAACGCATACAGAAGTATCTCTTAAAACCCACCAAATCCTTTTCAGCAGGAGAGACCATGACTCATACATTGACTTTTTCGGAGGAGAAAAGAGGACAGCGTGTCTGGAGTGTTTGAGTGCTAGAGAAAAAGCGATAAAATGGGTAAATGCACAAATGCAGTTTGTAACCTTTTAGAGTGAGCTTTTCACACTGGTGTCCACAGCACCGAGCTAGTCACCGTCACATTTCAGATCAATTGAGAGATCAGAACGACATACATCTCTGAAGAAGACTTTACAAATATTACAAATATTAAAACAAATGACTAAATGCTGCTTATTACTACAACACTTCACTTATTATTGCACCGGCATGAGTCATCAATATAACATTCATTCATTCATTTCATTTTCTACCGCTTATCCGAACTACCTCGGGTCACGGGGAGCCTGTGTTTATCGCAGGCGTCATCGGGCATCGAGGCAGGATACACCCTGGACGGAGTGCCAACCCATCGCAGGGCACACACACTCTCATTCACTCACACACTCACACACTACAGACAATTTTCCAGAGATGCCAATCAACCTACCATGCATGTCTTTGGACCGGGGGGAGGAAACCAGAGTACCCGGAGGAAACCCCCGAAGCACGGGGAGAACATGCAAACTCCACACACACAAGGCGGAGGCGGGAATCGAACTCCCAACCCTGGAGGTGTGAGGTGAACATGCTAATCACTAAGCCACCGTGCCCCCCAGATATAACATTTGGTTTTGGAAAATATTTCAATTCAGCTGTGCTCATTTGACTTTGTTTGTGCATGATTACTCACACATATGTTAACCACTAGGCATGTGTCCACTTTGCCAGAATGGAATTGACTAAATCAAATTTAAAATCAACACAGGGATCAATAAAAGCCAATAGCTATTAAAAAAACTATACCCTCAGTTTTCTTCTTCAATAATGACATGCTTTTGTCTGTGATACCTCTCAATCTATTCTGGGTACTTGAAATACGGGTAGTTATTAGGCAACAAGGTGTGTTGGAGGGCTGTGTTTGTGAGTACGACAAGCTGTAAAGTAGGGGAAGGCATATGGAGGAATGAGGCATTAATGGCTTGCAGTATAATGTATTCTGCACAAGATTTTTTTATATGGCTTATTATTTTAAGGATGCACCAGTTCTACTTTTTTGGATATGTTACTGAGAATCAGCTGATACTGACATCCTCAAAGTAACCGATGAACTTTTTTCAAGCTTCTGTTATCAAAAATGAAAACCTTGAAGCATAAACAAACCGCCTTACACTATATGGCCAAACTATGGGGACACCTGACCATCACACCCGCTCATCAGTCTTCCCTAATTAGGTCTACATAATTGTTTAGAATGTCTTTATATATTGTTGCTTTAAGAATTTTCTTTAATGACGGACTTGAGCACAAAGTGAGATTCAGGACAACCAGGACGGTGTGGAAGAACTTCAATGGCCTGCTCAGAGCCCTAACCCCATTTAACACTTTTGGGATAAATTGGACCGCCAACTGCACACCAGGACTTCTTGTCTGCCATCAGTATTTGATTTCACTAATGTTCTTGTGAGAGAATGTCCACAAATCCTCATAGCCTCATATAATTGTTACGTGTATACACGTGACATACTTACATATACATACTTACATTTACAGCATTTAGCAGACGCCTTTATCCAGAGCGACTTATATTTTTATCTCATTTTTATACAACTGAGCAATTGAGGGTTAAGGGCCTTGCTCAGGGGCCCAGCAGTGGGAACCTGGTGGATGTAGGAATCAAACTCGCAACCTTCCGATTGGTATCCCAACACCTTAACCACTAGGCTACCATGTCCCTACATACTACTGGTCATATAGTGTATGTTCATGTAGAAAGTCTTTGTTATTGCATTCATATGCATTCACAGCAGACCAAATCACCTGAATAAAGTGATTTCAAAAAATGAATGTCATTTAACTGCAATGATGACGTTTGCAGTCCAATTCCTGTTAGGGAATCGCAATAAATACAGTATGTTGATAGGAAACTGTTTTTCGAAGTCTTCGGTTATTCTGGTACTGTAATGTCGGCTGTATTATCGTTATTCCTGTGAGAATGAGAATGTGGTCTAAAATATAAGCGATAAAGGTTAAGTTTCTCTTTTTTGCTTCCGAAGACAACATTTACAGCATTTTGCGGACGCCCTTATCAGGAGCGATTTACGTTTATCTTATTTATACAGCTGAACAACCGAGGCTTAAAGGCCTTGCTCAGGGCTACAGAGGTGGCAGCCTGATGGCCATGGGATTCAAACTCACAATCTTCTTAGCAGTAGAACACCTTAACCACCGAGCTACCGCTTCCCCGAGGCCAAAACGAGCAAGAGCTTCTTTTCACACTAACCATTTTTTATTCCACTTGAACGAGAAATCCAGAGTAGACGTATTAAAGGCTGTTAAACAGGCTGTGACTCAAAGTTCCAGAGTGCAACGTAGTTACACGACACCATTACAGCAAAGACATGGCTCAACTGGTTAGTAACCTACGAGATGACACTGACAGCGGTATTAGCAGGATAGCATTGGAAGCTGATCTGTTTGAGCAGAGTGCACAGATTGGGTAAGAGGGTTAGACCAATTAAGGGAATAAAGTGCTGCTGCATCGCTCTCAGTAGGTGAAAATAAACCAACGTGTTTTTGACAGAAACTCATAAAAGAAATCTTTTGCACAGCTTATGATTGGTTAGAAACATAAAGGGGGTTACTTTTTTTTTTTAGATCGGTTCTATCAATACTCCATATTACATTTCACTGATGTTTTTCATTTTCCCGGAAACAGGTCGTCTTAGATATGACCTTCGGTGGTGGAGGTCACAGCAAGGCCATCCTGAGGTCTGTGCCAGGAGTGACCTTGGTGGCTGTGGATCGTGATCCTGTGGCGTTCGGCTTTGCGCAGAAGCTCGCAGAGGAATACCCGTGAGTTGTTTCTTTTTTTTTTTCTTCCTCTCATTAAAAAGTTTTACTTGCCATTTTCTCTTGCCATCTTGTCTTCTACTTTGGTGTCTTAATGAAGCACCAACACCAATTTAAATGTCATCTTTTCGACAAATCTGTAATATTGTCAGTGAACTATTTTCCAGGAATGGACCTAATTCATTATTCTTTTTTATCGATTCCATTTCCTCCGTTATATCCTTTACATGCTAAACAATCCCAAGGCTGCAAGATTGATACCTTTAGATAATTCTGCTAGTTTGAGGCTGCTGAGGTCTCGATTAAAAGCAAAGCAGTAAGAACCAAGCTGCTGTTTGTGTATTCATCATCGCCATTGCATTTATCTTCTTTACCGAAGATAGACGGACCATAAGTCTTTTCCCTGTCTTCACACCCACCCAAAGTCTTCTTCCATCTTCTGTGTGTATCACTTAACTAGCAGCCAGGGTTGCTGTGTTTGCAGAGATTCAGAAACCCCACTCACACCCACGCTCAGCAGAGAAGCCCCGATGCCTCATTTGTCAATGTGGGCCTAAGGCTTCAGTGACAGGGAGAGACGCTGCCACCCACGCAGGTTCTCCCTGCTTTCAGCTCTGGGGAGAGGATGATGATGAGAGAGAATAAGAGATAGAGAGAGAGAGAGAGGATGGGAAGAGAGCTGGCAAGAGAGAAATAGTGGTTAATAAAGGGGAGACAAGAAAGAGAAGGCGTTCAGCCTCGTGCGAGCGAGGGAGTATATGAGGGTGGATGGAAATGAGATGTTCCTGATTCTGCAGCGTGGGTAGAAAGCCTCTTACGTGGATGCTGGGGAAACCTGTCTCAGGGGAACTGCTGCAGCTATAGGAACACGTGAAACAAGCAAGAGGGAGGGGGAGATGAGAGAAAGTTATGACAAGGTGTTCCATCAGCAGCTATGTATACTGTGACAATTGGGCCTCAGACTCCCACTCAGGCAAGAAGTGAGAGGAGCTGAAGAAAAGTAGCAACTAGCAAATGTACTCAGGCCTGTGTTACACAGCCCACACACCCAGTCTTCTCTTCTCTTCTCTTCTCTTCTCTTCTCTTCTCTTCTCTTCTCTTCTCTTCTCTTCTCTTCTCTTCTCTTCTCTTCTCTTCTCTTCTCTTCATTTCCTCTCCATTTCCTCACCTCTCCTCTCCATTTCCTCACCTCTCCATTTCCTCACCTCTCCTCTCCATTTAATCACCTCTCCTCTCCATTTCCTCACCTCTCCTCTACATTTCCTCTCCTCTCCTCTCCATTTCCTCTCCTCTCCATTTCCTCTCCTCTCCATTTCCTCTCCTCTCCATTTCCTCTCATCTCCTCTCCATTTCATCACCTCTCCTCTCCATTTCCTCTTCTCTCCATTTCCTCTCCTCTCCTCTACATTTCCTCCCCTCTCCTCTTTCCTCACCTCTCCATTTCCTCTCCTCTCCATTTCCTCTCCTCTCCATTTCCTCTCCTCTCCTCTCCATTTCATCACCTCTCCTCTCCATTTCCTCTCATCTCCTCTCCATTTCATCACCTCTCCTCTCCATTTCCTCTCCTCTCCATTTCCTCTTCTCTCCATTTCATCACCTCTCCTCTACATTTCCTCACCTCTCCTCTCCATTTCCTCACCTCTCCTTTCCATTTCCTCTCCTCTACATTTCCTCTCCTATCCATTTCCTCTCCTCTCCATTTCCTCTCCTCTCCTCTCCATTTCCTCACCTCTCCTCTCCATTTCCTCACCTCTCCTCTCCATTTCCTCACCTCTCCTCTCCATTTAATCACCTCTCCTCTACATTTCCTCACCTCTCCTCTACATTTCCTCTCCTCTCCTCTCCATTTCCTCTCCTCTCCATTTCCTCTCCTCTCCATTTCCTCTCCTCTCCATTTCCTCTCATCTCCTCTCCATTTCATCACCTCTCCTCTCCATTTCCTCTCCTCTCCATTTCCTCTTCTCTCCATTTCATCACCTCTCCTCTACATTTCCTCACCTCTCCTCTCCATTTCCTCACCTCTCCTTTCCATTTCCTCACCTCTCCTTTCCATTTCCTCTCCTCTACATTTCCTCACCTCTCCTCTCCATTTCCTCACCTCTCCTTTCCATTTCCTCTCCTCTCCATTTCCTCTCCTCTCCTCTACATTTCCTCACCTCTCCTCTCCATTTCCTCTCCTCTCCATTTCCTCTCCTCTCCTCTACATTTCCTCACCTCTCCTCTCCATTTCCTCACCTCTCCTTTCCATTTCCTCTCCTCTACATTTCCTCACCTCTCCTCTCCATTTCCTCACCTCTCCTTTCCATTTCCTCTCCTCTACATTTCCTCTCCTCTCCTCTACATTTCCTCTCCTATCCATTTCCTCACCTCTCCTCTCCATTTCCTCTCCTCTCCATTTCCTCTCCTCTCCTCTACATTTCCTCACCTCTCCTCTCCATTTCCTCTCCTCTCCTCTACATTTCCTCACCTCTCCTTTCCATTTCCTCTCCTCTACATTTCCTTTTCTCTCCTATCCATTTCCTCTCCTCTCCTCTACATTTCCTCTCCTATCCATTTCCTCACCTCTCCTCTACATTTCCTCTCCTCTACATTTCCTCTCCTATCCATTTCCTCACCTCTCCTCTACATTTCCTCTCCTCTCCATTTCCTCTCCTCTCCTCTACATTTCCTCACCTCTCCTCTCCATTTCCTCTCCTCTCCATTTCCTCTCCTCTCCTCTACATTTCCTCTCCTATCCATTTCCTCACCTCTCCTCTACATTTCCTCTCCTCTACATTTCCTCTCCTATCCATTTCATCACCTCTCCTCTCCATTTCCTCTCCTCTCCATTTCCTCTCCTCTCCTCTACATTTCCTCACCTCTCCTCTCCATTTCCTCTCCTCTCCATTTCCTCTCCTCTCCTCTACATTTCCTCACCTCTCCTCTCCATTTCCTCACCTCTCCTTTCCATTTCCTCTCCTCTACATTTCCTCACCTCTCCTCTCCATTTCCTCACCTCTCCTTTCCATTTCCTCTCCTCTACATTTCCTCTCCTCTCCTCTACATTTCCTCTCCTATCCATTTCCTCACCTCTCCTCTCCATTTCCTCTCCTCTCCATTTCCTCTCCTCTCCTCTACATTTCCTCACCTCTCCTCTCCATTTCCTCTCCTCTCCATTTCCTCTCCTCTCCTCTACATTTCCTCACCTCTCCTTTCCATTTCCTCTCCTCTACATTTCCTTTCCTCTCCTATCCATTTCCTCTCCTCTCCTCTACATTTCCTCTCCTATCCATTTCCTCACCTCTCCTCTACATTTCCTTTTCTCTCCTATCCATTTCCTCTCCTCTCCTCTACATTTCCTCTCCTATCCATTTCCTCACCTCTCCTCTACATTTCCTCTCCTCTACATTTCCTCTCCTATCCATTTCCTCACCTCTCCTCTACATTTCCTCTCCTCTCCATTTCCTCTCCTCTCCTCTACATTTCCTCACCTCTCCTCTCCATTTCCTCTCCTATCCATTTCCTCTCCTCTCCTCTACATTTCCTCTCCTATCCATTTCCTCACCTCTCCTCTACATTTCCTCTCCTCTACATTTCCTCTCCTATCCATTTCATCACCTCTCCTCTCCATTTCCTCTCCTCTCCATTTCCTCTCATCTCCTCTCCATTTCATCACCTCTCCTCTCCATTTCCTCTCCTCTCCATTTCCTCTTCTCTCCATTTCATCACCTCTCCTCTACATTTCCTCACCTCTCCTCTCCATTTCCTCACCTCTCCTTTCCATTTCCTCTCCTCTACATTTCCTCACCTCTCCTCTCCATTTCCTCACCTCTCCTTTCCATTTCCTCTCCTCTACATTTCCTCTCCTCTCCTCTACATTTCCTCTCCTATCCATTTCCTCACCTCTCCTTTCCATTTCCTCTCCTATCCATTTCCTCTCCTCTCCTCTACATTTCCTCTCCTATCCATTTCCTCACCTCTCCTCTACATTTCCTTTTCTCTCCTATCCATTTCCTCACCTCTCCTCTACATTTCCTCTCCTCTACATTTCCTCTCCTATCCATTTCCTCACCTCTCCTCTACATTTCCTCTCCTCTCCATTTCCTCTCCTCTCCTCTACATTTCCTCACCTCTCCTCTCCATTTCCTCTCCTCTCCATTTCCTCTCCTCTCCTCTACATTTCCTCACCTCTCCTCTACATTTCCTTTCCTCTCCTATCCATTTCCTCTCCTCTCCTCTACATTTCCTCTCCTATCCATTTCCTCACCTCTCCTCTACATTTCCTCTCCTCTACATTTCCTCTCCTATCCATTTCCTCACCTCTCCTCTACATTTCCTCTCCTCTCCATTTCCTCTCCTCTCCATTTCCACTCCATCTCCTCTCAATTTCCTCTCTTTTTCTTCTCCATTTCCTCTCCTTCTCCTTTCCTATCTCATCCTGTTCTCCTTTTTCTTACCCTGCCTAGTTTTTTTTGCATTCGCCTGTTTTCCCCTTTCATCTGTGTCCCTTTCTGTTTTTTTTTCCCTTATTCATTTGGATTTGGATTGGATTTGCACAGCTTGCTACATTATGACCACTTTTTTTACATCGTCATATTTTTCTTAATCTTAATTAGTCTTAAAAACACTACACACCCACACAAACACACACACACACACACACACTCTCTCTCTCTCACACACACATATACTGGCACATGTCAACTAATACAAACACGTCAGAGATGACAGCAGTACCTTCTGTCCCGAGCCACTTCAGCAGTTACTAAGGCACAGTATATGTTTTTGTGTGTGTGTGTGTGTGTGTGTGTGTGTGTGTGTGTGTGTGTGTGTGTGTGTGTGTGTGTGTGTGTGTGTACTGAAGGGCCATGTAATGTTTTTTTATAAGTGATAAATACCAAATGGTCCAAATCACTCGGTACACGCACAATATATGTTATGCAGCTTTCAATTAAATACAGCTACAAGGTTCATACAAGTGCTTTCTTGACATTCTGCAAATAATAACTTTTTTTTCCCAGAAGCTCAATTTTTCAAGGTCGGGGAAAAAAAAGAAACTTGTTAGAGTTCAATCTTCCAGTGGCAGACATGCTCTCTTTAAAGGCAGCGCACCCTAGTCCTTTGTGTATAGCTTTGTGCGTGTGTGCTTGCTTGGGAGTCTGTGTGTTTTGTGTGTGTGTGTGTGTGTTTTGTGTGTGTGTGTGTGTGTGTGTGTGTGTGTGTGTGCGTGTGCATGTGTGTGTGTGTGTGTGTGTGTGTGTGTGTGTGTGTGTGCCTGACAGGACTTGTTCTATAGTTATTTTTTGCCAGCATTCCCACGTTGAAAGCAGTCAGTCGGCATCTTGTCTTTGACCGCAGTGACGTAGGCCGCTGTCCGAGCGGGGCGGTGCAGGGACGAGACTTCATGCTCGATTTGCTTAGGGAACAGAACGTCCATCACTCTCGTCACACACACTAATGGATAACGCTACACGGTGCTATGTATCCAGCTCACACGTTTGATGAGCTGCTACGGGCATCAGCAAGCAGACAATTTCTATTTTTCAGTATGATGCACATATTTTCTTAATAAATAATAATCCTCCAGCAGGCTTGGTGCATACAGTACATAACCTATTCACTTTGTCCTCTACAAGCAAACATCTCTAATCCCTCTCTGTTTGGGAGCTCCTGCTCACTGAGTGTGAGATGAGAAATAAATTTGAGGACAACATTTATAGATTGGTGCTGTTGAAGCGGTCAGGGGTCACATTATATTATGCTAGCAGGAAATTGTTGCTTTTCGATCATGCAGCACGGACACTCGAGCATGCATCCGGCTTAACAGCTTACACCGAAAAGCTCTTTTGCCATTTTATTTTATTTTATTTTATTTTATGTATTTATTTATTTATTTATTTTGGCGCCAAATCTGAGGATTTCAACAGACTTATTCTCAGGTTGGTTTCAGGCATCAGGTTCCTTTTTTTTTAGTTTTCTGGTGTGCATCTTTTTTTCTTCCCAATTATTGTCCTTTAGCATTAATTTGCGCTACTGATTGGACTTGAAATCACCTCGCATAGAATGTTTTTCACAACCTTTAGCTAATAAGAAGAAACGATCCTTTCTTTAAATAAACCTGACTACAGAAATGTAGAAATCATTTTAGAACATGTGCTACTGACAGCAGGGAAGCTTGTATTTTCTGACTTACTATTTCTGAGCTAAGGGCATTTACGCAATTGCTTGAGGTTGGGGGGAAAAATGGATGCTCGCAGTATGTTAGTGCATGTACGGATAAAATAAAAAGCTCTCAGTTTGTGAAAAGTGCCCAGGAGAGGTATTTGGTTACTGCGTTATTTAATCTAAAAGTGCATGTATGACCTAGATCTGGGTCATCAACTGGTGAGCCATGGTCCAGATCCAGATCCAGCAAAGAATTTTATTGGATTGATGCAAGCATAAAAAAAACAAACTATAGGATAGAACCAATCAACGTTTTATAAACGTGAACCATGTAGCAGATCCTCTGTTGTTAAAGACAGAATGCAAGTGCTTGGAATCTTAATCGTAGTTTGATGCAACACGCATGAAGACACGTCTCAAAATAGACGGTATGAAAGAAACCCGTAAGGTAAGAAACGGTAAGACGGTAAGAAAACCATATGTTTAAAGATGAATGTTTAAAACACCTCCAGCATGAAACAAAATATTCATTCATTTTCTACCGCTTATCCGAACTACCTCGGGTCACGGGGAGCCTGTGTTTATCTCAGGCGTCATTGGGCATCGAGGCAGGATACACCCTGGACGGAGTGCCAACCCATCGCAGGGCACACACACACTCTCATTCACTCACACACTCGCACACTACGGACAATTTTCCAGAGATGCCAATCAACCTACCATGCATGTCTTTGGACCGGGGGAGGAAACCGGAGTACCCAGAGGAAACCCTGGAGGTGTGAGGCTAACGTGCTAACCACTAAGCCACCGTGCCGCTCTTGAAACAAAATATAATCTTTTCAAATGCATGTTTTCTGCATTGCTTACAGAAATAAGACCCGTCCTCCTTTTGAAGCATGTGACACACACACACAAACACACACACACAAACAAACCTGTATGTCTGCACTTTGTTTTAAGTTTGCGTTATGAGCCACCGTACACTATATTGCAATAATTCCAGCTAAGAGCTCCTGAGAGTCTCATACACTTCATCATATAAATCCCAGGTCCCTGGATATTTACTGGAACCATTAGCCCATTTAACTCTAGAGACATTTACCAGTGCAAAGTTTTTGAGAGAAAAGGAAACTTGATCTGTGTGCAAAGACTCGCCGCTTTTGCTCGAACGGGATCGAATCGGGCAAAGATGCGTGCTGTTCTTACTGCGTATCTTTTTCTTTAAATGACATCAGCATCGTGGGTTGCACAAATATAAATAGACCGGTCTTTTAAAGCAATTAAAAAGCTTTATTTGGAGCACTGGCATATGTTCTCTCAAACATGTATTCTAGTGTTACGTTCATGCTTACGTGAATCACTTAAAGCAGATAAAGATGTTATGTTTTTATTCGAGGCCTTCGCATATTATATGAGAGTCGTACGAATTGTAAGACGCTGAAACTGACACTGCTGGAGAAATGAGCTAGAGATGGAGAAGGAAGAGAGGAAAGGAAACAGATTTACTGTACAGCAGGAAAGCCGCAGAAGTGTGGATGCTGAAAGGATTCTTAAGAGGCTACAGCGTCAGTGGCCTTTGCTTGTCATGTTATCAGCGACACATGGGTTCTAATGTTGATAATATATGTGATCTGGATGAATGAAGTGAAAGTCATGCTTTGAAGGCAGCAGCTTTGCTCCTGACGATTACATGTGCGTCATTTACTCGTTCTGAGAGAGTTTCAGCCGGAGTTTGGGCTCGCAGGTGTTTTTGATGTCGGGTAGCAGACAAAAGCGACCATTGCCGTGCTGCCCACTCTCTCTGTACCACTGTGAGTTGTGACACGTTGCCTCCCACTCCTGCTGGGTTGCTAGGCACTCTTGTCATTTCCAGGTATTGTGCATAGCATTGATACCCAACTGGATCTATACAGAGCTGCAGGATTTGCACGTATATCTGTCAATGTCAATGACTTTCTCAATAAGAAGTAAAAACTCTCGTAAAACTCTGCAGAGAGTCGTAGTAGCCGGGAACGCCAGCTACAGCGCCGGCTCGGGATAAACCTCAATCCGAAACCAAACTTTTAACTATAAAAGGATGGAAATGCAAATAACACTTATTTCTAATAATATCTCCTACAATCCCCGGTTTATTTCACATAAATAGATGAACGATTCCCATCTTTGAAGGCTTTCTGAGCCCCTAAGTCTCCCTTTAATCCCTGATGTCAATGTTGCAGCCCTAAGGGTAGGTATTATGAAAGTCATGTAGGCAGTTATGAAGTTATTTACCTTTATATTGTTCACTCAACTGGCTCAAGTCTAAATAGGTACTAATATTGTATTGGAAATCTTACACAGATTTCAGTCTCCGGGTGTCTCACTTCCCTGTACTGTACAGTTCAAATATAATTTTCTCTTTGCTGTTAATGCTTCTTCTTCTCTTTTCTTTTTGTTAGTGCTTAAATATGAGGTGTGAGTATTGATGTGCTGAATTTCAGTATATTTACATTTAGAGCATCTGGCAGATGCCCTTATCCAGGGCAACTTACATTTATCTCATTTATGAAACTCAGCGGGGGCACGGTGGCTTAGTGGTTAGCACGTTCGCCTCACACCTCCAGGGTTGGGGGTTCGATTCCCGCCTCCGTCTTGTGTGTGTGGAGTTTGCATGTTCTCCCCGTGCCTCGGTGGTTTCCTCCGGGTACTCCGGTTTCCTCCCCTGGTCCAAAGACATGCATGGTAGGTTGATTGGCATCTCTGGAAAATTGTCCGTAGTGTGTGAGTGTGTAAGTGAATGAGAGTGTGTGTGTGCCCTGTGATGGGTTGGCACTCCGTCCAGGTGTATCCTGCCTCGATTCCCGATGACGCCTGAGATAGGCACAGGCTCCACGTGAGCGGTAGAAAATGAATGAATGAATGAATGAATGAATGAAACTCAGCAGTTGAGGGTTAAGGGCCTTGCTCAGGGGCCCAGCAGTGCCAGCTTGGTGGTCCCGAGATTTAAACTCACCAGCTTTCGATCTGAACTACATTCAGCTCATAGAGCATAACTAATATCACTACATTCCTTAAATCTGTGCTTTAGTTTGTAATATATCATCTACACACAAAATATATCTAAGCTTCGGTTGAACAAATTGCATCTAGTAGGTTTCCATATACAGTACAGTATGTTTGGAACGTTGTCTGGAACAGTTTTAATAGTTGCACGCCAAAAATAAATATCTATTATAAAATAGCTATTTTCATTATCAGCATCTTGTTATTATTGATTTTATCTGACTTTGTGGAAAACGAGTTCAGAAAATATCAATCCAACACCAAAATTTCTGTTCACATTAAAAAGCCACAGCTGCTTTCTATGATGTTCGTGGTACAAGAGCTCAATAACACAGGAATTTCAGACAATGTGATTGCTGTAGCTTTTTATAGGGGCATGGATATTGGGGCCAGATGTGAAGGTTTGAGCATGTCATAATCCCCTGATCCTTAAATTTCTCAAACAAACCTTTTCCAGAGTTTACATAGAATGCTGTGAAACACACACACACACACACACACACACACAGAGCAAAAAAAAATTCTGCGGAAAGCATCTCATGAACAACACATCGATCCTTTGAAGTGGATAAGCTACAACAGCAGGCGACCACATCAGGTTCCACTTCTGTCAGCTAGCATGGGCACAGACTCACTCAAACTGGACAGAAAACTGGTCTTATACAGGTATTCTCTAATGTGTATTATCGATTTCAACCTTTCAGTCGAATATAACGTGTGAAATCTCATCCGTTTCACTGCTATTCCATCGTTTTGTGATTTGAGACATTTTCTTTTTGCGTCATTGATGTCAGTTCATAATTAAACACACAGTTATTCATCTGCATCTGAGTAAAACCGACATACCCAACTAATCATTTAAGAAATATAGCACTACCTAGTCACATGTTGCCATGGTCACTAGTACAGTGAGAAATTCTGGGTTTTATGACTGCTGACTTTTATCATATAATCGCGTGTGTGTGTGTGTGTGTGTGTGTGTGTGTGTGTGTGTGTGTGTGTGTGTGTGTGTGTGTGTGTGTGTGTGTGTTCGGACGTGCCTACGTGCACGTTTCAGTGGCCTCTCGCATTGTCAAATTAATTACTTCAAGCCATTTATCAAACATCTCACACAATATCGTTTGACATAGTGCCCGCATAGATGTGTCACAAACACCAGGCTTTACCAGCCATGACAGTGTGTGTCACGACATGCTGTGTCAGTGTCATCAGACATTTAGATACCGTCATCCTCGATCAGTGTATCAAGCAGAACAAACTTATTTGCTTTTCTTGTTTGCTTAAAAATAACTGTCTTGTCTTACAGCGCCGACATTTTCTATTACAAATGGAATTGAATCTCTAATGAACTATTTGTTATTGAAATCAGTCATTATGAGGGAAAAGCTTAGAGACGGGTGCAAGGTGGTGGGGCAGGATGTCCGCCTGGGGATTCTCTTTTTCTACCAATTTAATCAGTGTTTTTCTTCAGATAGTATTTTTTCCTCAGTTATTGATCTTCCAGTTGCAGGGTATATCACTGAGGTTTCCTGCTACGGGTAATATGAGCAAGAGATGCACAGCAGTTGACTTTTCTGTGATTTATTTATTTCTCCCCGTCACCCCACCCTCTCTTTTACTGAAACAGAACTCCGGTGGAAAATCTGCCTTTTGTCTACACAGTTTAACAGTTATTAGGTCTGTCTGTCTGTAAGTCTGTCTGTCTGTCTGTCTGTCTGTCTGTCTGTAAGTCTGTCTGTCTGCTGTCTGTCTGTAAGTCTGTCTGTAAGTCTGTCTGTAAGTCTGTCTGTAAGTCTGTCTGTCTGCTGTCTGTCTGTAAGTCTGTCTGTAAGTCTGTCTGTAAGTCTGTCTGTCTGTCTGTAAGTCTGTCTGTCTGTCTGTCTGTAAGTCTGTCTGTCTGTCTGTCTGTCTGTCTGTCTGTCTGTCTGTCTGTAAGTCTGTCTGTCTGCTGTCTGTCTGTCTGTCTGTCTGTAAGTCTGTCTGTCTGTAAGTCTGTCTGTAAGTCTGTCTGTCTGTCTGTCTGTCTGTCTGTAAGTCTGTCTGTCTGTCTGTCTGTAAGTCTGTCTGTAAGTCTGTCTGTCTGTCTGTCTGTCTGTAAGTCTGTCTGTGTCTGTCTGTAAGTCTGTCTGTCTGTCTGTCTGTCTGTCTGTAAGTCTGTCTGTCTGTCTGTCTGTAAGTCTGTCTGTCTGTCTGTCTGTCTGTAAGTCTGTCTGTCTGTCTGTCTGTCTGTCTGTAAGTCGTCTGTCTGTCTGTCTGTAAGTCGTCTGTCTGTCTGTCTGTAAGTCTGTCTGTCTGTCTGTCTGTCTGTCTGTCTGTCTGTAAGTCTGTCTGTCTGTCTGCCTGACTGTAAGTCTGTCTGTCTGTCTGTCTGTAAGTCTGTCTGCCTGTCTGACTGTAAGTCTGTCTGTCTGTAAGTCTGTCTGTCTGTCTGTCTGTCTGCCTGACTGTAAGTCTATCTGTCTGTCTGACTATACGTCTGTATGTCTGTCTGTCTGTCTGTCTGTAAGTCTATCTGTCTGTCTGACTATAAGTCTGTATGTCTGTCTGTCTGACTGTCTGTCTGACTGTCTGTCTGTCTGTCTGTCTGTCTGTACACATACGCATATGGTTGATTAATTGATTATAATATATTTTTAGAACAATAATAACTACTACTACTACTACTACTACTACTAATAATAATAATAATAATAATAATAATAATAATAATAATAAGATAAATAATGACATTAGAATTTCCAACTCAAAAATATTTTTTTAGAGAAATTGTGAAGGAAAAACAAAATGAACAATTAATTAATTGAGGGTATTTTGACAAACATGGCTTCATCCAAAGCGTAGCTGTTGTTGAACATTAATATACATCATGAAAAACCTTGTCAACTGCATTCAGTCACAGAACCACTATCAATGCTTACACATTTGCACAGATGTGTTTTTGAGGAGAACATCACAGTGCTCTAAATTCCATCAAAGTCATTGCACTTAAATTCAAATGTTTTTTAGTTTGCAGCACTGCTGACATGTCTGGCTTTGTCCACTGAGGCTTCAACGTCGACATGTCTATGATCAAAACCACCTAAAGTACCAGTCTATGCTTTAGATGGGGCAGCAGTACAGGTGTTTGGCTGATTACCAATTTGTATTAAGAAATGCAAAATCTTTTAAATGTATTCTTTTTGTTTGAGCCTTTTGAAGTGGTCTGTCTGAAGGCACGCCACGATGTGTCCGTTTTCCTATAAATCGTTCGTGCAAAGCGTTTGTAAAGGTTCCATTGCTCACTGACATTTTCAATCTATTATTATCAAAGTTCAAAGTTCTAGTAAGCATCAAGAAAACTCCTAGTGGTTTTCTGTTGTGTCATGCTGAAGTGATTACCCACTCCACATCATTTGAGAATTTTCCCAGACACCGAAAGCTATCTATCTAATAGAGGTTAGAACCTTGGGAGTCTTTTTTGTTTCAACCTCAGGCCTTGGTGGAAATCCTAAAACCTGTATCATGATAATCTCATAACCCTCGTCACTGGAAGTAATGTCTAAGCCTAGCCTAGCCTCTTACTGTTTGACCACTTGTGGATTCGTTTTACTCGAAGAGATAAAAACTGGTGAAGAAAAAGCTATTAAATCTATCAGGCTTAAGATGCAGGGAAAGCTTGGCACCTCCGAGGCCTTAAATTGTCCGTGTATTGTCATAGAAAAGGGTAGAGGTGGCCGCCCAAACACTTGTTTTCTATCTCTCCAAACCCACTGATCCATGGTTGGTCCCTTCGTGATCGCGTGTGGGCGAGAAGGAAAATGCCTCGCTATAGATTCTCTGACAAATTAATGAGAGAAATGGTGGGAGAGAGGAGCGAGGGAAGCCCTGTCTGTGGGCGTAGTTTGCCCTTGATCTTTCAAGCTGGCTCGTGGGTGTTCAGGCGCAGGCACTGTATGGCCTGATGGGTAGAGACCCCAGATAACGTGTGTGGGAGAGAAAGAGGACTCTTGCTCATGAAGAACAGTGAGCAGGTTTCTTTCCTCACTTTCCTTGCATTGTGGTCGAATGTTTGACAAAAATGGCAGAGGATCTCCTGATGTGGTTGGTATGTGATACGGTGCATGGCCAGATAAAAACATATCGGTCTTGAGGTAAGACATTATTCCTGCCCAAGACCTAGTTTAGAATATAGATTCTCCTTCTGCTGCTCTTGCTTTCCTGATTTATGTGACCTCTAGCTGCTTACCTGGGTCATGCTACATTTGCACACCAACCTACAAAAGGTCACATGAAAAATGTATGGCTTCTCATCAATCGGGAAGGCGTCGGGCAAGATGGAGGGACGGAGAAAGAGAGAGTGAGAGGAGGAGAAATCACAAAGCAGCGAATGTTACCTATTTTTCAGTCAACCTGCTCAAAGTTCACAAGCAGAAGAAATTTGCACTGTAACAGACTGAATAATTAAGGACGCTGGTGTCGCCTTCTAATTTCAAGTCAAGAGTCAAGAGTCAAGAAGCTTTTTATTGTCATTTCAACCATATATAGCTGTTGCAGTACACAGTGAAATGAGACAACGTTTCTCCAGGATCAAGGTGCTACATAAAACAAAGACAGGGCTAAGGACATGTAAGTAGTCTTAGCCACATAAAGTGCAACTGTGCAACCTGGTGCAAACAGTGCAGGACAAGACAAGCAAGACAGTGCAGGACAAAAGACAGTGCAGGACAAAAAACAGTGCAGACATTAAGTTACAAGACAATACAATGTCTTTACAATTTACACTCTCGATGCAAAATTAATCCTTTCTGGCAACACATATGTTAAAGTGTGTGCATGCATTGATTGATCCTCTCAGTGCATGTTGGCGTGCGCCAAATTAACTTGAATGCTGCAGCAATTCTCTTTCCCCACCCCATCCCTCTTTCTCTCAGTGTCTCCAAGGTGATATACAAATGGAATGGTACCTTCCCTGTGGGATGCATATTATTTGGTTTTATTTTGTTGGGGGGATAGCGAGAGAGAGGATAAGAGAGAGAGAGAGAGAGATAGAGAGAAGAGAGAGAGAGAGAGAGAGAGAGAGATGGAGAGCGCGCGAGATAGAGAGAAGAGGAGAGAGAGGAAAGAGAGAGAATAGAGGAAGAGTGAAGAGAGAGAGAGAGAAGAGAGTGAGAGTGAAGTGAGAGAGTGAAGAGAGAGAGAGAGAGAGAAGAGAGAGTGAGAGTGAAACAAGAGAGAGTGAAGAGAGAAAGAGAGAGAGAGAAGAGAGAGAGAGAGAGAGAGAGAGAGAGAGAGAGAGGGAGGAAGAGGAAGAGAGAGAGAGAGAGAGAGAGAGAGAGAGAGAGAGAGAGGCTGAGAGAGGAAGATGGAGAGAGAGAGAGGGAGAGAGCGAGGGAGAGAGAGAGAGCGAGAGAGAGAGAGGAGAGAGAGGAGAGAGAGAGAGAGCGAGAGAGAAGAGAGTAAGAGAGAGAGAAATAGGGAGAGAGAGAGAGAGAGATAAGAGAGAGAGAGACAGAGGCGAGAGAGAGAGAGAGAGAGACAGAGAGAGAGAGCGAGACGAGAGAGAGAGAGAGAGAGAGAGCGCGAGCGAGAGACAGAGAGAGAGGGAGAGAAGAGAGAGAGAGAGAAGAGATAGAGCGAAGAGAGATGAGCGAGAGAGAGTGGAGAGAGAGAGCGACAGCGAGAGACGAGAGAGGAGAGAAGAGAGAGAGAGGGAGAGGGAGAGGGAGAGAGAGAGAGAGAGCGACGCGAGAGAGCCGAGAGAGAGCGAGCGAGGCGACGAGCGGAGGGAGAGCGATGAGAGAGCGCGAGGAGCGAGAGCGGGAGATCTCTATCCTTGTATCTACTCTCTCTCTCCATCTCTTCTCTCTCTCCTCTCTCTCTCTCTCTCTCTATCTCTCTCTCTCTCTCTCTCTCTCTCTCTCTCTCTCTCTCTCTCTCTCTCTCTCTCTCAGCAATAGTTTATAAACTGCACTAGCACAACACCCACTAGGACCTTAGCAACTGGGTAACCATCTCCATACTACATAGCACACTTGTCACAGTTTGCTTTCTGTCCTTACTCCGTGAGACTGCAGGCAGCAGGAGGCAAGAATCTCCCCTGAATTTAGTGCAGAGATCCGTAACAACAGAAATCAAAGTGTAATATGCATAACTGCGAATAACTCGGGTCAGCGGTCACCTGAAAGAATGACAAGAAAAAAGAACAGACAGAAAATAAACACAAAAGCACACTCGGAGAATGCAGAGGCTGCTTCTACGTCAATAATATACAAGACATTTTGAAATTGCTGAGACTTCGGTCATTTCAGGATGGGAGAGAATCTGTGGAGCAAACATGCAAAAATTGAACAAGTCATTTCACTACTGTGGAGCTCGGGGGGTGGGCGGTGTCAACTCTTTTAGGGATTCGGATATGAATTGAGATTTTGATAAGAACTCCGATAGAAATCTTTTAGATGTATCTATGTTCCCACAAACCGAAGAACACTTTAGGGTAAGAATATATACGTAACCCCACATGGTAGTGACTACTAGTACATGACAGAACTGCTTGTAGGACCCGATCGGTGTTAATGTAGATGACAATTTATTTGTTGACTTCTAGACCATTTTTTGTAAGAAAATAAACAATTAAACGCGAACATTGACGTGCTGTTTCTCAGCGGTGTGATTTGTTTGGCTAAGGTGCGATTTGTTTGATTCACCGGTCTCGGTGATGTGGTGTATAGTGTTAAGAGTGGTCCAAGTTGTTGCCTGAGGTGACTCTGTTTGCCTCCATGAAACCAAACTGAAGGATCTTTGTGATGACTAAGAATGCCTCCAACAGAGCGCAGTCTGATGACTCGGCGGCGGCTCTTTCACAATTCTGGGTGTCCACATAAAGGTCCATAGAACATTTTCAGGGGAGTGGCTGCTATAAAGCCAGTGGTTGGGATCCAGCAGGTCATTGAGCACGTTCAAGAGATCTTTGCCTGATTCTGTTATTTTCTCTTTAAAGGGGCCAGGTCAAGCCTGTTCTTGGACGTTTCAGTGAATTAAAGGACCTGTTCATCAGGCTTGGTTTAGAAAACAGAAGTGTGGATGCTGCCTTGTTGGATGCTGGCTGCTCATCAATGCAGATGGACATGGCAGAGAGGGGCTTTTCTCTCCGCAAGGACGGACCACTGGACATGAGAATGGATGGAGACAGGTGCCTTATACATTTTCTCCCAATGTTGCTTCATACACCAGGTCTGACTGACCGTTATTTTAGTTCACGTTCTTTTCCTTTTACTGTTAGAAAATGCTGTCGTTTGCTGTTGTTCTAGGGGTAACTTTATATATTGAATGTAATATACAAGACCTTACAGCAGAGTACACAAGGATTCCAAGCTGAACCATTCAATTAAGATTTAGACACCCTTAATTATAAGAATACGGCAAAGGATTGAACCGAACCTTACTGAAACGGATATCGACGTCTATTTCCTCGGGTTACTTACAGTGCGAGATCATTAGTTCTGTATATTTTCTACTTTTGCCTACATCTGTTTACTTCTGCTTCAAATCAGCAAAAAAATTGCACAGGAAGAAATGAACTAATTCAATTTTGATGTGATACATAGATGACTAAGTACTCCAGAGATATGTACTTAGGAACAAAGGACTCTTGTGAGTTTGTCAGCTGTTCTTAATGATAGGAGAGCACAAGGATTCATAAGGAAATATACACCAAATCCTGTTAACCCATGCATTAGGGACATTGCTAAGCCATTCTCTTTAAGGGCATTCCCTCGAGTGCAGAAGACACGGGATAGGAGAAGGATGGGAAAGATAGGGACGCTAGGAGAAAGAGAGTGTGAAATGGGTATTTACAAGCTAGAGTGTGGGCGAGTAGGTGTGTGAGTATGATGGTAATCTCCCCTCATTTAAGCTGTAAGGCTGTTTCAAGATGAATCAGCCACCCACACGCTGGAAGCTTTCTCTAATGGAGAGATAACACCCTTACAAAAAAAAAACGATCCCGACATTCTCAAGCTCCAGTCCTGAGAGAAAAAAAATGTTTATGCAAACATGAAGAATAGGATATGTCAAGTTGATGAGCAACAAGTTTTCCCCATTTTACATAATATTGTGAACAATGTGAGCACGGAATAACATGCCAGCTCAAAGCGACACACTTTGTCTCTGTGCATAGACGATGTTAAACCAACTAAAAACATCTCCAAAGAAAAAGCGTCGCTAATAGCAGCCATTTGCTTTGTTTTCATGTGGGTTCTTTTACACGGCAGAATTAATGTCTATTTGTCGAACAAATCCCCCCATTATCTACTCGTTTAATCTCCCTCTTCTCATTTTGAAAAATGGATAGAACTTTAGAGCGAAGTTTGCTGTATGGTAATGAACTGGATAGAACACCCACTCTGACTGAGTCTTGAATTATTCTTGGGGCAAGATGGAGCGGAGCGAGACACGGAGAGAGAGAGAGAGAGAGAGAGAGAGAAATACAAAGAGAATAAGACAGAAAGAGAGAGGGAGAAAAAAAAAGTTTTGAGCAGGTTGAGTGAAACCCAGCCCACAGAGTCTGTAAATGCTAATCCTTCTCATCGCCCAACACTACCAACAGCAACTAAACTTTAAGGCCACGCGATACACACTCGTTCAACTCCCACTGTCCTTGAAAGGGAAGAAAAGGCGGTTTATGCTCTTTTCCCTTCACGTCTGAGTAATGCTTCCACCGCTATGTATTGTGCCCACGTAAGTAAAAAAAAAAAAAAGCCCATCACCTCTAAAGCTACCGTAGATGTCTTCGTGCTCTGGGAAAGAAGGATCATGATTGGTTTTTGATAGCGAAAAGAACAAGGCGGTGCCTACATCTCAAAGCCCCCTGCCAATTACAGAAGAGTATTGTGTGGCTGGCTTCCCCTCAAGGGACATCTGTAGAGGATGAGCATTTTGCACTGGATATTCGACATCTATATATAGAATTAGTGGAGTTTAGATGTTACGTTCCGCAGTAGAGAGGTACGTTAAGCATTCTTGCCGACACAAAACAAAAAAAGGTTGTGTTTACCATTTTAGCCTCTCCTACAGGCTCACCTACTCTATGCACCGCTTATGAGCACATAGTTTACATAATTTGGTGTGCCTGCAAGTGATACACAGTGATTCAGTGCATAGCTGCCGGTGTTACGTCATGTCAGATTCCCAAAGCATTTGCCACTTTTAGCCAGTTTAGTGCCATTAACCCTGATTTCAGCTTTGTGTCCCTGTTCACTCTGAGTTTCTGCAGGTGAAATTGTTATATTCAATTGCCTTAGGTGCCTTTTTTATTCACCCTCTGGGAAATGTTTTAAATTGCATTGATTATCTCTGTAATGGTGAATGACGTGAGCTGAAAAAAGGGGCGGAGCTTGTAGGTGAGTCTTTATTTGGTTGTTAATTTTTTTTGTTTGTTAAAGATTTAGCACTTTATTGTAATGATGTGGATGTATGCACTCATTCTTTCTCGGTCTTTCTCTCTTTCTCTCTCTCTCTCTCTCTCTCTCTCTCTCTTTCTCTCTCTCTCCTCCTGTACTTGTTTCCCACAGTTTGGAGATGTAGGTGCCTTTCATGGAGAACTCCATCATTCATAGCTCAAAGACAAATAAATTGTGGGATTATTTTAGACATTGGGGTTGAGATCCATATATTTGCTATCTACCACCTCTTCTTTCCTCTCTCTCTCACACACATACACACACATGCTCTTTTTATAGATCTTGAGCCCACATCTCCCAGAGTGGGAAGGGGAAGAAAAGAGGAGGAGGGAGTGAGGGAGGTGTTTTTTTTTTTTCTTTCTTTCTTTCTTTCTTTCTTTCTTTCTTTCTTTCTTTCTTTCTTTCTTTCTTTCTTTCTTTCTTTCTTTCTTTCTTTCTGTCTTTCTTTGCGCTGTTGTCGAAGAGCCATCAGCCTTTGCTCCTGTCGGCAAGGAACTCGTGACGTCAAGTGGCTTAATTGGGCTCCTGTTTGTGCGTAGGTACCCCGGCATGCCCTGCGCGGCTGACGCCGTCAGCGCTTTAGATCAGCGGGCGCTTGCGTGTGTGCTGGCTGCGTACGGGGAGGAGCAACACGCCAAGAAAATCGCGGCGGCAATCGTGCAGGCACGCAGCCTGTATCCCATCAGCCGGACGCAGCAACTGGCCAGCATTGTCGCAGGTACCCCCCTGAAATTAATTCAAAACACCATCTCGTTTAATTAAAAAAAAAAAAGCAACGATACACCAAGAGAGCCAGAGAGAGGGAAATATTAATCTGAAGTCTCCCTTAGGGATCTATTTATCCTGGATCGAGGGAGGCTGAGAGCAAGAAATACACAACAATGGCGGTTGTAATGCGAAATTCCTGTCCTCCTTCCAGTTGGCTCCTATTTGACTTTCTTAATAATAGAGTGTTATTAATAATGAAGGTGAAACAAGAATACAGATAGTGAGGGACGGATATATCTGAATGCCGTTTAAAACATTCTTTTTATCGTATTTATACTCGCACCTCCCCTTCGTCTCCCCCTTTCTTTGTTCTCCATATTTTATATTTATGTCTGTTTTGTCCCTTTTCCCACCTCTCATTTGTCTTTTGTTGCAACCTGCCCTCCCCGTCCCTCACCCGCCCCCCTACCAGCACACATAAGCCTCAACATGTAGACAAACCACATTGCCGCAGCTTCATGACTATATTCGTTATTATATCTATCAACTTGCTTTAGCTGCACCATCACTGTTTTTACAGCCCTATACTGCTGGTCGGTAGGCGAAAAAAAAGAGGGAGGGAGTGAAAAAAGAGAGAGAAAGAAGGGCGGTTCGATGGATGACGGTGGTGTCAGAGCGAGCACGTGCGTCACAACAGGAGAACAGGTGTGAGTGAGGGCAGTTGTTTCATCTTTTTTAAAGTGCGGAATGAGTCAACACCAGTGTTTATTCCAATTAATCCAAAAGGTCCTGACTGCCACGGGTCCCTTGGGAGCCTTGCCATTGCCCAGGGAAGCAAGCACTGTGGCAGAAAGAGGAAAGGAAAAGAGTGAAGCATGTCATATCAACCGTGATCCTAGGTATCATGGGAGTTCTTGCTCTCTTCATTTTTGTTAACTTATGCAGATGCATCTACCCCAAGACATAATGCTGTTTTGCCTCTGCATTTGGGGTTCAGCCAGACTCTGTATCCTCATAGAAGATTTTTTTTTTAGCCAGCATCCTCCTCCCTCCCTCCCCCTCCCTCCCCCTCCCTCATACCAAAGATTGATCTCTGCTGTTACTGCAGCAGGTTTCTCATCATCCCTTCTCTCCTAATTGTTGTCAGCCAATGAAATTTAAACAAAGCTATGTATTTTATTTATCTATTTATTTATTTATTTATTTATTTATTTATTTATTTATTTATTTATTTATTTATTTATTTATTTATTTTCATTGGCAGGCCCATATACTCTTGTTAGTATCTGTTACCGCTTAATAGAACATATCAGAGAGGAACTAGGTCTACACAGCTTTAATATTCTCATCAATATGGGCCCAGCTGGTGTGACAGGAGATTACACACGGTCCCACCGGAGAGAGATCCCTCACCCCCTGAGCTCAGCTCCGTGGTTTTGTGTGTGTTGGCCCAGGCTGAATGATAATGAGCTCCAGCCCAAATGCTGGCTCTGGGCCCACAGCTTGTTCACACTCTAAGTGACACCAACCAATAGCAAATAACTCCCCTCCAACAGCCCCAACCACCATCCCAGACTTGTACCCTCCCCCAACTTCCCCGTTATTTTTCATCTCATTCAATTCCTCTTTTTCATTTTCATTTGAATTATTTACTTTTTAACGGTAGGTCCGTATAAAGCATCACTACCCCACCCAAAATATCATAGACTCCCTCACATATTTAAATGTAGCCCAGATCGAATGAATATGCAAATTAGGAACATCCCCCAACTCTATTTGCACCAACTTCCTTCTTCTGGAAACTGATTCACTATCAGCAGACAGGCAGCATTTTTTCAGAGCCTGTATTTCTATGTTATAACTGCTTATAAGAGTGGACACGAAAATACCTATATTTGTATTTTTTTCTATTTAAAAATATTTTTTATCTCTAAAGATCTTTCTTCGACCCCTTGAAGAAATCAGTCCAAGCCAATTTTTTAAATTGCGATAGCACATAGTCAACATTTTTAGCACCTCACATATTTTTTAAATAAATAAATAAATAAATAAATAAATAAATATCTCTGACAATTTGTAAATATATAGACAAATTTTAACCAAACGTTTTAGTTAAAATTATATATATCTAATAATAAGCTTGAATTTTTTATTCTGTTAATTCTTTTTCTTTTATTATTCGTTATTTCTTTTATTATTCCTTAGGTTTACCTTCTGCTCTAGGTTTATGTTCCGTAAAGCTGCTTTGAGACAATGTGTATTGTAAAAAGTGCTATACAAATAAACTTGAATTGAATTGAATTGAAAATGATTGGATTTGCTTGGACAAACTGTAACGTTTAACGAATCGATAAAATTGTGATTTTATTAATATAAAGTTGATGATTTATGATTGATTAATAAACCTGATGCACTTTACATTTTACACTTTTCCACTTACGCTGCAAAAAAAGCTACAGTGCTCCCAAAACAAAAAACCTAAAGCTGATTAATTTGGCATGGTCTAGACCTTCCAGAGGAGTGGTTAGGAAAATGTTTGGCTCTCTGCTCCTGTTAATATGAGTGTGGGACGCTAATCAGCGCAGTATTGATCACTGGTTGGAGTGTAGCCTTGTTGTAATTCTGATGAAAATTGATCTTTCAACTTTCTCCCTCCATGTTTTTTTTGGCCGCTGGTTATTCTCACAGCCTATGTAAGCAGAATCTTCTCCAAGACCATGCCTTTAGTGGTTCATTTTGGACTTTTTCATCTCTGACGTCTAAATTCTATGGCGATAGAATACAGAGATGAATTATTGGTTTGTTTAGCTTCCTTGGCTTGTGCAGGAATTTATTATTTTTTTTTCCTCAAGGGAAGTTTTTGATTACTTTGGTTGCACTTAGCTTAGCTCGTCTTTCATGCAACATTGCTTGAAGAAAAAGCTTTGTGTGTCTAATCCACTAACACTTTCCCATCAAGGATTTATCGTCACAACCGATGACATACAAAATCCTTATTCCTTTGAGATTCGCTCACCAATGACCGCATGCATTCCCGGTTACTACATGGCTACAAAGCGGGATTTATGAGCTAATAATGAAGTATTATTGCTCACAAACATTGTGCATAAAACCGCCTAATGCTTCTGCAACGCATTGGCTGTGCCAGTCAGCAATGGTCCTTATAGAGATTTCAAGCGGTATCAATCGGAGCTGTTGAAAGTTATTAGATCCTCCATGTTCTGTCTCACAGACAAAAAGCCGGGCTCATCCCCGATTGGAAGATAATGTACAAATTTGAGCTAGCTGCACAGAGTAAATGAGAAGATGGAGGGCCTTCATTTTGTCGCTCTGTATCTCATTTTTCTTTTTTCATCCCCAGAGAGAAACCGGCAGAAATATGTTAGGTTTGTCCATGAGATGCAGTCAGCACAGATGGCTCATCAGTTTGTTGTCATAGCAAGGGATTCAGTCCTACATTAAAAAAAATGCAGGCCTCCTATCGATGTAATTTCTAACCGGAACGGACTAGACTTCTAGTTCAGTTTCCTCTGAATTTTTAAACTTGACTCAAATAAGTGATTTAAGTGGTTTAGTGGATACGATTAGCCAAGCCCATCGTATGAAAGCATGCATGGCTCAAAATAAAATGTTCAAATCAGATGCTTTTTCCATCTCTGGCCCATGATGGGAAAACAGTTTAGTAGGCTATTCTTATGATTTCTGAATTACCCCACCACTCAAAAGAAAAGTAAAATCCAGACATGTCACCCTGAAGGTTTATTGACCAGCAAAAGCTTGAAATCCTGAAAAGATTCAAACGCTTTTAAGCTCCTATGTGTATAGTATACGCTCTAAATATCTCTTTCAATATATATGTCTGTAGTTGAATTTAAACCAAAACGGGCATGAATATAAACAGGAATTATTATTTTTTTTTTAATTCTGCTTTTTTTTTCTTTTCCTTTATTTTCTTTTTTTTTCTTTTCTTTTCTTTTTTTCTTTTATTTTCTTTTATTTATTTATTTTGCAGTTCCTAACAAATTTAATTGGTTGTATTATCCTAAATACGTACAGATTTAATTACGACCGATTCAGATACCACGGCCCTGACCGGGGTGAGTTACTAAGGATGAGTGAAAGAATGCATTGTTCACCTTAATAAATGTGGTCTGTGCTGCTGAGTATTTGCTACCAGAAAATAAAAACCTTCCCATGTCTAATAAGGTGAAAGCTTCTCTAACAAACCCTTTTATCAAAGAAGTAAATTAAAAAAATCGTCCACCTTCCACCTTCTGCTCAGATGTGTAGTTGTATCTGTTTAAACAAATTGTCTATTCATCCTGAATGACGTATTCGGTTCCAATCCCAAGTGTAGAAGAGTGCAAAGACTGTGGATTGTGTGTTATAACAGTCCCTCAGTGTAAGGCTGCTGAAATAGGATTACTTCCTGTCTAATGCATGTAGAAGGAGGATCGGTGTTGTAACTCTGACACAATGGGATCTCGCTCCTATAGCTCATCTACAGAAACACCACTGTCTGTAGAAATATCAGGAAGGTTTTCACCCAGGTTTAGCAGGTTGATCTATTTGTTAACATTTTCAGTTTTGTCCATTTTATACTTGCTTATGCTCCCAAGCCATGTTTCAGTTTTTAACACATTTATGGGCCGTTATGAATTTTCTTAATTGAAAAGACTTGATTTAAGAGATTTATGATTTAAAGGGCTTTTTCGAGACCACCCCCCCCCCGCCCAAGTAAATCAAAATATATATATATATATATATATATATATATATATATATATATATATATATATATATATATATATATATATATATTATTTATTTCCCCCCCCCATCTGAAGCATTCAATAAAAGCCCAACAACGATCCTATTATTTTCGACCAGGAATTTCATGCTAGCAGTTGAACACAACAAGAGCACAATCAGTTCAGCAACCTGATAATGTGTCCATGTGCACAAGCTCTAAGAACACAAGGCTAATTATGGCCACAATAATGTAGCCTTGAATTTCAAATGGGCTTTTTGACTGTAGGGGCAAGAGGGGGGCATTAATAATAAAAGAGTATTACAAAAGGAAGGTCGTCATTCAGTCCACAGGTTCGATTAAGAATTAGCCTCCTATTCAGGCTAAAACGTGTGAGGGCAGAGCCTTGTTCAAGAGTGCCCTCTCTCTTTCGGACAGGAAGGTGTCGCACAATATAAAGACAGCCCCAAGCCAACCCTAGTGCCAATTATCCAGTACTCAAGCAGCTGGGTGTTACTCGATAATCACTCTCTTCTTTCTCTCTCAGTGAGGACAGCTCTATATAACTGACACGCTTCCAAACGCCTTTCTTCCTGTATGCAACCCCCCCCCCCCAAACAATAGAATTAGCAGCCTAACAAAACAAAAAAAGATTAAAGATAAATAAATAATTATTTAAATTGCAGTCTTTTTTCTGTGAATATTTCCTTGTTAAATTAAAGATGTACTATTTTTTACTATTTATAAAAATACGATTAAAATAGAATTTATATAGAATAATGTTCTTATATTACTAGAACTATCTATCTATCTATCTATCTATCTATCTATCTATCTATCTATCTATCTATCTATCTATCTATCTATCTATCTATCTATCTTTTTATATATATATATATATATATATATATATATATATATATATATATATATATACATACACAAGTAAATGTCTGACTATTTTTAAGAATTATGAAATGTGTGTAAAAAGTATAAATATACTATTTACATAAAATTAAATTATATACTGTATATTCACACACACACTAACACACTATACAGGCGACAATAAATCACACCTAAAGACATTTTCTTAAAAAAGAGAGATACTATCAGAAATAATTCAGTTCAATTCAAGTTTATTTGTATAGCGCTGAACATTGTCTCGTTGCAATCCCTAATGAACAACTGAGGTGATTGTGGTGAGGAAAAACTCCCTTTGTCAGGGACGCGGGGATAAAATAGACCCAAATGCAGGATAGCTTAAATAAATAAATAAATAAATAAATAAATAAATAAATAAATAAATAAGGACAAAACCAGACACGACTCAAACAAAGACAACAGAGGATTCCGCTTAAGCTCAACTAAATACTAATAACAATCAGACACATGAGGAACAGGTGTGCAGAGGCGGGGAGGAAGACACAAGGGCGGGGCAGACACGTGACACAACACATAAACAAAAGCACATGGCTAAAGTCTGGGCTGAGTCCTGAGACCCTTAGATGGATCCTTGAGAGGAACCAGATAAAAAAGGGAACCTCATCCTCATTTTGGTGACACTGGAGGGTATGATTATAAATATACAGTCTGGGAACTGTGTATTGATTGGGAGGTTGTTGTCCTCAAAGACCACGCGTCTCCTCTTAGAATGTCTGAAAACTTTATGAAGTGGAATACAGCTGGAGCTGGTACGTCTCTAAATGCCTCAGGATCCTCACGGGGTTGATGCTTCTCACTGAAGGTCCAGAATCTTCATGAAGGGGAACATATCTGGAGCTGGTACAATCTCTGGATGCCTCGGAATGGGTAGAAAAAGAAAGGCAAGAGGAGACGAATTAGTGAATAATGCATATTAGTATTCTGGTTTTGATAAAGCACTAGAAACTGAAAAGAACACAACCTTTAGAATGAGACCTCCTTACAGAATAAACAACAATGAAATCATCAAGTCACTTAAATCTTTGAAGGTTCTTGGGTTTTATTTTAGAAAAACATCATTTCTGTTAATTCTTAAAGTCCTGAGCTACTGCGTTTAAAAAATGACGCTGCCACAGACCTTTAGCTAACTTTTTAGTGTACTTCACTGTTTAGTGTACTTCACTATTGTAGTGTTGTTTGCCAAAGTTGAGCTTCTGTTTGTTTGTTTATTTGTTTGTGTGCTCATGCCCATGTACTCTCTTTTGGTCACATTTGCAAGTTAGCACCATCTGTTCCAGCTCGGTATCCTCTGCTCCTCCAGCTCTTTCTTTTCTTTTTTTTTTCCCTCTTTCATTTTCATTCTCACTCACACCCCGTATCCTACCAGCCATTAACTAGTTTTTTTGTTTTACACCTTTCACATCCTTTTACTTTTTCACACCATTCAGGTCTGGATTATTCATTTGACTCTCTCCATATGCTATGTTCATTCACCTGTTTCTCTTTGTCTTCACCGCTTTCCCTTCTTTTATCTATCCATTCCGCCTTTTTATATATATATTTTCTTGGTGATCGCTGACCCGTAATGTTTTTGAAGCGTATATCGATTGTATATTAATAAGATTTCGACTGTAAAATCATACAACAGTTTTTTTTCCTCAGCAAAGACACAGTGTATGCTTTTCATCCCTAATCCTTTACGGGAAACAGTAAAAAAAAAAAAGAGAATCAGAAGTTTATTTACATATTAAGAATAATTACACCACAGCACTTTCGCAAATCCGATTGGTCCGAAGGTGTTAATTAATTTTCTATAACAGCAGCTCTGACAGTAGTGTAGTGCCAGCTGTAATTCATATGACAGCTTTATATGGATGTTTTAATAAGCTGCCGTATCTATAGTAACGGCTCATTCACAGGGACTTGAAAGCCAGATGCTTTACATAATCTAAGCTTTATAATAAACAGATGTGGTGTTACAATACTTGCCAAAGAAAAATGTAGAATACGGAAACCGAAGCTTTCTATAAGGAGCCGTTTGTGTACATTTTACGGAAGGAGTCTCTAGTGTTGGCTCGGTTTTCTACAGCGTTCACATTGTCAGGTTTTCATGCAAACCATGCTCTTTTTCTGACTAAACCAAAAGCACGCTTAGCCTTCATCCTCCCCAGCTGGTAGCTGTTGCATGACAGGGAGTGCTGGCTAGTGGGTGGGAGTTGGCAGGTAACCAAATTGGTTGAGAATAAAACAGTTTCAATTATTTATTTATTTTTTTTGTTTCTGACAAATCCTTCGTTGTCTTTCTTTCAAAAGATCTGAATTACGTTTGAGTTTATATACACCACGGCTCTCGGTTTGTACTCATTTTCTTAAATGTTGCCATGGGAAACATCGCGTTCTCAGTTTTTGATTGACTCACCAAAGCTGAATTGTGCCTTAAGAACAGCAAGAAGACTGACAACACTGGAAATAAACCTTTTTTTTTCTGGTAGAGAGTCAAAGGGAAAAAAAGCCTCTGTAATCTTAAATCTAAAGCCTGTTGTGAGGCTTTGCTGTTGTTTGGAGGTTTGTAGCGTACGATGGCCTCTGAGCCGTTTTCATTGTGCCTAAGCTTTGTGAGTACATCAGTCCTCATGTTTGCAGATTCGTGGCTGTATAACCCATGCTGAGCCGTGATAATACTGAAAATGTGCTTTCAGAAGTTCAGACTTGTATATGCCTGGATTTTCTATTTGGCATTTTTAATATTTTAAGCCATTAGGGTTATAAATCATAGGCTCTCAAGCACATACTGTGCTCCTGTTAATGTCCATTAGTTCTGCTTTTATAGTAATAAGGTCCAGAAGAGTGACAGTAGCCCTTAGCAAATAGACATCTGTTGCAGGAGATTAATCATGTTGCGTTTAAACGAGGTAAAGCTATTTATTTCCTCAATAATAGATGTTCAGGAACTGTTGAGAAGTTGATTAGGGAAATGTGAATTAGAACATAGTTTAGGGATTTCCTTTGGTTACTCGGACTTATTCTTAAGAGCGAAAATAAATAAATAAATCTCAACAATTTATCAACAGTATAACGAATGAAAAATATTCTCTGTTTTTAGGTTGATTTAGACTTGCATTTGAATGTAAAATTACTGGAAATATTTAGAAGGTTTGGCCAATTATATAATATTGTTATCACGGTAAAGTGTTAGTTCTTTTTTAATGAAATATTGCAGATATTTTTCACGTATTTTGACATGAAATTGTAACACTGAAATTTTAGAAAGTAGTTAAAATGAATGATAATAATAATAATAATATTATTATTTATTATGTAATATAAATAATAGTAGTAAGTAAATAACAAAATACATTTTGAGATAAAATATAAAACATTTTAGAAATATAAGTTATAAATTCAATAAAATTTTATTTTATTCAATTTTTTTATACACAATTTTTTTTTTCATTTTGTTTTTTTATGAGACTTGACATTCATATCAAAGAGAAAATCTTGAGTTTATTCTTTCATATTCAGTAAGTGCTTTATCCTGGTCACGCATCCTGTCATGCACGGGATCGGCCATGACCCTCGGTTGATCTGGAGCCTATCCCATGCATGACAGCATGCATGTGGCAGGTAAACCACAGGGATGGGATGTCGGTCCATCTCAGGGCATCATGCATGCACTAATTCACACTCACGAACAACTTACGATAGAGTAGCCACTCAATCTACTTCTACTAGCATGTTTTCGGGGGTGTGGGAAAACCAGAGAGCCCGGAGGAAACCCTAAGGGACACCGGTGACAACCCGGATCTGTCTGAAGGCGGATCTAGAGCACTGAGATGGTGACGTTTCCTCCAAAAGGGAACTTTTTCATTGTTTATCACATTTTGAGGTCCTTAGAAATTCTCTTCTACTTCATGGCATTGGTCTATAGCAAATGAGGTTGAGAGGAAAAAAGTTTGAAACCTGTAATATATACGTAAAACCCCAAATGTTACCGGCTCCTAAATGTACTTATTAGATTTTTTATTATTTATTTTATATATTTTTCATTCTTGCCCCCTTTCTTTGCAGGTGCATTCCCAGCTAGCGCTCTTTACGCTCGCCGTGACCGCCTGCAGAGGCCCTCGCATGTGGCCACTAAAACCTTCCAGGCGCTGCGTATTCTTGTGAACGATGAACTGAACGAGCTTGTAGCAGGACTCCAGACAGCTCAGGACTTCCTCCGGCCGGGCGGTCGCCTCTGCGTCCTCACGTTCCACTCGTTAGAGGACCGCATCGCTAAGCGCTTCCTCAGAGGAGAGGATCTCAGCGCCCCGCCACGCCGCAGCATCCGCCAGAGGGCACGCGCCCACCTCCAGAGGAAACCAGAAGAAGAGGATGATGATGATGCAGAGGAAGAGGAAGGAGGCAGGGAGAGCGTCCACTGGGTCAGACTGCAGAGGAAAGTCGTGCTTCCCAGTAAGGAGGAGGTCGGGGAGAATCCGAGAGGAAGATCGGCTAAGCTTAGAGCAGCCGTGCGGCGATAGGCAGAGCTTCTGATCCTGAACTTTGACAGAAAAGAGAGGCTTTTTCTGAGATTAATATCAGTGCAGAGTACAAACTTAGTCTGCTCTTGACAGAAGCCAAACTCTTCAAAAGTCTTCAGCTTGAAATAGATTTTTGCCTGGTAAAAAAATTCAGTGGATAAATAACCATAATTTATTGTGAATTAATGTGTTTTCTGTATACAATTGACACTTTTTATTGTGTGTGTGTGTGTGTGTTTGTGTGTGTGTGTGGGTGGACAAAGGGTATGACGTGCTGAGCTGTAAGCTTTTATAAGACCTGCTATTATTGTAATTGCAGTAATGTAGGTTCAGATCAAACCACACTATTTTCTTTTCAGCTTCAGGCCATATTATATAAATGGATCTCTTTTGTCCAGGCGCAGGGGTAATTTGCTGATATAACACCTGTGTATTGCTTACTTGGCTGTGCGTTTATGCTTAGTTGCCTTTTTCATTTGGTATTTCCAAATTGGAAATAGGACTCGGACTCGCAGGCTGCATTGCTGCTGCACTCTGGCTTGTTTTTATACGTAGCAAAAACAAACAAGCTACCAAACGTGAAGGAGGCATACCGTATAGCGCAGCCGGTTATTCTGCCCTTAAATTATTGATGTGAAATCTATACATGCCATATGATCATGTTTCATTATGGAAAAGTCACTGTCCTGTGTGAGTGTGAAGATGTGCTGAAGAAGAAGAAGTGTATTTGATGCCAGATCTTTGCCTGTACATAAGCTAAGCGTAATGATGCTGCTGTTTCCTGTATTAACATCATGTTAATACAGATTACAGACGCTTTACCACTTGGCTTTGAGTACTATTTGAGAAACTGCTGATTCCCTGTGTTTTTCAGGCACGGTGGTCTCTAGAGGTTACGCACCGGTAAAAACTTGTGTACAGGACTGCTGTAGTAGATCAAATAAGCACTTTGTACAACCGTGTTGAGCAGAAAAGCATCTCAGTATGCACAAAACATTGAACATTGGTATGAACAGGGCTATGACACTAGAAGACACCGTCAGGTACGTTTACTGTACTTTTGGCAGATGCACTTATCCAGAACGACTTACATTTTAATCTAATTTTTTTCTCATCTGAGCAATTGAGGGTTAAGGGTCTTGTTCAGGGGCCTGGGATTTAAACTCATGACCTTTTTGATTGTTAATCCCACACCTTAACCACTAGACTACCACATCCTTTTCCACTCTTAGCAGCTTGACCAAAACCATTTTTCCTATCTTCCTAACTGTCCAGTTTGACCAATTCCACATCATATACAGTAGGTGAAATATAATGGGTTGATTTGGTAAAATATTTCTATTAAACCCAAGATAAAGTCCTGCATTTTTTTTTTCATCTTTATTTCATTTTTGTTTCATTTTCCATTTTCTCGTCTATTTTTCCGGGGTCCTTTTGTCATCCGCGATCGTATTACATGCCGCTCTTATTCGGTTCATTTCAGCATGACGTTAAAGACTAGGTGTTCCGGTCATCTTGATTCTCACACTTTTTTAATAAACAGGATCTTTCAGTATCACCGTTGTCTGTTTTTCCTCCCACACCACGGACCATGGCTACACCCTTCACCACAATCTAATATCCCGTACCAGGGGCATGTACAGTATATATCGGTATCAGGAAAAAGATTTGATGTCAGTGATTTGCCAGAATGATTATTTTATTATTTATTTTTCACATGTGAAGGTGATCCAGGAGTTGCGGTGTTTATGTATGTGTGCTTTACACTAATATGTAATCATCTCTAGAGTTACTGCACTGTGAGGAAAAGTGATGGAGCGAGTTTGTGAATGAGTGCGAGGCTGAGCAGTGCATCCACGTTGGAAGTTGGCCGTATGACATGTGTCACACAGAGAGAAAGAGAGAGATGTGGAGATTGTGTCTGCGGCATCCTCTGTCTCTTTGTGGAGCTGATGGGTGAGTCACACACCTGCAGGACGCGGGTGGGACTTTGGCTGCCATGGTGATGCACTGCGCCTTGTGCACTGTACTCACTCTCTCGCTCTCTCTCGCTCGCTCAAACTCTGAGTCACAGCAGATCTGATTAACTTTGCATAAACACCGCATTTCAAGACACCAAACACCTCTGTTTGTGTGGAAAAACAAAAATGAAAGTGTGCCTTTAGTTCTCTGATTAATACGATAATAATCCTTTTGTGCTCTGGGTAGATTTGTGCATTTTATGTTGTTGGTCAAGTCACACGACGGACGCGGACGTATTCCGAAAATCGCATTGTTATGAAAAGTTCTTTGACTATTTTGACTAATATAAAATCCTACACTGAATATGATAAATCTGATTCATTGATTAGTCTCTCAGCTTTTTTGCGGCATGTTAGGACTCAATTTGCCGCCTCCTCTTCAATCTGGTTAGCACTCGATGTCTGAAAAATACAATCTGCCAGAATCCTAACTAAGTAATAAGTGTGGATCAAATGTCCACTCAAGGGAGCTGACCAGCGCTATGTTCTTGTGACGTTCATGAGCTCTTCACAAGTGTTAAGATGACATTTAGAAGTGGGAGATGGAAGCAAACAAAAAATAAAAAGCACGTTGCCCGGCCTTGGTTCGTACTGTTCTGCTTGGCATGAATCAGTAGCGTGCCGATGCTTTAAATACTCAGTGACTCAAAACATGGCAGTGTCTCTGCAGGAGTCTATGACTAGTGATGAGTGGTTTGCAAACAAATCGATTCTTTTCTAACAACTCTTTTAATTAGGTTGGACAGATTGATTCACAAGAAAGATCGAACACCAAAAACCTTGCCTCTGTTGTTTTTCGAGCTTTGATTTTTTTCCTATCAATTCTTCATTATAAATGCGGTGCTACTGGACTCTCACAAATGTATGTGCTTTATTAGCTGTAAATACGAGCTGCTAGATAAGCAGCATTTCTGTCTAGTGCTGTGAGTGGTGAATAAAATGAATCAAAATGAATCATGTTTCATTTGAATACTCGGTCTGTGTTGAAAGAGTCGAATCAATAAAATGACTCAATGAACATCACTATCTGCAAATTAGACTTCTCCCTATGGTAATGGTGCACTCTCTGCTTCCTATTTGCACCATTTTTTCAATTCCTCCCACGCTATTTCTTTTTCTCACCTTCTTTTTTCCCTTTATCCCTCCTCTTATCCACCATCATGTGCCCACAGGCTCTAAAGCAAAGGTGCACGACTTAAGAAACCACCAAACTGTGCTGGACTGCATTTGGACGCCCCTGCTCTAAATATCCATCGCCCCATGGTTGCCATGGAAACTAAACACTGCCAATAACATTGAAACTTGATAGCATTTAAAAGTGTTGTTCTCCCCCCCCCCATCCCCACCCCCACCCCCCAATTTCAGGGGCCACTGCGATCTCTGGTGCCACAGCCCCTAGCTTTCTGCTCACAACCACGCCCCTTATCCATCCCCTCTCCTCACTGACGTCACAGCCTCTCGCGCAAGCTGCCTGCATGCTAACAGGAGACTGGCACGAAGCGCTCGAGTGTCCGTTTTGAAATGCGAGCACAATGCACGAGAGACACCCAGCACCACGGGAGATCTGCTCATTTAAACGCTAATTCTTTCTCATCTTGAAAAACGTCCACCTTTTTTCTGAGGGGATTTATTTGGAATAAGGAGACGAGTAGAAAAAAAGAGAAGGAGTTAAATACATGGTCGTTTGATAGCTTACAGTACAAATGCAATGTGAAATGATGTACAATATCAATATCATGCAATTATTATACGCCAATGGATAATGCAGATTCTTGTAACGTTTCATTAAAAATTATTTAAATAAACAAAGAAAATCTAATGCAGGATTTTTCCTCCTGTTCAGGGTGTATGATTGTTCAAGACCTTTTCTCTTAATTTATGTTCTAAAAAATGTTATTCATTTCAAATTAAAGTACCTTAGTAATGCTATCAGAGGGAGAAAGAGAGATGGAGAGAGAGATAGAGAGTGTGTGTGTGTGCGTGCGTGTGTGTGTGTGTGTGTGTGTGTGTGTTGGCTTGTTTCTTGGCACTTGTGCAGGTTTATTTCTGGCTCTGCCTCTCCTCATGGCGTGAGAGTTGGCTCTGTGTGGTAGTCATGTAAACGTGACTAACCAACAAAGTTTCTTATATTTCTGATAAATATTCTTAGCCCCTTGATGACTTAATCCTCAGGTTTTACGCACTAAAAGCAACAGCATTGCATCAACAAAGAATACGCATCCTACCGTGTCTTATCCGGTTGTTGAAGTTCACTGCAGGTTACAAAGAAAAAAAGTTGGGAGATCGATCTTTTTTATCCGAGTCATGATGATAGCGATTCAGTTAAACTTCGTAATTCCTCTTTCTCTTTACTAATCTGTTTTCGAACGTCATCTGAACAGGTGTATGCCAATACGTGGGTGTGATGGATTCCAGTTTGTTTCTTCTCCAGCTATGTAGAATGTTCTTCAAACCTCAATTAATGTGGTCATCCCTACCCAGCACCACACTGGCTCCCTTGCCATGTACTAATTAAAAATATGAGTCAACAGAATCCTGGGGCAGGTAATGAGATCCACACATGCATTCCTGCTAATTAGCTATAATTAAAGCCTTTTTTCATCCATTATGCGAAATCCACCTTGGACGGTGGGAAAGGCTTGCTCGGTAGGGGGTGTTGGCTGATTGTGGAGATGGAGTCACCTTGGAATAAGGGAGCTTCTGTTTGAAGTGTGAATGAGGCGTTTCGGAAAACCAACAGAGGAGCAACGAATAAGGAATAAAACCCAGTGGGTGCTGTTAGAGGTAAATAATAACCGATGAGGTGATGTGATGTCATCCTGAAGTGACTTATTCCTCTTGTACAGTACGATGATTAAACATTTTAAGTTTTGTGCTATATTTCTAATTCATGTTATGGATTTTCAATTAACAAATGAAAAATCTGCCTGAAATCCGGCTTTCGACTTACCGTATAGCCGTTATGAACAGCCTAGCTTGGTTTTCTTTCTAGAAATCCATAAAAAAAATAATAGAAAAAAAGAAAACAAGACTAAAGTAATTTTACAAAATATTTTGTTTTGCCTGGTAATTTCCAATCAGTCGGTAAATGTACAGATAGAAAGCCTTGACGATGGAGATAAAATGATAAAAAAATGATAAAAAAAGATTGTATAGAAAACCTCACCTTATTGACACTGATGGTTTTTTTTTAATGTTAAATAACATATTTGTTGTTTATTTATTTAGTTTGGCCAGTATTAGCCTTGGATTATGTATATCGGGCATCACCAAATGGCGGACGGCGGTCCGGATCCGGAACGAGTGACGGGTCTTGCCTGACCCGTTAAAATTCTAATATTATCATATTAAGCTTATATCTAATATTATAAGATTATATAAGCTCTTTGATATTAATAAAAAGATAAATCTTTCGTTCATGCGCAGTTAATCTAGTTATTACGACAGGAGCGTCATCAAAAGCCAAGCCAAAAACAGATTGTTTATGTTCCATACTCCAGAGCAGAAGGTGGCAGTAATGCACCTAATTACACTGGCAGGACAATTAAGATTCAAACTGCTGGCAGGACAGTTACATGTCCATTTCTCTCACTAGGAACGGAAGATGGAAAGGGAGTAAGGAGAGGTGGAAAGGAGAGAGGAATAAGGGAGCTGCTCAAAGCTCAAAAGTCTTTTGTTTAATTTTTTTCTTAAAGATTAAAAGCACTTTTATTTTATTCAAAAGATTCTGAATGTTTTACATTACTTGAAATATAGGCTCTAAGTTCAGAAGAAATTCAGTGTCTGTTGTCTGTTACTTGACATGAAGTAAAGACAACTACAGTATTGTTTTCCATTCAAGTGCCGTACAAGTTCAGACTTTGAAAACACTTGAAATTTAACAATAAATGATATAGAAATGTGTGTGTTATTGATTTTATTAACATGAGGGTACACTAGTTTAAGTGACAATATAAGATTCGGACCTTTGCTGCGAGGAAATTTTAGTAACTGGACCTCTTTGAATTTTATTTGTATACCCCTGATGTATATCATTTACCATACGAGTTCCCGTAAAGAAGGAGTTACTACGGAAACACTACAGTATTACAACACGTGGAACTCCGGTTAGAGTCACAGTTACTGAAAATGAATCCACACCCTCTGACCAATCAGGTCCTAGAATTCAGGAGCGCTGAGGTATAATGGGAGTTAAACAGAACAGATAACGCAGTCAGCTGTAGAAGCGACAACGTGCCTGAAATCTCTTTCCAAACATCCCACGTAAGCGTTACTGTATCTGTGTGAGTGAAAACCTGCTCAGGCAATTTGCTTGTGTACAGTCACGCCTGGATAGGCCAATCGGTACAAGGAACATGACGAATTGTGTGTGTACACCCTCTGTGAGGAGAATCACCCGGCTGCATGAATCTGTCAAAATAAGTGAGCGTAACGGTGTTGGAAGCAGCTAATGGGCTTTAATGCACTCGTGTTGTCCCCCTTCCCTCCTCTCACACTGTGCCTGATTAGTGCCACCTCATCTGTCTTCCAGTAGCCTGAGTGTCAGAAAGCACCCTGAAACTTACACACACAATTTCCTCTCTCACGCCAATACCAACTTCTTCCTGTTTAAATCCTGTAGCCTCGCTCCAGTCACGCTCGAACCTCAAGTCCCAAGGCCCATTTCAATTCTCATTTCTGATCCGATATTTCATTTATGTTCATTCGTACTGTAGGCACTGTCCTTAACAAAACTGCTCTAAATTGACCTTCTGTAGACCCCGTCAATGACCCCAACTTATTCAATAAAACCATAAATGTCAATCACAAAGACTACCCAATGAGTGAAAGGGTTAGAAATAGTCATATCATGTGCTTGAAAACATTTGCACTCAACTTTACTATATGTGTATAAATGATGTGGGGGAAAAATTTGCTTCTCCAACAGTTTTTGGTGATTCATGAAAAAATTCATGTTTTGTGTTATTATTTCTGTCGAAAAAAACAAGCAGGACGAAGAATAAATCTGAGGATATTAAAGAGGCTGGAGGCAGTTATAAAGGTAAAATATGTAACAAGATTTATTATACAATGATCTCATTCAGACAGAGATTTATTTATTTATTTATTTGTTTGTTTGTTTGTTTGTTTATTTATTTTATAACTTTGTTTTAAAGCAAAAAAAAGGGAACTAAATCTGTAATGGGACATGGTCAGGTATCTACATACTTTTGACTTTACAGCGTATCATAATATCCATCTGTCCATCCATCCGTCCGTCTATCCATCTATCCACCCATCATGACGTTTAACAATCACATACGGATGTAAAAGTGAGGTGTCCACATACTTTTGGCTCTATAGTGTATCATATCTATCCATTCATCCATCCATCCATCCATCCATCTGTCGTCTGTGCATCAATCCATCCTGGAACGGGACGTTTAACAATCACATACGGATGTAAAAGTGACATGTTCACATACTTTTGGCTCTTGAGTGTATCATAATAGCTATCCATCCATCCATCCATCCATCCATCCATCTACCCGTCTGTCCATCTCTCCTAGAATTGAATGTTTAACAATCAAATATGGATGCAGTGGTTAGGTGTCCATATACTTTTGGTTTTATTGTGTATCATAGTATCTATCCATACGCCTGCCCTTCCAGCCTTCCATCCATTCATCCATTCACCTTTCTCCTGGAACATTAAACAGGAGGAAAACCATACTGTAATGGGGAAAACATGCAAAATGTCATATAAGTAATCCGAACATGCTATCTATCTATCTATCTATCTATCTATCTATCTATCTATCTATCTATCTATCTATCTATCTGTCTATCTATCTATCTATCTATCTATCTATCTATCTATCTATCTATCTATCTATCTATCTATCTATCTATCTATCTCTGTCTGTCTGTCTGTCTGTCTGTCTGTCTGTCTGTCTGTCTGTCTGTCTATCTATCTATCTATCTATCTATCTATCTATCTATCTATCTATCTATCTATCTATCTATCTAAAATGTATAATCTAATTATTAATATGGGATTATTTTTAGACGTGTATGTCTCACTTTTGGTAAATCAGATGATATATAAACAGTATTTCTTGTACGCACGGTGTTGCTGGTCTGTGTGCTTAATCTGTGAATGAGCTTGTGTGTCAGTGATGAGCTGTGTGTTTGCAGAGCACGCTGTGCCTCCTGACCAATCTCTCACCATTCCCGAGCTTTGACGTCGTTAATTTCAGCCAACCAAACTTCTGAAAGTTTGGTTCACGCCTTCACACCCATCATTCATTACACAGTCACTTCTACGGTCCAATCACAGGCCTCGTCAGGTGCAGAAAGGTGTGGGAGCCAATCGGCCCTGGATGACGCAGTGAGACCGGAGAGAGTCTCTCATCAGGTACTTTATAAGCAGTTCTTCACACTCTCTTACAGACAGACACACGAACACACACACACACACACACACACCTCCCTCTCCCCCAACCCGCTGCTCTCAGCACACATCCCTTCCATGGTACAGTCCTAGCTAAAAAAAGATTTCTGAATGAAGGCGAGGCTTTGAGGTTGCAGCAATTTGAATGAATTTTGTGAATGATGCAGAGCCCTGCGGCCTCATGGGAAGCAGATGAAACCTTGAGGAAGAGACAGCCGTGTTGAGAGCTCAGCTGGGAGCCCATCTACCTTATACTGACATCCAATTATATTTTTTGCTGATAACCAAAGGGAGAGGTCTGTAGAAGTGTAGAAACTAAATGAAGCTAAATAAAACATACATCCCTGTTTGTGATCTTTTATTGAACAAATCATCCAGGAGCATGTGGTGGAGGGAGAATGAAGCAGAGTTCGGAACGTCTTGGCGTTTTAAATACCTGCCGCTGTCAGTCTCTCTTTCATTATCGAACAGAATATGCTGAATTGAAATCTTATAACCATGGTAAAGACTCGTGCTTCGTTTCTTAGGAAAATTAAACAAATGCCTGAAGATTAACGTTCATACTCTTGTCGATTTCAGGGTTTTTGCATCATCACAGGTGGACTGCATGCATCTTTTCATCATTAATCAGGAGATCTGGCAGTCCTCGGGCAGCGGGTGTTTTTCTAGCCTTTCTCTAGCCGTAGGAAGGAGTCAAGTGAAGCGCTGGTGCTAATTAAGCATGATAACCAAGATGGACCACAATGACACACTGCTGGTGCTGAATTTTTCATTTCTTTTTTTTTTTTAAAGTCTTTAGCATGTGTCAAAATTCTTTCATCTGTGAAATCCAGATTGAAACTAAAACTGTTTTTGTTGCTAAAGTCTTGTGCTAATTTCCAAATGTGCTAAATGAGAATGTGAATCTGCTGCTACATACTGCACTGACACTGCAGACTGGCCACACACACACACACACACACACACACACACACGCACAGGTTGGGTCCACCTCTATAATATAGAGCCGCAGGGACTCCCAGAGTGACATCAGAGGAAGTCCTCTGTGTGTGTGTGTGTGTGTGTGTGTGTGTGTGTGTGTGTGTGTGTGTGTGTGTGTGTGTGTGTGTGTGTGTGTGTGTGTGTGTGTGTGTGTGTGTGTGTGTCCTATCAACATAGAGGTTCCAGATTTCATCTGTATTAGCTGCATAGATGCTGAGAAACTGTAGGAGATATACAGATAGATATAGAGACTTATAGATATACAGTACATACCAATCATGTGTTCGTGTGTTATGCCGAAAATATTAAGAAGGGAATAAAACCTAACACAGTGATTATTTACAGGAAAATAATCCACATTGTATCCCTCTTATACCACAGCCATCTGCTGATTATTATTTTTGTACTGTATTATCTTCATCTACTTTCAGCTTTTCCCGTTAGGGGTCGCAGCAGCAAATAATTAGTTTCCAGTTTCCTAAATTCATGTCCTCTTTCCACACATCCATATATCTCCTCATTCCCTCTGACGATTCGCATGTTTAAGTTTGACACCTTTTAAGCCAGATGCCCTTCCTAGACGCTACCCTCTCTATTTATCCGTGCTCAGGAGCGGCACAGAAGTCACTGGCTTGTAACCTTGTATACAGATTATATACTGTATTATATATTGTATTAATTAATGACTCATCACTTTTTATTCATTTCTAATTAATTTAATGTTATAAAACATTTTTGCTCCTGTTATCATTTCCATTAGAGCTGATTTCCTTCACCAGCAGCTCTTTTGTTCGGTCTTGAAATTAAGAAGACAGGAAAAAATCATAGTGTGTTCTGTTACAGAAATCTTGCCAAATGCAAATCCTCTATCTGGAAGACTTTTCCATAATGAAAAACCTAATGAGAGATTCAACATGCTGGCACCGGAGACTCCTTTCATAAATGTCAAATATTAATAAGCTTGGATTATGTGGAATATCTGCCACACAACGTGGTTACTATAGAAACAATAACGCTTTAGAATGAGTGCTTTGATATATTCCTGTGTTGTGACCAATCAGATTGGAAAAAGAAAAAAAAAACTTAGCAGCACTGTGATATAATATGTTTGTATTATATTATTAATGTAGAAAGGTGTCATTAAGTGACATTGGTATTCTTGTGTGTGTGACTCATGGACAGAGACGAAGGAAATCTCAGAGTGGACACTAAAGCACTCTAAAAACCAGACAGTGAGACGGTAAACACCACTGGCGGGTGGCTGAGGGCTTCACCGAACCAGATCGGAATCGTCTCCCTCACGGCAGGAGCTTTGCTTGCCTTCCATTATCCGCCTCTAAGAAAATTAGATTGTCTACTAGGGTCTGTGATATTCTCAGCATCTCGCTCAGTCCCCTGAAGCACCACCCCACCCCACCCCCCTTTTTAAGCCATGCAGGGGGCTGAGAGTATCGCTGTTCAGGGGTAAATTGGAAAAACACCGGCCGCAGCCGTAACGAGTGCCCTCGGGTAATGACAGGTTTGGCTGGACTGCAATTTACTCCTCATGTCGAGCTCGTTCAACCGTGGAAGAGAACAGACCACGCCAATGAAGCTGTTTCTCTCTGCACTGCCGCTTTCCCCCCTACCATCAGCGGAACCAGGCCTCGCTTAGTCATCCAGCTTACTAACAGGGCCAACGCGTGAGCTTGTCGACTGCCTGTAATGGTTATCACGCCTGTCTCTCATGGTTTGCTTGGTTAAGCACTAATGTAATTTGGAAACAGGGCAGGCAGGAAGTGTTCTGTCTGAAACAGAGCCTGAATAACGATGGAGTCGTTGCTGATAGACCACTAGGGAGAGTATGAGACTGAATTCTGGCTTCAACATCAAAGCCATCATTATATTGTTGGTGTCAGCCTTTTCCACTTTTTTGTGCATTTTGCTGACAAAGGGATTCCAAACAGCTCTGCTTCCATACTTTACTGATGATGATGATGATGATGATGATGATGATGATGATGATGATGATGATGATGACGATGATAGTTTTGGGCATCAGGGCATTAGAAATAGATCAATAGCTATCAATAGTTTACTTAGAGGTAGGGTTTAAATGGTTGTTGACACCTAAGGCAAGTAAGATTGAGTTTTGCTCGATATCAGGATGTTAGTTATGTTAAATTAGAGCTGACTCACTTAGATCAGTGATTTTCAGTGATTTTTTTCTCCATAACACACAGCCAGGCCGGCCTGTAGAAATCACAACCAAGTATTATCACAGCTATTTCATGTATTATTGAGTTATTAGAATTGTTACTTATAGACTGTTGAATTGACTTTACAGTTGAATTGAATAGACTTCAATAGCTTTAATCCTATAAATAATGTCAATGTGAAACCTTCGGGGATTAAATGCCCTGTAAGTCCAATTAATAGCCCAAGAATTACGACACACCATGCCTAATTTTTAAAAAGTTGCATTATTTCAAAAAATATATCTATACTGCTGGACTGTTTGAATCTCTTTCACGGTTAAAGTGGTCCATGGATGCATAAGGCTTTATGGCAAGTGACTTTGTAGCATAGTATATGTCTGGTCTGTCAGAAACACACAGTAATGTTACATAGCCTCATAAGAGAGTTTTAAAAGCGTTGATTCACAAATCATTCTGATTGTCTGTGTTTATGTGGATCGGTATCAGTTGTCAAAAAGCACAGGCGTTATGTAGTTATGAACAGCACCTCTAATAGTTATAATAGTTACAGTTACTGATACTTATAGTCATCCATCCCGTGTCTTCTGCTATGTTCTAGCACCCGTTTGTTCATTTTAATTCTGTAAGCTCTCACGGAAAACCCAGAGACTCATTTAAGATGTGAGTGTGTGTTGTATACTAGCGCATTACAGCGGTGCAGACAAGGGACGAGCAAAGAGGACAGTGGCGGAAGCGCTGGCCAGTTCTTACTGGCTGTCGGCCAGAGGGGTTTCTAATGGCTGACCTGGCTCGTCATTACTGCCTGTTAAACCCTTGACCCTCATCTGACACCTTTCCTCCCCCGCTTCTACTTCCCTACACAGAAAGATATAGTTCTTGGCAGCCATGCAAGTCCATCCAATCAATTCCTCTTAATAGGTGTGTGATTGTCTGCTTGTGCTGTATATTAATCTGGGGAAAACCCTGTAAATTGGTCATAAATCACACTGCACTAGGAAAACACACCAGTTTCTAGGCAAAGGAATGGATGGACAGTTGGGTAGACCCTCCCTGATGGATGAGTTGCTTGACCTCTTTAGGTATAAAGGCCAAAATGCTGGCTAGGATGACCAGACTGTGGCAGGCCAAAGAGTTTGGATGCGCTTAAAATAAACAAAAGCTAGGATGTCCCAGTGGATGACCATGTCAGAGAGGACAGATGGCAAGCTGACCTGAGATCAGGGTTGGCCTGAATTACTGCATAATGGAGCAGCTGTCCAACCGGACATAAGCCACACACTAAATTCTGGCACTGGTTCCTTCTCTCCATCATATCCTTCTCTCTCTCTCTCTCTCTCTCTCTCTCTCTCTCTCTCTCTCTCTCTCTCTCTCTCTCTCTCTCTCTCTCTCTGTATCCAATTCTAATCAGGAGGAAATTTGTGAGTTAAATCAAATCTAAATATCAGGAGGCACTAAATAAACACCTACGCTATCTGATCATCCAATGAGAAGTGTGTACACATGAGCACTATTACCATAAAGTGTTGAAGAACCTTGACAAACTACAGTAGGTTAAAGTACTTTAAGTCTACACTCACTTCCTTTCATGGCTTCAGTGCTATTACTCAGTAAGCTTAAGCTTATCTACAGTCAACTTCAGAATTTTTGTCATTCTGTAATGTGTTACACAGTTTTCCTCTAACAACAATCATTCTCCTAAGAACTGAGTAGAAATGACACCCATAAGTAACACTTCACATAAATGCAAGCAAATGATCATGAATTCATTTTAAACCGATGTTTAAAAGCTGTATTTCAATTCAATTCAATTCAATTCAAGTTTATTTGTATAGCGCTTTTTTACAATGGGTTTAACAGAAGTTAAACATAAGGAGAAAAAAAGAATTAATATAGTAAAAAATTAAGATATATATAGTTCACAGTGTGTATGTATGTATGTATGTATGTATGTATGTATGTATGTATGTATGTATTTATCCCCAATGAGCAAGTCTGAGGAAACTCAGGCAGCAGTGGCAAGGAAAAACTGGTAAGGAAATTGGTAAGGAAGAAACCTTGAGAGGAACCGGACTCAAAGGGGAACCCATCCTCATATGGGTGGAACTGGTGGTGAGATTACAAATATACAGTCAAACAAGTGTTGAATTGGTGTAAAGGTCACATGGAATTCAGATCTCCTCTTGGTATCATAGAGTCCAACTGGAGCTGGTAGATATGTAGATGTCTCAGGATTCTCAGAGTCAGCCTCATCTCAGTGGAGGTCCAATATCTTCATTGCACGGAAGACAATCTGAGCTGGTACAATGTCTGGATGCCTCGGGATGGGTGTGAAAGAGAGAAGCAGTGTAGAGGGATTAACATATCTGCTGTTCATAAAAAAGGTGCAAGTCTAAAGTATTGGTGCATAATTTTATGGGATGTATTATGTGTGTGTACGCCTGACTAAAGAGGTGAGTTTTTAATCTGATTTTGAACTGGGAAAATTTCTAGAGAAAATCTTGTAAAACTGGTAATAGTACAAAACTACCTTACCATGTACTAAATTCTGTTCAAACCTGCTTATTCATGAAACACTTCAACTAGCACGCCTTGTTTGATGCTCATATGTTTATAATTATTTAAAAAAAAACCTTGAACAATGTTTTTGACTTGTGGTATCTTAAGTCTGTAACCTAGTGAACTAGAGTTAATGTATCCAATGATAGAGACAAGCACTTCTGTACGTCACTTTGGATACGTGCGTCTGCCAAATGCTGTAAATGTTCAATTAGTGGAAGCCAGTTTTGTGTTTAACTTGCAGCTATGAAATTAGTTTGGAGCTATGTAGCTAATTTTTATTTTTTTTAAATGTATGAAAATGCAAGGTATCTTATGCTCTTGGTAAAATATTATGCAACATTTAGGCAAAACATTCTTTAATACTGTTTGTACTTTGGGAAGTTTAGTTATGAAGATCTGGCAACCCTGTCCGTGGCATACTGTATATATGACAAAAAAAAAAATGATGTAAATTTCAAAACATTAGAAACATGTTCATACATACGCCTGGGCCTCTGTAAGAAACGGTACTGTTTAGATGCATAAAGTGTATAAATTTAATGTGTCAGCTGCTTATTTGTACAAGACATTATACCTCCAAATATACTGTACATGTATGGTTGCTGAAAGACCAAACTGCTGTTCATCTTATCTCTGTAATGGAAATATTTTTAAAAATGAATGAGAGAAGTGTGCTCTCATGAAGAGTGCTAATAATCACCCAAGAATAGGCTAATAACCAAAGGTTGACGAGAAAAACCAACAACGTGACTTATTAATCCGTGACCATAACGAGTCCCAAGAACAATACTCTGAATCTGAGGCTACAGTGGGAAAGGAATCACCAAACCTGAAGAGGTGAGGATTGTAAAAATGCCCTGATGATGTACAAGTATGCGGTATACAGAGGTATACAGAGCCTTCTGGACTGATTCATGATAATGAGCAGCACCAATTAATATGAACCACAAGTATACACTCAGACTGGAGCTAAATGATGTCAGAGTCATGTCATGATACCATTATACTACTAGTGAATCTATATTCTAATCATTTTCAGACAGACTGAAGTGCAGATATAGATATATCTGTTCTCCTTGTCGAAGTAAAACATTGATATGTGTATCGCGCCGCCCTCTTCTTTCTCAGCCCACCGGCAGGACTGAGCCGCCCCTATCAATTATTAACTAACACAATTACCATCCAGTCAGCCAGTCGGTTATTTCACCTCATGGTTGACATTTGGAAGCTGAGAGAGAGCCAATCGAAAGAGAGGCAAAGAGATGTATGTGTGAAAGGAAAATTGCAGCACCAGAGAAGGGGATGGAATGAGTCAGAGTCAGAGAGCGGCTCTGTTATCGAGCCCTCTTTCTCTAGGTATGAATAGTGTTCAGTCACGGCTCCCCATCAATCTCCACTAATGTACCTGTTTTTGAAGCTCAATTGCACAATAGGATTGAGTCAATAAATAAAAATGTTTATTATGGCCTTGACTCTCGAAATTACACCCAATAACTCTACCTCTTCATTTTTTATCCTGCCTGATTATTACGAACATATTAAAGAACAAATGAGCCGTGTCGACTTAATTGTATATGAAATCACCAATTAGCTGTTCAGCATTTTAGTGAGCCTCGGGCGTATTTGTCGTAAAATAAACATGTAATCAGATCGGTTAGAACCCCCTCAGTTCCTACAGCTGTCGGTGGGAGAGCTTTCCTCATTTCCTTTATAAGGAATTATAGTGTTTGCTGGAAAAAGGGCTTTCTGACGTCAGCTGAATCCACACACCTTGAGGCTGATCAGCTGTTACAACAAAAGTTTTGATCCTCCTAATCATGAGAATTATCCTTATTTCTGAAATCATCTGTATACTTCTGACTGTATGGCTTATGTTAATCGGTTTCTACTAATACGATATTGTTTCTATAGTCACAACGTATAAGGCAGAAGCTCCACTTCATCTCAGTGTAATTATAAGCAGATTTCTTTTTAAGTGTTGCAAAAGTCTTAGATATTATGATTGTAGCTGAGGAACGTTTATCGTGTATGTAACATCTAGGGTTGAAGTCTTAATAGTCTGTAAGTTTTGCACACATATTCATGCATATTTATATTAAAGGGAATTATATTGTATGGTTATAGCTTTTATTATGAAATAACAGGGGCAGGTTTTTGATTTTTTGCGATCGTGCATTAAATGGATATATATATATATACACATATATACAAACGGATACATAAATATATAAATGGATAAAAAAGCATGATTAAAAATTGTAATTTAAAAATGTTAACCATAGGCAAACTACATTGGCTAAAATATGCGGGGTTTTTTTTTCTGTATTTGTTTAAGAAAAAAAAGAAAATCAAATTTTTTTCACCCAATGCGTCAATGCGTCCACGATCAAGCATGGGAAAACACGTACATCAAGCACTCTTCTCTGAGCATGTGCGCATTCTCGAAAATAAGTCACAAGTGCTGCTGCAATTTGCTCTAATTGGTAATTGCACAGGCGGGATAATTATATACCATTTTGATGTCTGAAGGGGACCACTTATTGAATTTGATAATAATACTGCCACTGAACCTGGTGCACCCGATGCTCGGCTCATTGCTATCAGGCTTTAGTAACTGAGTGCATTTTTGAAAGGCTGATACTATGATATCTGACTCAAACACACAACATGGGAGCACTTGACCTGCTCTGTTTATACTCGATTCCACGGCCCTCCTGACCACAACACTTCTGATAGCATTATGATTCTGAATCATTGCACTCTTATGAAGGACCCACTTAGCTACTCATTAGCCTATATGCAAAGTAACAGCAGCCACGGAAGGCCTTGCTGGTGACATGTTTTTAATGGTTTTCAGTTTTACAAATAAAACAAAAAATGAGTACCGTAATTTATACAACTAAAGCAGTTGCTACTGAAGAACAGGAGAAAGGGTTAGAATTTGGGTTTCCTGTCAGCTTTTAAGAGGAAATGATTTAGGATGAAAAGAACAGAGAATACAGGAAGACTTCAGAGTTCCTGGGGAACAGGGAGAAACCTCGAAAAGCTTTGCATGAGGTAATAACTGAGAACCTTTATGAACAGTTCTAAAGTTTTATTGCAGCAGACTGCTTTGTCAATAAGAATGAATTTTAACATGTAACATAACACAACACAGCATACTGTACCACAACGCAACACAACACAGCATACTGTACCACAACGCAACACAACACAGCATACTGTACCACAACACAACACAACACAGCATACTGTACCACAACGCAACACAACACAACACAGCATACTGTACCACAACTCAACACAACACAGCATACTGTACCACAACGCAACACAACACAGCATACTGTACCACAACGCAACTCAACACAACACAGCATACTGTACCACAACTCAACACAACACAGCATACTGTACCACAACGCAACACAACACAGCATACTGTACCACAACGCAACTCAACACAACACAGCATACTGTACCACAACGCAACTCAACACAACACAGCATACTGTACCACAACTCAACTCAACACAACACAGCATACTGTACCACAACTTAACTCAACACAACACAGCATACTGTACCACAACGCAACACAACACAGCATACTGTACCACAACGCAACACAACACAGCATACTGTACCACAACGCAACTCAACACAACACAGCATACTGTACCACAACTCAACTCAACACAACACAGCATACTGTACCACAACGCAACACAACACAGCATACTGTACCACAACGCAACTCAACACAACACAGCATACTGTACCACAACGCAACACAACACAACACAGCATACTGTACCACAACGCAACTCAACACAACACAGCATACTGTACCACAACTCAACACAACACAGCATACTGTACCACAACGCAACACAACACAACACAGCATACTGTACCACAACGCAACACAACACAACACAGCATACTGTACCACAACGCAACACAACACAACACAGCATACTGTACCACAACGCAACACAACACAACACAGCATACTGTACCACAACTCAACACAACACAGCATACTGTACCACAACGCAACACAACACAGCATACTGTACCACAACGCAACACAGCATACTGTACCACAACGCAACACAACATACTGTACCACAACGCAACACACAACACAGCATACTGTACCACAACTCAACACAACACAGCATACTGTACCACAATGCAACACAACACAACACAGCATACTGTACCACAACGCAACACAACACACCATATTATACCATACCATATTACAACACAACACAACACAACACACCATATTATACCATACCATATTACAACACAACACAACACAACACACCATATTATACCATACCATATTACAACACAACACAACACAACACACCATATTATACCATACCATATTACAACACAACACAACACAACACACCATATTATACCATACCATATTACAACACAACACAACACAACACACCATATTATACCATACCATATTACAACACAACACAACACACCATATTATACCATACCATACTACAATACAACACAACACAACACAACACACCATATTATACCATACCATACTACAACTCAGCACAACGCAACACAACACAGCATACTGTACCACAACGCAACACAACACAACACAGCATACTGTACCACAACGCAACACAACACAACACAGCATACTGTACCACAACGCAACACAACACAACACAACACACCATATTATACCATACCATACTACAACTCAGCACAACACAACACACCATATTATACCATACCATACTACAACTCAGCACAACGCAACACAACACACCATATTATACCATACCATACTACAACTCAGCACAACACAACACACCGTATTATATCATACCATACTACAACACAACACACCGTATTATATCATACCATACTACAACACAACACACCGTATTATATCATACCATACTACAACACAACACACCGTATTATATCATACCATACTACAACACAACACACCGTATTATACCATACCATACTACAACACAACACAACACACCACACCATATTATACCATATCATACTACAACACAACACCACACAACACACCATATTATACCATACTATACTACAACACAACACAACACAACACAACACACCATATTATACCATACCATATTACAGCACAACACAACACAACATATTATACCATACCATACAACACAACACAACACAACACAACATATTATACCATACCATACTACAACACAACACAACACAACACCGTATTATACCATACCATACAACAACACAACACAAAGAACACAACACACCGTATTATACCATACCATACTACAACAAAACACAACACAACACACCGTATTATACCATACCATACAACAACACAACACAACACAACACACCGTATTATACTATACCATATTACTGCACAACACAACACACCATATTATACCATACCATATTACAACACAACACAACACACCATATTATACCATACCATATTACAACACAACACAACACACCGTATTATACCATACCATACTACAACACAACACAACACACCGTATTATACCATACCATATTACAGCACAACACAACACACTGTATTATACCATACCATATTACAGCACAACACAACACACTGTATTATACCATACCATACTACAACTCAGCACAACACAACACAACACAACACAACACAACACAACACACTGTATTATACCATACCATACTACAACACAACACAACACAACACAACACACTGTATTATACCATACCATACAACACAACATAAAACAAGATAGATTTCAGACAGCTTACAGTTGTATCGACAATCACCTCACAGCTGTAACACTGCACTAATTCTTTTTAAATCTGCATTTAGCTTTATGTCTGTGGTCAGTTTGGATTATGTAAGTGTCACGTAGCCTTATGAACCCTTCCTGGAAACATCTTAGTACTCGCATTATTACACTTAATGATCTCACACTACATGCACATTGAGTCAGAATGAAGGGAATCACTGTGCAAGATAACGAACGTGTATTGCTTTTCTATCAATAGCGGTACTTTTCATTTGTTTAAAGCCTGTAAAACACTTATCAATAAGAAGATCATGTGTAGGTGATAACACACGGGCTGCTAGTGATAAAAATCACAGTCTTTGGAGATTCCCTCACAGTGATCTCCAGAGCACAGAGCTATTGAATGCACATTAATGAGAATGTGAAAGGCTTTGGGGTCAGACAGAGTGTGTAGCCTAACGCTGCAGTCACTGGATCACCCAGAGCACTAATCAAGCATACAGAACACTAATGTTTTGCTGCCTCATTATCGCACTGTTTACCTGTCATGGCCAGCCATTTTGCTTCTGAGTGATCTAGCGAAGGTTGAGGGATATTAATGTGAGCCTGGTTAATGGAGGAGAGTGCGAGTGTAGGAGGAAGGCAGTCTGGGTGGAGATTACTGCCATGGATGCTGCTATGCCAAACTAGACCACATAGTCTTGTCTTGATAGCATGGAATGTTAATGTTATGAAGCGATAAACCTATTTTTGTTATAAAGCATGGTTTTATTTCCATTTTAGTTTTTTTTTTCACATTAATCCGCTACTTTCGACAGACAGACAGCTTCGTCATTAACCCCGAGTCATTAGGTTATTTATGCATGTGGCAGAAAATATTTTTAACCTGAGATTCAGTTATGTTTCACATGTTTACATAGATATGGGTTTTTATTTTCATACACAATCTACACAATTCATCTGTTCATCTCCAGGGTAGTTTTGAGGTTTCAGTTTTTAGAATATGAATAAATCTTTTTCACTTGATGTTGTCAAAAAGGGGGAGGATGCGATGGATAACTGCAACAATGAGAAGCAGAATAATCCTAATCTGTTCAAAGGTCAACGGACAGGATTTGACTCGCTACAGGAGTACAGAACAAACTAAACATATACTTTACATACTGTGGGATTGTCATGATTAGACAAAAACAAGTGAGGATCCAAATGCAGTTTGAACTTTTACCAAACAAAAACAAGCAACAGATAAGCAGGCAGAACAGGAAACAGGACCAGACAATATACTACACCAAACAACAACTACCCAACTAACACCAGGGAAGTGGACAAACAGAGTAGATATGGTGAACAAGAACCAATCACAAGGCGGAGACAATCAAAGACTAGGACAAAATACCTGGGGAAAAGATTGAGTGCAATTAATGTCCATGGTAACAAATAAGTGGGCGGGGCCAACAATTAACAGTAGGGAATGACAGCAGACAGAAACAAAGGAAAACACAGACAGACTCATTACAGAGATAGTGTGTGTGTGTGTGTGTGTGTGTGTGTGTGTGTGTGTGTGTGTGTGTGTGTGTGTGTGTGTGTGTGTGAGATAGAGATTAGGAACATGTATGCTCAATCAAGTCTGGTGACTATGAACCAGGTACAGCAAAATCTGGTGACTATGAACCAGGTACACTACCAGCTGTAGGTAGTGTAGTTCAATGCGGCCATGTTTATAGGCCTCTGTGTGTGTGTGAGTGTGTGTGTGTGTGTGTGTGTGTGTGTGTGTGTGTGTGTGTGTGTGTGTGTGTGTGTGTGTGTGTGTGTGTGTGTGTGTGTGTGTGAGTTGGAGTTTGCGGACTGACGACCTGGCAGTATTTGTATGTTTTTATGTTTTTATTTATTATTTTTTTTACATTGCTTGTATACATACTTATATACAGCAGATTTTAAAATGTCTACAGACCCCTGTTAGGACTGCAGGTTTTTCTGATGCAATGTGAAAACTGGAATCAAGATAAATCATGTCAGATGTTTTCTCACTTTTAATGTGATATAGCAACCAATACAATCTGAGTGAGAAAAAAAAAACATATCAGAAAAAACAAAAAGAAGAATCTTAACAGTATCCGTGGTTGCATAAGCGTGCACATCTTTTTATAACAGGTCATGTGTCTGGGCTGAGAATGAACCAACGACATAACACTCACGTTCGAATGTGATTATCGTACACCTTTTTTTTTTCATGCACCTGATATGTTATCTCCACTGTACAGTACATCCCTTTAAAATGATCTTCCTTTCATGTGTCTGCTAACCTGCTGCTATGTGACATGATCTTTTTCTTTTAATTAAATCAGACTATATCGATACACTCGAGCCAAAGACACATATGGAATTAAATAAATTATGATTTGTCTTTATTTAAAAGCTTAAAAAGCAAATATGAAACAGCTTTCCTGTGCCTTAACAAACATGAAGTCATTTTATAGCATTTTTCTTTAAGCCTGTGTTGTCTTTCAGCTTTCGTGCCTGGACCTTCGGCCGAAGTTGCATTGCTTTTGTGACACTGAAGTTACGTGACTGAATCATGTGGGCTTGTTTTCAGTGACCTCAAAAAGATGCATAACATGCTGAAATTCACCTTCACATGTTTTTTCACATAGGATGCATATAATCTGGAATATGTCTGAAATATATGTGATATTTCATAAAGGTTCTTCCCAAACCCGATCCTTAAAGAGCTCTAATGTGTGCGTAATTCTGCACCGCTTCAGCCATCGTGATCTGACCTCTGTTTACTCTTTTACATATTAAGTCTTAAATGAAGCAGGGTGCAGCCTGAATGACTGTAATTAGAACTGTGCAAATAAGGGAAGGGATTGTGAACACGGTGAACTAAATCCGAGTGTGTGTATTCGACTGTGTGTCTGTGTATGCGTTTGTGTGTATCTGTGTATGTGCGTAGTTCTGAGGCTCATGCTGCCATGCAGCAGAACCGGCGTGACGTCAGTACGGGGGTCCCATGAGAGCAAAGCTGAGTCAGAGGCAGGGCTGTGGCCTTACTGCTTTATCTCTTTTCTTTCAGACATTCTTCTGCATCTGTGTGTGTGTGTGTGTGTGTGTGTGTGTGTGTGTGTGTGTGTGTGTGTGTGTTTATTCCCGCTCCATCACTGCTTTAATAATGTGGTTTCAGCTCAACTACACACACACAAAAACACACACACTCACACACACACACACACACACACACACACACACACACACACACACACACACACACACACACACAACATATTATTCTATGTACTAGTGCAGTATTGGACTCTGTTCAAGGCCACTTTGCTTTCTCTTCATCCCAGTTATCTAGCTGCTGAATGGATTTATTTATTTCTTTTATTTATTTTTTTCACGAATGTGCAGTAGAATGAAGCTGCGTGTCTGAAAATGGATGCCCCGGATGTTTCTGCTGCTATCAGGATGCGAATAAATGATCCTAAGGTTTCCGGTGATTTTGTTTGTCCTTCCCAATTCAGTGTTATTGAACCGTGTTATTGCAAGGCATTAATGACTAATAAGCAGAAGCAAAGAAGGGATAGAGGAAAGATGAAGTGGGTGGGAGAGGTAAAGAGGCCTTGCCAACTGGTCACTAGGGCTGCCATCTGGCTGAGTTCTGCAAGATTTTGTTCTGCCTCTCGGTTTCTACTCTCACAGGAAATCTGTATTCTTTTGCCAAACATGAGGATGTAAATGTAAAGAAAATGAGAATGAGCGTTGAATCCGAGAGCTAGTTTTCAGCAACTGTTGCAGTATGAATAATAATAATGTTTATCATCACTGCTTGTGGTTTTTGTTTTAGCTGACATGACGTATTAGGCTAACCCAAACCTGAGCTCAGCTGTCGTGCTGCATTCAAGATTTCCTAAGAAGATTTATTAGTATTTATAAGTTGGGAAGTCATAATTACTGCATCAGGTGCGTATAAGCCACGATTGTCAGTGAATGATGGAGGTGTACAATGTGTTAATTAACTACAAAAAAAAACCACAGCATGTAATTTTTTAAGTGCACATGTAAAAAATGAACAAAGAAGATGTGTTTTGCTTATTATTATGTTATTCCTCGATCTATGAAGCCACTGTAAACTTCATTACATATTATATGGTAAATAAGACATAAAAACTGAAATAGGTTTCGCAAAAAACAAAAACCAAAAAAAAAAAGTTTTTCATCAAACCCTTCTCTCCTATAGGAGTTCAAATGGTAACCAATTTGCTTGTATTTCAATAACCTGCTGCTTTACCCAAGCACATGATAACTGAACATAGCTGACATCAAATTCTGAGATCTGTAACTCATTCATTCATTCATTCATTTTCTACCGCTTATCCGAACTTCTCGGGTCACGGAGAGCCTGTGCCTATCTCAGGCGTCATCGGGCATCGAGGCAGGATACACCCTGGACGGAGTGCCAACCCATCGCAGGGCACACACACTCTCATTCACTCACACACTCACACACTACGGACAATTTTCCAGAGATGCCAATCAACCTACCATGCATGTCTTTGGACCGGGGGAGGAAACCGGAGTACCCGGAGGAAGATCTGTAACTGTTCAAATCCATTTGTCTGTTTGAACTCTGTTTGTCTTTTGTCTTGCACAGTTTTCTTGTGTAGTTCTGTATATTTATGTAGCACCGGGGTCTAAGAGGATCGTTGTTTCTTTTCATGATGTACAGCATCAGTTATATATGTTTAAAATGATAATTAAATCTTTCTGACTTGACTTGTTGAATCTGTTGAATCTGTTCATTTCTACTGTGTTTTCTTACTGACTCAGAAACTCTGAGCTCTAACAAAAGCCCCCTTGTAATTACGACTTTATGGTGGCGTCCGTGTGAGTCGCTAACTAACTTAGTTCTGTTTACTTAGCTAGCTCGTCAGCTGTTCAGTCATTCAGCATAAAGCTGCAGCTAGATTTGCATTCATCTTTTGATATTTTAATAAACTAGAAACTTGCAAGTTTTTTCAGGTTAAAATGCTGCAATAATGTAACAGGTAACTTGCCTACAGCAACTGCCTCAAGAACGGATTTAGGAGAAGGGGATAGTTAGCGCTAGAATAAAATATATTGCTATATTCCGGCATTTCTCACACTCAGGGTTTGTTCCTCATCCCAAGAGCAAGCGTGTTGTTATACTGAATATCGGTAAGACTGTGATTTGCCAAAGGCACGAGCCTGCAGGGAGCCTGCAGTAGGTTCTATAAACAAGTAAATAAATACTGAGTAACAGACTTTTCACCCACAATATGGGCGAATGTTTTGTTTTTACTCCACTAGCGATTCTTACTGTCTGTTCAAATCCTCCTAGAAAGTTTGTATTTATGATTTGGAACGTTTTTTGGTTAGAGCTAGATAGCTAGATAGCTACAGTAGGTGCCTTCGCTTAATTAATTAAAAACCCAGTAAGGTTTTGTAGCGTCTGGTACCGGTCATTTTAGATTTCATGTCCCAGGCACCCTAAATTTCAACATCTACTCCTCAATTAACCGATGAGCAACCCAGTTTTACACACACCTGACTCCAGAATGTCTGGAGCCTACACAAAGACCAGATAACCCCATGTGGCTCCTCCGATTGAACTCATATGGGCCCTCAAACAGAACACACACACACACACACACACACACACACACACACACACACACACACACACACACACACACACACACACACACACACACACACACAAACAAAAAACACAATGAGACATTCCGTTTACTAATAAAACCCGAAGATAAGATACTCTAAGGTTCTCATTCTTATAACCTTTTTGTAATGGTTTCTTCTTTTAAGGAAGCCTTGCCTGACTTAAAATTATTTGCTCCTTACTCTCCTGGCAAGGGTGTATTTTATTCAACCGTTTCCTCTACCAATCAATTTAGATGCGTAATTTTAAGTAGGGGGGGCACGGTGGCTTAGTGGGTAGCACGTTCGCCTCACACCTCCAGGGTCGGGGTTCGATTCCCGCCTCCGCCTTGTGTGTGCGGAGTTTGCATGTTCTCCCCATGCCACGGGGGTTTCCTCCGGGTACTCCGGTTTCCTCCCCCAGTCCAAAGACATGCATGGTAGGTTAATTGGCATCTCTGGAAAATTGTCCGTAGTGTGTGTGAGTGAATGAGAGTGTTTGTGCCCTGCGATGGGTTGGCACTCCGTCCAGGGTGTATCCTGCCTTGATGCCCGATGACGCCTGAGATAGGCACAGGCTCCACGTGACCCGAGAAGTTCGGATAAAGTGGTAGAAAATGAATGAATGAATGAATGAATTTTAAGTAGGAATCTTTCATTGAATCTTAAGGTGAATTTAAGTTTCTGTGACGATTTCCTAGTTAGGGTGTGATTAATTTTGAAGTTTAAGCTTGCCATTTCCTTTTCTTTCCTTTCTCTAATTTCTTCTTTCCAGTCTCTTCCTCCCTTTCCCCAATTTTAATTTCTTTTGTTTTATTTTATTTTAATCTTCGTTTTCCCTATTTCTTTAGTTTGTTTGTGTAGTTAGTTTATGTTGTGTTTGTCTCATTCATTAAATGCCATATTTTTGTGCCAAATAAGTGATTGTCTCTGAGTGTCGCTCACAAATTAAGGTACCTGCAATATCTGGTCTGAACTACAGGCTCTATTGAGTTAATTTAATTTAAATTACGGTATACAGTAAAAGGGAATCTTTCTTGGCCAGGAAGATACCCCCTTCATAGAATTAATAAAGGCACACGGCCTGTTCGACGAACAAACAAATAAGCGTAACCTTAATTCCAGTACCTTTAATTTCAACTTAGGTTAAAATATTTAGAAGTCACTATAACACATTATAGTTACTTATAAATATTTACCTTGCTTCGCGAGCCAAAATCGCTACAGTTTATTTAAATCTACTCATAGAAAATGTAAAAACAAAAAAAGGACAAAGAAAGTTTATCAGGTGTAAATCAATTCATGAAACCACTATAAACTTTATCATTATATATTATATTGTAAAACACAATTGAAATCATCTTTTGAGATTGATTTTTTTCCTGACACGCACGGCTCTGAAACTCTGAGCTCAGAGTTTCCCACTTGTAATTCCAACTTTGCGTATTTATGACTTTTACGATCATTTGTGTTCGACTCATAAATCCGATCTTTGCATCGTTAGCTCAGCGAGCCACTTTCTTCCAGTTGCCTATGGATGTAGATACACAGGTTATCAAATGTTGTCGTTAATGAGTAATTTAATTTATGACTTTTTTGATAGCTACAGTATATGCCGAAATGTTGAGGGTAACAGGTTGAGGGATCTTTTCAGGGTTCTTTTATTCTATAGTGTATTCATGATCTAAAGGATTTCACATGGTATTAGTTGCACAGTAGATACAGGGTTAATAGTAGCATTGTGCTACTGTAGACATGCCATTGTGGCTACTCTAGACTGCACTGCAAAAGCTCGTACAGGGGCTTTATGTGAAAGCAGACTATTACAGATAACAGCCTGTGCCTCTGACATCTCTCTCTCTCTCTCTCTCTCTCTCTCTCTCTCTCTCTCTCTCTCTCTCTCTCTCTCTCTCTCTCTCTCTCTCTCTCTCTCTCTCTCTAGCCCTCCCTCTGCAGCAGACAATCTTCTGATAAAAGTGTGGCATCGTGGGACAAATTGCCCCAACGGCTCAATGATCCTGTCAGCATTGTGTGCAGGGGCTCTTGCCCCAGCGACAGAGGCTATTACTCACAAATAGGTATCTCAATAAAGCTGGCCCAGCTTGCTGAATGGCGCATTCAACCTTTTTTTTCTGCTAAACAGGAAGAGGAGAGTGGAAAAGATGAAAGGGTGAAGGGGAATATTTCTGCACAAACAAAATAAATATAAATAACAGCCTTGGTATTGTGCCACTCGAGGGTCTCCTAACAGCAATAAAGCTTGAGACTTGAGAATATAAACGAGTGAAGTAGACTCAGCTAATGTCATTCATGCTCAGAGTTGTGTATTTATTCACATGCTTTAAACTCTATTATTCGTTCTAATATTGTTATTATTAGTAGTGAATACACATCAGTAGCTTTTTTTCAGACCGGACATGTTTTTGGTACAGAAATATCATTCACCGAGCCACGACTTAGTATTATATTATATATGTATATTGCTGTCGGTCGCTTTAGTCTGCTTTTAGTAATGAACTCCTCATACTGAAATTTATATTTAAGATGTTATATTATTTTAAACAGTATCTTCTTAAATAGATACCATGAGCACGGCTGACCCGAGCAGAAACAGTATCAGCGAGCGTGGTCATTAAACAAGCTTGAAGTGCCGTGAATTGCATTGTGACTCATGAGTAAAATGCAGAAGCGAAGTCTCAGTGCTCAGAGAAATGAATTGTTCTTTTTCTCTTACCTTCCACTCTCTTTTACCGCTTCACAATTGCGAATACATTGTTTGTGGCACTTCATGGCATGTTGTGCTTGTTTTAATGAGCATGCCAGCTGATACTGCTCACTGTGATCAGGTTTGCTGCCCTTATTAAACATTCTGTTTACACAACATGAACTTTTATAAGTTGACTCGCTGTAGTACTTTGACATTTTTTTATCTAGCAATTTTTGACTACAGCTTTGCTTGGACTGCCATTGCTATACTTTAAGGACATCCACATTGCTGTCATTCTGTGTTGTCTGTTTATTAGCATGGTAACATGTACTAGGCTTATATTACAATATATTTATATTTACATTTACTGCATTTGGCAGATGCCCTTATCCAGAGCGACGTACGTAAGTGCTTAAATCTCTAACATTGAATTGCAAAAGATTAGGAAAGAAGTGCTAGTTGAAGTGTTTCCTGAATAATTAGGTCTTCAGTCGCCGCTAGAAAATAGCCAGTGACTCGGCTGTCCGGACCTTTAGGGGAAGTTCATTCCACCACCTTGGTGCCAGAACAGAGAAGAGTCTTGTAGTATACTTGCCTCTTACCCTGAGAGATGGTGGAACCAGTCGAGCAGTGCTGGTAGATCGGAGGGTGCGGGGTGCAGTGCGAGGAGTGATGAGGGCTTTGAGGTAAGAGGGAGCTGGTCCATTTTTGGCTTTGTAGGCCAGCATCAGTGTTTTGAATCGGATGCGTGCAGCTACCGGAAGCCAGTGGAGGGATCGCAGCAGCGGGGTGGTATGCGACAACTTTGGCAGGTTGAAAACACATTGTATTGCACTAAAAATTAAAGAGAAAACGTAAAAATCTTAAGTTTCTCATGTTTAATAATCTCCCTGGCAGGATCCCGTGTTCTCACCACTGCAGCATGGGTTTGGTTTTCTCAGGCAGAGAACCGACTGAGACACTGGGGGTTTAACTCTCAGTGTCGGTCCTGAGCTTGGATAGAATGGGAGGGTTGCATCAGGAAGGGCATTCGGTGTAAAACTTGTGCAAAACAAATCGCATGTGGACGGAACATTCTGTTGTTGTAAGAACCTTTCCTCAGTAAGAAGGAGCTGAAGGGTAACAACAACAAAGCTTATGCTAAACTTAACTTTAACAAGATTCTAATAACAAGACTGAATGACGTAATGTTGGCATAATCCAGTCACATAGTATTAATAAGATAAACCAGTCACATCCTGAAATTTCTCAAGGATGTCAGCACTGATGGGAAATTTATCTACAGTATTCAGTGCAGGTGATTAAATCAGGCACGATAGAACAGCACTTTTGATCTGTGTGTGAACATCGTGAGTTCGATTCTCAGCTCATGTACAAATTCAGGTATGATTTCATTCATAGATTTTTAAAATACACGCTCAAACCACACAAGTACTAAAACTAATTTTGTTCATGTTACTCAAATCACATTTGCAAAATCGATGAGCTTTTATTTTTCAATATGAATGCTGGTATATATTTTTTTCTTATAACTAAATATGTCTACATAAATACAATAATAAACCGATACCAATAAACTGATACCAATATTAATATTGGTGCATTTTTAATGATAAATATTAGCAATGTAGCAATCTGATATTCGCTTGTCTTGGCATCAGAGCTAACTGTCATGACGCGGGGCAGGAAGCGGACCCAGACGCAGGATAGCAAAACAAAACAGGGTTTAATAACAAAGGGAACACGAAACATGACACAGACTGAAGACAAGACAGGACAACAGTAGATTCTGCGCTGCACAAGGCAACATGGCACAATTAAATACACAAGACAATCATGACACAATGAGGAGCAGGTGTGGTGACAGGAAGGAGCAGACGAAGGCGGGGCAGACACGTGACGAGAAACATAAACAAAACTGCACGTGGCCAAAATCCGAGCTGAATCATGACACTAACGCCTTCCAGAAAGGAGGAACTGGCATCTAATGGTTCTTTTTTTTTTTTTTTTTTGACAAAATACATCTCACCTGTGATTGTAGGGTGGTTTTAACTGGGCTGAAAGCATGCCACAATCATGTCTGATATTATAAGAAATGATCAGAGGTAGCTTGCAGAGAGTTAACTGTCACAACCAGAGGAGGAAGGAGGCGGACCCGCACACAGGATAGCTTCAAATGAAAGGGGTTTAATAAATGATAAAGACAAATACAGGACAACAACGAGGACTAAAATAATACACATGACGAAACCAACCTAGACTAGACGTAACCAATGAATCCGTGCTGCCATCGGCAACGCGGATCACATTTATACACCAGACAATAATGACACAATGAGGAGCAGGTGTGGTGACAGGGAGGAGCAGACAAAGGCGGGGCAGACACGTGACGAGGAACGACAACAAACACACGTGGCCGAAAGTCCGTGCTGAACCCTGACATTAGCTTAGTTGCTTGGAGGATGTCAAATCAGCACTGAGTAACTGCTAAAACTTTAAGCTCTGATTAACCACTGTGTTATTATTATTATTATTATTATTATTATTATTATTATTATTATTATTATTATTATTATTATTATTAAGAAGAGGAAAAAGAAATTGTACCAGGGAAGAAAAGCTAGGATTAACATCCTTTTCTTTGAGTTCAGCTTTAGAGACATGACTCATACATCCTTACCAATTCCATTTTAATTGTTCACTGGCCTCCTGTTGCTTCACAGCTGGTAGTGTCATCCGTTCATGCTAAAAGCCAAATGAAACGCATTCAGCCTGCTTTCGAGGCGCTGCTTCTACACAGCGATTTTCGCAACCTGTCTCCACCGGCTCGACGACTTCTCGAGAACTTATAACACTTAGATCACACAGGTTTTGAGTTAAGTCACTCACTTACTCACAAACACCAGCGCATATGTGGTGGATATGGCATGTTTGCTGTTTAGCAGATTTGAATGACGTGGCTGGACCAGCAAGACATGGGACAGTGTTCGGAATTGGATCTACTCAAGCGGTTTTTAACAACTGACTGAAATCTACATTAGCTGCTTTTCCAGTAGTCACACTTTCATGATCTGAATTGATCATTTGATGTAACACCGGAGACCAGAGGTTGAGTTTTGTTTAGTGGTGTTATAATAATTTACAAAATAATACGACAGTTCCATTTTTAGTGCTGTATGCTTTACGTATGTCATAATGTAAGTGACATGACATAGTGACATGACATAGCCTTCCTAGTGAGCTTAATTGAGAAAATTGTACAAAGATGACACTCAGAAGAGTCTCAGTAAGTTCTCATGAACTCAGCACAAATATATAAAATGATATAAAAATATCGAGCTCAAAACATGCTCTATAAACGTGTTATAACACTGTTATATACATTTATACATTATACATTTATTATTTCTTTTTCTAACATTGTTTAATGCTTATTTGTGTCAAACATGTCATGAGACCCTTAAAGTGAGATTTATTCATTATAAGCCTCTTATGGCAGAATTATGTCAATGTCATGACAGTGTATTGACTGTACTGTATTGTGGATCTTTCCTCAAACCCTAACAAGAGCTTGATTAATTAATCAGAATTAAGTTTGATGCTTTCAGGAAGCATACAGTTAGTGATAATAACTTTAGAATGATAGTTAAATGACCAAGTTGTGTGTGTTTTGACATCAGCATTGTATATTATGTGACTGTAATACCAGAAGCAACCTGCACTACAGAGTCAGGTGTTATAACATTCTAAAGCACTGTAAGGAAGCAGGGACCATGCAACCTAATGTCAATAAATATCTGTCACTTGACACTTGAGTTATAGAAATTATTAAACTTTTCTTTAAGTAAAATGCTACCATATTTATTGCTTATTGTCTCCTAGTCAGGTATAATGAATGCAGATGAACACTGACTTTGTGTTAGCATTTTTATTTGCATTCATGTTAGTTGGCATAAAGGGCATATTTACGTGTCATGTTGCCCTATGAACACTGTACTTGAGTAAAGTGTTAGCATATTTAATTGCCTAAAGCTAATATAGGCAAACAAAATTCATATCTCTGTTATGAATGCTTTATAAAGGTGTTATCATGTTCTGTGACAAATATCCTTGAGTAATGTGTTTACTGTGTTTTTTTCTTTTTTTGCCCTGAAGGACTTATGCAGGTGCTATGTAGCCCTATGAACACTATCGTTAAATGAGCTGTTCCCATATTTATTATTTACTGCCCATAGTCTCAGTAGACCATAGACATTAAGGGCTTATTACAAGTCAGTGTCCTGTGGCCCAATGAACATTTCCTTCAGGAAGTCCTTCATGAATGTATTAATTTTTTTTTTATTTGCAAATAGTCTCCAAGTAAGATATCATGAAGGGCTTATGAAGGTGTCATATAGCCATATGAACATTGTGATTTGTAAAGTAAAGTAAAAAGTGTTAACCTTTTGTTTTGCCTCTAGTCTCTTCAGCCTGCACTTCTTTTAAAACGAATGTGAATATCTGCATATCTGCGCACAAAGATCTCTCAATCCGAGCCGTGCTTGGCAGAGCTCTGAAACATTTTAGAAGGGTAAGTGAGAAATTGACAAGGCAGTGGAAGTAAGTATGCAGGAAATTGCTGTGGATAATTCATTTAATCTTTCATTTTGGCTTTTCATCAAAAGGAGGCTTGAACAGTCCTTTGGTCCTAATCAGTGTGTCCCTGGAATCTTCCGCTGTTATCAATGCCTCAGTGTGTTGTGCCATCTATGGCGTATGGTAAATAACGAAGACACGTATTATCCGCCTTTGCCATAAAACTGTAGTTGAACTTTCTGAAGGTTGCAATAATTCTTCATTATTGAGAAAGGCGAAACCCGTTAGTGTGCCCTCAGGTCTGGGAGCTTGCGTCATCGATAGCCTATGGCTAACTGGTTTCCTCATATCGTGCAGCTGAATTATACGCTATCCCGACGCCTCCGCTAAATATAATGTGAATGAAGCAATTTGGACAACAATTAAGCGATTGTTTCATCCGATGAGTGACTTGGTTGAGACAGTGAGCTCTTTAGGCACACTTTGGATTAAAGGGAAAGGTAGGGGGGGGCTTGTGAATAGGGAAGGGTGACTTTATGAGTCAGTCTGCATTAACGGAAATGATAACATTATCAGAATCTTCTAGAAGGAAAAGATGCAACAAAACTTTTGTTACAACTAGGAAGGTATCCCACAGCTTCAGAACTCAGGAGAAGTTGATTATCGACAAAACATGACATGTGCAAGAAACAAGGTTGAGACAGAAGATTTCACAGGTTTGCTTACACTTCATGAAGATGTGCTTTTTAGAAAGAAAAAAAAACATCTGTCTTTTAGCATAACTTTGATCATATTTGATTAGGGCATGTGACTGTAAATTCAAAATAGAAAGCATCTTTATAAACTCATAAAGCTTTAATGATGTTCAATAAATAATTCCTTGAATTCTAAGTAATAAGTCATAACTATCCATTATCATGCCGCGTGTTATACTATACTACTAATCAAGCGAAAAATTATGTTATATATATCAAAAATAATAACTTTTAAAATTTAGAATAATAAAAACAAGATGAATTTCTAAAATGTCATCTACAATGAGTATTTCCATGCGAACGAGAACACACACCTGAGATGTTTTCCTGCCACTCCAAGGTTTTAGAACAAAACCCCAATTATTTTCAAAATAGTTTTGCTTTTATAATAAGCTTTTATTCATTTTGACAACAATGATTTCAAACATTCGTTCATCTGGATTGAACTTCAGACTCTCAGAGATGTAAAGATGTAAAGTTCTCATGCTTTTTAAAATTGTTACTGAACGTTGCGGTTGCTTTATGGTTAAAAATACGTTCCATTTCAATTCAATTTTATTTTGTATAGCACTTTGAATAGTGAATATTGTCTCAAAGCAGCTTTACAGAGCATAAGGAATATAGTACAGTATAGTAGTAGTTTGAGGTGACTGAAGTGACTGCGTTAAGAAGAGGAAGAAACCTTGAGAGGAACCAGACTCAAAAGTGAACTCAAAAGTCATTCTCATTTGGGTGACACTGGAGGGTGTGATTATAAACTCTTATAACCACCAGAGAGTTTTATTATGAATAATTTCCTTTCTTCGGTCAGATACAGTCTGACAATTGTGTATTGAATAATTGTGTATTATATAAATTCTGTGTTTTACGCAACGGCACTGTAAACAATAGTGATTACGTGATCAAGGAATTTTTTACAGCACATTATATAACAGTTAGTAATATACAGTATGCCTATGTTTAGTGGTATAGCAGCACTGGGACGGTTCGTATCCATCCGCTTGTCTGTGTTCGGCATGTACTGTAAATTCTACATAACGTCACTTCTAGCAGTTGTTTAAAAGGGTTACAGTAGAATTAGTGATATCATCAGTGGAAATAAATTTTATACTACTATAACCTTAAGCTTGAAGTATAAAACCTTGTTAGATAAAGATTAAGAGGACACAGGGCAAGCAATTTCACCTTTAAACAAAATATAGTTAACTTGATATAGACTTTAAACTATAAAATGTGTAAAGAACTCTCTCTCTCTCTCTCTCTCTCTCTCTCTCTCTCTCTCTCTCTCTCTCTTTCTCTCTAACTCTCTCTCTCTCATATATAATTTCTTCATGGGGGTGTTTTTTTCTGCAGAAGAAGGAAGTGAAGTGGAGCTCTTATCTTTTAAAGCTGGGATAAAAAAATCCTTTAGCAGAGTGACCAGGCCATTAAGATAAGGCACAGCTCAATAGAGTTTCTCACCGTGAGATGCTGTGAGCCTTTTACACAAAGCTCATTTATCCTGCTGGGTAAGAAATATAGGCATTGTCAAGCACATACAGTATATAAGTTAATCCACAAATAACTAATAACATCGTAACAGTGTGTTTCTTTTGACCTGAACACTTTAGTACCATTTGCATACAGGGTTCATAGAATAGGATAGAATAGAATTGAATAAAATAGAAGCCTTTATTTTGTCACATATACATACATACATACATACATACATACATACATACATACATACATACATACATACATACATACATACATACATACATACATATATATATATATATATATACACACACACACACACACACACAAAACACAGTGAAACTTTTTCTGCATGGTCAGCCATGATACAGCGGCCCTGAGGCAGAGAGAGTTAAGGGCCTTGCTCAAGGGCCCAACAGTGACATCTTGGCAGTGCTGGAGCTTGAACACCAATCTTACAGTCAGCAACCCAGTGCCTAAAATCCTTGAGCCATGTAGTACAAATGTAGAGCATAATGTGCAATAAAATTCATTCATTTATTTTCTACCGCTTATCCGAACTATCTCGGGACACGGGGAGCCTGTGCCTATCTCAGGCATCATTGGGCATCAAGGCAGGATACACCCTGGACAGAGTGCCAACCCATCGCAGGGCACACACACACTCTCATTCACTCACACACTCACACACTATGGACGATTTTTCCAGAGATGCCAATCAACCTACCATGCATGTCTTTGGACTGGGGGAGGAAACCGGAGTACCCGGAGGAAACCCCCGAGGCACGGGGAGAACATGCAACTCCACAAACACAAGGCGAAGGCGGGAATCGAACCCCCAACCCTGGAGGTGTCAGGCGAACGTGCTAACCACTAAGCCACCGTGCCTCCCTGCAATAAAAATAAAATATTTAATAAAATATTGTTTTATGCACTTTTAAGGAGTAACCTCAGGTGGGTTTAATATTCCAAACTCATCATGAAATTGTACAGCGGTCATAATACTCAGTGTACATTTGACTTGGATACAATATACATAAGTGTTTCATTAGGGTGAAATAACATTAATAGCTGTTTAAGTTGAAATGTGAAACCCAGAATTTTTTTTAATATAGAAATGCTCATGTTTGTTGTTTGTTGTTTGTTTGAATTTTCATTTAGCATTTTATGTCACATCAGAACCATTATGATTCTAAGCACACTAAGCTACAAATATCTCTTTTCCACCCAATAATTTTTTTATTTTGCCTTTTTTTCTTTACAGTTTTGTATCAGTTGGTGGTTTCCAGGTTAATGGTCTGATTTTAAAGCAAATTCACTGAATGGGGAAAAGCCTTGGGTCATGAAAGACCTGCACTTGCTTCTGGAAATGGTTCATTTCATTTCACACTGATTTTTTCTAGCTGAACTTTGACTTCTGATTTCATAAGCCTTGATCTTGGGAGCAAATAGAAAAATAGAAGACAGGTCTATGGTGTTTTTGGTCATGAACAGTAATAAATTATAAAGGATCTGTTTAGTATTAAGTAGCAGCTACACCATACAGTACATTTGCTTTGCTGTTTGCTTTCTTTTGCTTTCTGCAAATCTGGAATAAAAAACTTGTCCACAGAGCGGTTTGTGTGGTAGTTTTTCTCCTCCGCCTGCTAGAATTTTCTTCTGAGCAATGTTAGCACCTCTGACACCACTCTTAAGGTGTTTTTACGCTTCACTTGAATACTTGCCCAGGGGACTGCAATCCATGGGCATCTTTGCTTTAACATGAGAAGAATTCCTTCTGGATCAATTGTCACATTTTCAGTCTGTAGACACTAGCATCATATAAGGCATACTGCTTCCTTACCACAAGACATAAAAGAGGAAGGTTATGACTCCTGATATTCCTTCGCATGGTCATCCTGATGCCTCAGTTCTGTTTGGAATCTCGTTCACCTGAAAATCAGATGCTGCAAGTGATGACGTTCACTGTTACTGAGTTTTAAAGTTAAAACTAAAGTTAATTCTAATACTCAGCTTCCTTTAAACACACAAAGCACTGCTTGACTTTGGTGTGTAAAGTTGATGTGAAGAGAAATCATTTCTAATCACAAATGAGGATGGGTTATATTTTTGGTATGGCTCTGTTTAAGGTTCTTCCACTTGGTATCTCAGGGAGTTTTTCTTTGTCACTGATGCTTCTGAGCATTTTATATCCATATTTCTTTCTTTCTTTATATATATATATATATATATATATATATATATATATATATATATATATATATATATATATATATATAAAGTAAATGTAAAAATATATGTAAAATTGCAAACATCTGCACACTTTATTCAGAAACAAGCATACTATATACTATATATCATCAGTCATTGTATACATATGGCGTATTTTTCAATCTTTTATTTCTTATATTTGAATTTTTTTGTCCGTTCTAATTTTACTTCTTAATTCCATTTTAAACTGTATTTTTATTTTTACTCTATTTTTATAATACAAACAGTCATAAAAAGCATTTCTCTGCTTGTTGTACTGTGTATGATTGTGTGTGTGACCGAAGAAGTGTGAATTTGAATTTGATGGAAGATTTTGAGTGTTCCTCGGCTTCCAGGAACGATCGGAGCCAATAATGCCATGCTGCATGTGAGTCCCACACCACTGCTTCCAGAAACCTGGACCAGTGTCTTTAGGCCTCTCCTGGGTTTTAAAAACGGATGTATTTAACACTAAGAGCAAATGGCACCAAATCTATTAAAAAAGTGTTTTTCTTTTCTTTTCTTTTTTTCTTGTGAAAACAAGCTGAGGTAAATTGATTACTTGTATACATTTAAGCACAAATACAAGCCCAATCTGTTGATCTAGGAGTAATTGCTGATCTAATTGCTGAGTAAATCACATTCCCAAGATAAATAATTAAAGAAATATGTTGCATATTACCGTTTAGAAGACCGAATGCCGTAATACAGATCATAATCATTTGGCTAAAGCAATGATAAACACTCCCTTTACAGTGCTGTTAACAAAACAGGGTTATGGTACGCTTGAGAAAAAATGAAGCTGTGCATGTACATGTACTCGAGCTTGACTCATTCTTTACTTTTATTCTATTTAAATTCTAAGCTACATGATGGTTTATGAGAGTAATTTATGGCTGCAGTGGAGACACCATGCTGGGTTAAATCATTACCCTATGTCATGTTTTCTGTATAGTCTTCAGTAAATTTCACATGATTACCCGGCCGAGTCAGACGGCATGACTGAAAAAATAAAAAGAGAAAGAGGGTGATCATGGCTGCATGTAGAGTTTTTTTTAGCACAGATAATCAACACCACACTTCACAGCGGTAGAATTTCACACCACACAGGTTGAAGCTCGCTCTCTATTAGCGTTCGGAAATCTCGACTGGTCTGTTTGATTCCAGATATTGTATCATTTGTTTTCATTGTTGTCTTTTATTATTGAAATTTGTCATGCATGCTACTTCTGAGGTTTATCTGTTGAGAACTTTGAAATAAATAGCACGTTTCTAGCAACAATAGAATTTGAAATTGCACACAGTATTTGGGGTGTTAATATGTGATAGAGGAAGCGGCAAAATTACATATTTAAAGGCAGGGTCTCCGATTTTTGAGAAATGTTTCAGAAAACTGAGTCGGGCCGAACACTAAACAAAAATCAAAACAAACGTGTAGCCAATGAGCAGAAAGGGGCGGGGCTTGTCAATATGAGCTGAGAGATTGTTCAGTGCGCATGTGTGACATTATCAGAAAGCGGTTTTAACATTGACATGCAGGATAAAAACAAAGAAAGAAAGCTAAGACAGACTTACAATAAGGCAAGAAGTAGGACGTGTTAATGTAGGATCGGCTTTCCAGCGCTGGAGAGAACTGAAGGAGCGGGAAGTTGGCCACATATTCACAGGTTGGAGTTTCCCGAGTCAATAACTCCTGAGCTAAACGCTGTTACTACACAAATAACACCTCTTTTCTATCGTACTAATGTAGAGAGGCAGCTACAACCGCGCTTTGTGTAGTAACAGCGTTTAGCTCAGGAGTTATTGACTCGGAAAACTCCAATCTGTGAATGTGTGGCCGACTTTACGTAAGACTCCGAGGCGCTTTTTTCCTTCTCGATATGTATATTGTTCTTTCCTTCAGCTATGATAAAGACACATTTCTTTCCATTAGTTGCCTGGGTTACGTATGTATGTGTGGGCGGAGCTATCGATACAGGGGTGAGGCCCATTTGGGTTAGGGGCGTGTTTGTTTTGGTGATTTCAAATGTCAACATTGGCTTTCAAAAATCACAGACCCTGCCTTTAAATGCTTATTTTTCAATTAGCCCAGGACTTCACTCAATACTTAATTACCTCATGCATGCAATAAATATTGCATGAGCTGTTGACATACAACAGCTGATGCAATATTTATTACATGAGCTATTTGACATACAACAGCACAGGCTTTCTTTCTTTCTTTCTTTCTTTCTTTCTTTCTTTCTTTCTTTCTTTCTTTCTTTCTTTCTTTCTTTCTTCAAGCATTGTATTTTTATTCTAAAGGTAATGCATGTTTGTGATAATATTTACTGTTGACCTCTTATTCCAGCAGTTATGGTAATTTGAGTTCATCTAACACTTTTTGACAATCCACAGTTGGACCAGTGCATAATTTAATGAAGTTTAAACTTAAATTTAGAATGAGGCTCAGAATGAATTAGTTATCAAACATGTCCTTACTTCGTTTCGTCTATCCATCCATCTGTCTGTCTGTCTGTCTGTCTGTCTGTATATCCTCTGCCATTGCATGCCCAGAATTCCCAACAAATACTACCAGCAGTCTGAGGATGAAACTTGACCGAGGTGTCTCAATTATTGCACAATCCAAGCCCTTGCTGGCAATTCTGAAGCGTAAGCAGTTGGGCATCTCACAGCTGGGTGTAATACTTCATCTGGAGTGACACAAACAAGTAAAGCTCTTGTGCGTCGGGAATCTGTCATAACAGATGAATTGTGAAGTATTGTGGGATGAATTGTACTCATACCAACGGCAAATGATTGTCACTGGAGTTTGTGGAAAGCGGACCATCATGCGTATTTGTGCTTATTAAATGTCTCATTCCAGGTTTAGTCCCTCTTTTGCTCTTTTTAATAACCCCCATGCTTCTAGGAAGACAGTCAACTAGAATTTGAAATGTTGCTGTAGGGATTTGTGTTCATTCAGCCACAAGAACTTTAGTAAGATCAGGGGAGGAGCATTAGGGTCCAGTCGGTGTTCCAGTTCATCTCAAAGGTGTTCAGTGAGGTTGAGTCAGAGTCAGGGATCTGTGCAGGACACTCAAGGTCTTCCATTCCACCCTTGACAAACCATGTCTTCATGGAGTTTGCTTTGTGCACAGGGACATTGTCATGCTGGATCCGGTTTGAGCCACTTACATCCAAACTGTAATGCTACATCATATAAAGTTTGTCCACAAACTTGTGGCCATATAGAGTAAGTTCAAAAATTTACAAATCTAACATATGTTCTTGTTTCAAGGTGAAAGTTGGATATCGAAGGTGTTATGGAATGATAGAAGTAAGTAATTAATTGCCAATTAATTGTTTCAGGCTGCCAATTTTTGGAAAATATTCTTGATAGGAGGTAATAGCACTTTGCTCAGACATGAAGTAGTTTTATTAAAGACTTTGTCTTATGTCACTTATGCTTAAAATTCATAGAAGTCCTGAAATTGTGAAAATGTAATACATTTAGATATTATATACTCAGTGTGTTGGGGCTGAACAGGTGGAAATCTCTCTCTCTCTCTCTCTCTCTCTCTCTCTCTCTCTCTCTCTCTCTCTCTCTCTCTCTCTCTCTCTCTCTCTCTCTCTTTCTCTCAGTCTCCATCACCTGCAGTAAAGAGAGCTGACCGTGCAACATCTCCGCCTAACGTTTCACCTGATCAATTATTCAGACTGGCACTATTGGCCGTATATCAGTGGCTGCGGCGTGCTGACAGACTTGATATTCGTCACCTTTTCAGTCTGGCTCCTGAAGAAACTGCACTTGTTTTCTCTCTCTCTCTGTCTGTCTCTTTCTCTCTCTCTCTCAGACTTTACCCATACTGCTCTCTGTCCTTCTATCTCCATCTTGTTCTTCTTCTCTTCTTTTAGCATCAATAACCCGCTCTGGCCCTGAGTGCTCTTTTGGGATAACAAAACACTGACATTGACAACAGTTGAAGAGTTCTGTGAAGACACAACTTAATGTGGATCATGTCGGCATACTGTAATCCAGTTCACACACACACACACACACACACACACACACACACACACACACACACACACACACACACACACACACACACACACACACACACACACACATATACGCACTCGCAAACTCATTCATCTTTTTTTTTAATGGAGCAGGAAGAAGCCATGCTCCATTCAGTTACCAGAAAAAGAATCTGACACATACGTTCCCCAATGCCTATAAAAAGAGAGTGTGCATCTGCACTAAGCTTAACTGAGACACAGCCTACGCAATACACACTCAATTTTCAACTAGCCTGCTATTTTCATTCAGTTAAATATAAATTTGATGGCAACTTAGAACCTGGAATAGATGGAGGATGTGTGTGTATATCAAGCTGAGGAGAGAAAATGGGGAACAGTCTTTTTTTCCAGCAAGGATGTTGCCTGCAAACAACAAATCTCTCCTCCTTTCAGCTGACCCAAGTGTGACGACACAGCAACAGCTGGCTACGTCAGTCCTCGGGTAACAAAGCCTGATGCTAAATTCAGCTCCCAGACTTTATTTCTGTTCCAAACTAAACTTAGAAGGTCTAAAGTTGCTGTGTTTTCAGGAGCCAAACATATGACCTTCAGATGCATTGTGAGTCTTAATACAAATACAAATCCACATGTGAATGCATATGAATAAAATAAATAAAAAAATAAAAAAATAAAAAAATAAATAACATGTACATACTCCTCCTGATATCTTCATGCAAGTGTTTTTTTCTGTGTTTTTCACTGCTGCAATCAGGAATAGACTCACTGCAAGGTATTGTAGATATCATTTATAGTGTACTGTGTAGGCATGAGATGTTTTGCTTCCAAAAATAAACTCACTCTTGCATGAGATATATGATACTGATGGAGATTGAGACATGAGCATTAAGCAGTCACGGACAGCTGTGGGTGTTCATATGAGCACTGGCTGTGTGCTGTTTTAGGAAGAGACTGCAGCAGAGGGAATTCTGCTCCTACCTCACTGCTTTATTTAAGCTGCTGCTGGCTTTGTGAATGGACCTTTTTGCCCCTCCCAACATTCAGGTGCTGCGTTCTGATTGGCTGACACACCTCTGCATGCCAACTGCGACATCAGAGCTCCATTAATGCCCTTCTGTCTCGATTTTTCTCCATATATCCTTCATCCTGTGTTGTTCTGTCTCCACATCTTTGTTCTCACACTCAATCTATTCGGGTGTGTGTATGTGTCTGTATATGAGAGAGAGAGAGAGAGAGAGAGAGAGAGAGAGAGAGAGAGAGAGAGAGAGAGAGAGAGAGAGAGAGAGAGAGGAAAAATTATGAAGGATGGATGATCAAAAAGCTGGAGAAAGGAGCCAGCCAGCCTGAAGAAAGAGGTCTGCACCACATGCAACATTCAAACGGATCACTAACGTCAGCACATCAATAATTAACGACGGTTATTCATAGCTGAAGAGAGGGGAAAAAAAATCAATTGATAAATCACACATTCACTCTGACTAACTTCAAACAGACTTTGAGGCCATTTGCGTGTGTTTTTCTCCTAATTATGACAGAGAGAGATGAGAAGGAGGGGATGCTACACACCGTACACACCCCACTTTCTAAATATAGTATCGCAATTACCAACATGCCAAAATCAGGGTGCAGCCCTCTGCATATAGCGATGTCAAGAGGCAGAAAAATAGCTGACATAACACACATAGCTTCTGAGTCACCCGCTCCTATTATAGGCGAGCTATTTAGGGATGATGAAGCGTGTCTCCCTGAATCCGTCACTTCATTATTCACACATGGACTTCTGATCATATTAACACATTCCCGCTCCTCGCATGAGTTTGGAGAAGATGAGATGAGTGGAGACGGGGTGGACAGAATGTTCGAGGTGTGTGAAGGCAGACGAGTAGCCGCAGAATCACAATCCTCCCACCTCCAAAGTCCAAACACATACAGGGAGAGGGAGAGAGATAAAAATCCTTCTTTATAATCTTCAACAATTGAGGCATATTGTATAACAAAGGTATATGAAATTGATATACAATCGTACACATTACCAAATGATATGTTCATAATAATAATAATAACCTTTATTTTCTATAGCGCCTTTAAAAGAACATCTCAAAGCGCTTTACAAAAGCAAAATAAAAACAACAAAGAAACACACATTATATAAAGATTCAAATTAAAGCAACAAAACTAGACTATAGATTCATAAATTCATTTCTATTTTATGTGGAATAAAGTAAGGCTTGAGCTGACTTGCATTTTAAAATTAAACATCTGAATAAATCTGAGCTTTGGATATCAAGAATTACATCTACGTCAATAATGATTCAGAGATGATTTCTATAACCGTTCACACCTACTTTAAAAGGGACCACCTGGATACCGGCACATTAGTGTAATGATTCGATTAGCCGATATCATGGCAGCAGTGCAATGCATAAAATCATACAGATACAAGTCAAGAGCTTCGGTTGATATTCACATCAAACATATAGAGGAATAGTGGATCTCCTTGGCTTTGACGTTACTGTGGCATGGTTGTGACGTGACATACATACGGCTAAGTACGTTGACCCATACTCAGAATTTGTTCTCTGCATTTAACCCATCCAAAGTGCACACACACACACCCTTGAACACACACACCGTGAACACACACACCATGAACACACACCCGGAGCAGTGGGCAACCATTTATGCTGTGGCGCCTGGGAAGCAGTTGGGGGGTTTGGTGCTTGCTCAAGGGCACCTCAGTCGTGGCCGGCCCTAGACCCGAACCCACAACCTTAGGATTACGAGTCAGACTCTCTAACCATTAGGCCACGACTTGCCCCAGTGATGATTGCTTTGAGTTTGAGAAGCTGCTAATCTACAATTGTCACACACAACAGTCTCCAAATGATTACTCAAAACAAAGATCATCCAGTGCGTGGCAGTTCTGTGGGCAGAAACACCTTGTTGATGAAAGAGATCTGAGGAAATAGCCAGATTTGCTCAAGCTGACAGGAAGCCGAAGGCTATTGTAACTCACATAATCATTCTTTACAACTATGGTGAGCGGAAAAGTATCTCAAAGTACACAACTCACCAAACCTTTACGTACTGTAGATGGGGTACAACCACATTGGCTTTCTCTTCTGTCAGAAACAATCAACACTTACTAGTTGGTTAGCATATGTAGACTTTGTTTAGCAAATGTTGGTTAGCATTTCAACTTAGTATTTACCGATCTGGATTGTTTTATAAAGTCTGGACTTTCTTTCTTTTTTATTTCCTGGAAAGGTAGGAAAGTAAGGATCTTCTTGGGATGAAAGGATAAATCCAAACCATTTAAGTATCTATACTCTGGCGTTCCTGTGAAGGTTCTATACAGTACCCTACCATTGAGTGTCTGTTCAAGTAGAAGCATTTTAAAAAGCCTTGTGTGTGTGGAGTTTGCATGTTCTCCCCGTGCCTCGGGGGTTTCCTCCGGGTACTCCGGTTTCCTCCCCGGTCCAAAGACATGCATGGTAGGTTGATTGGCATCTCTGGAAAATTGTCTGTAGTCTGTGATTGTGTGAGTGTATGAGTGTGTGTGTGTGCCCTGTGATGGGTTGGCACTCCGTCCAGGGTGTATCCTGCCTCGATGCCCGATGACGCCTGAGATAGGCTCCCCGGGACCCGTGGTAGTTCGGATAAGCGGTAGAAAATGAATGAATGAATAAAATATGAAGTAAATAATGTATTTTATAATAAAGAGGAAAAAACTCTCCACTCTAACAAAGGTTCAATAAGTTATCAATAAGTTCATTTGCTTTAATTATATGTTCATGTTTTATTATTGTAAAGTATTGTATGTTAATACGTTTTTGAAAAAAAATGCAGAATCCTTAAAGTTAGAATACTTAATGTTTCTTTTGGTGTCTGTTCTCAAGAACACTGTAACAGAATGAAAGACTTATACTGTACATCCTAGAGTTCTCGGTTATTATCTTATTTACAGTATTGATTCTATGGTGTATCATGGAGAGGTTCATTTTTCTTACCTCACAGCCTTAATATTAGTATCCCTCAGGGCTCAATTCATGGTCTGCTCTTGTTTTCCTTTTATATTAAATCACTAGGCTCAGTGGTCAAGTCTCATGGGTTCTCATATGACTGCAACACCAATGACACACGGCTTCACTTCTGTTATCCGCTCTCCACCTCTCATGTTGCTCAAAACATCTTCTTGGATGAAGACTCATCATCTAAAACCCCACTGTATTTTAATCTCTATCCACTGGTGATGAATTTCCTTTTGATGGACCTACCAATCAGCATCAACAATTACAATTACAAACTAAGAATCATGGTAGAAATTTATCTGGACCACTTATATTCTATGGTCTCATTACACCAACTATCAGCTCATGAAGATTTCTACTACTTCTACTACTACTCTATTCTACTATGGGGCAGTGGTGGCTCAACTGGTTAAGGCTCTGGGTTGTTGATCGGAGGATCGGGCCACTGCTGGGCCCTGGAGCAAGGCCCTCAACCTCCCTGCTCCAGCGGCGCTGTATCATAGCTGCCCCTGTATGTGAAGAAAAGAATTTCACTGTGCTGTAATGTATATGTGGCGATAATAAAGGCTTCTATGCCCCCCCCTTCTACTCAATGGTCTCAACTGATTAATCATAACCTCCAAAGGTTCTCTCATATGACACCCAGAAGTCATGGAGGTTACAGCATTGGCTTTTTGTTGCATCAAGGATCAAATACAAACATCATACCTTGGAGTCAAATAGATCTGCACCACAACATCAATGCATGTTGCTTATGTACTCCACACTGGATCTGTTCTTTAGCTTCAACACGGCATTTTCCTTCCTGAGGTTTAAACATGCCCTTTGTGCTTTGGCATACTACCTCATCTATGAAATGAGCTAATGAGCTAGTGGTGGAATGAGCTTGACTCTTCATCCTGAAGCAACCCTGTGTCTCTATTCTATCCACAAAGGTCTAAAGATCTTCCTCTTAATGCATTATCTAGTATAGCATCTTACATTCTCTGCATTACATTTGCACATTACTTGCTTCATGTCCACATGGGTTTCGTTTGACTTCTCTGGTTTCCTCCCACTTCCCAAACATTGTATTGTCTCTTAATTGCCCCTAGATGTGAATGTGTTAATATGGTACCCTGAAATAGATTAGCATCACACCCTGTGTTCTCAGGCTAGACTTTCTTTTATAAAGCATTTATTTTTTGTCTTTCAGGTTATGCATGCTTGCATGTTTACTAGATGCTTTATATTTCTGCATTTGCACGTATTGTTAGATGCTCTGGATAAGAACATCTGGGCAATGACTAAATGTTAGAATAGCTAAATAGTTCATTCATTCATTCATTCATTCATTTTCTACCGCTTATCCGAATTACTCAGGTCACGGGGAGCCTGTGCCTATCTCAGGCCTCAGGGCACACACACTCTCATTCACTCACGCAATCACACACTACGGACAATTTTCCAGTGATGCCAATCAACCTACCATGCATGTCTTTGGACCGGGGGAGGAAACCGGAGTACCAGGAAGAAACCCCCGAGGCACGGGGAGAACACGCAAACTCCACACACAGAAGGCGGAGGCGGGAATCGAACCCCCAACCCTGGAGGTGTGAGGCGAACGTGCTAATCACTAAGCCACCGTGCCCCCCAGCTAAATAGTTAAAGTTTGGAAATAGTGTTTACCAGCTAGAAGTAGACATTCCCAGACATTTGAGGCATATGTACATTTTATGGATACAGGATGTATCACTTCATAGAATGGAAAGATATTTTATTGATTGTCTGGTCCTGAACAGAGGAGCAAGAGAAACATCAAGGTTCATCTTAAAGCATATTATTCAATAATTAAAATTAACATAAAATTGTATGTTGTTATGATACTTGTGGCTTGTCTGTGGAGTTTAAGGAGGTCAAATCTCATAACCATTAGAACAATAAGACAAGAAGGAATTCAGTTCTTTACTCATTTCATTTAAAAAAAAAATCTATATTTTGCCAACAAGATTAAAAAAAATGCAATCAAAAGCATGTACATAGATTTTATATTTATAAGCAGTATCTGAATGCTATGCTAACTGAACTGGCTTGGCAGCGTTGGTACGATTGCCAGCGCTGTGCTAGCATGAGAGCAGATTCATCATTGGGAAGTGGAGCAGGGCAGCTTGGCAAGAAGCAGCAATGAAAACATACATCCAAATGAATGAGTGTCAGTGATTAATCTTCTGCTGTCCCCCTGCATCCAGGAGCATGTCGTAACTCATTCCATAAAGTTTGTGGGGAAACGATAAGCTACGCGAGTAAATTACAGCACGAGGTAATGTGACCAAACTTAGCCGGCGAGTGATGAGACGGGCCCAGGAGTGGATGAGGGTCCTGATTTGTGGAGAATTGGCCCTATTACCATAAATCAGGCCTAAGCAGGGGTTTGTGTGATGACACAGACCATCGCTCTTTCTGCAGCAGGGCTGAGTTTTTTCAAACTCACCTTCAGGCTACTGCATAAAACACAAAGTTTGTTGGAACTTCTCAATAATAATATCATAGCTCCATGTTTAAACCATTATTTTGGGTTCGCTTCAGTCGTTTACGCTGTTTACGTATTTAAATGCGAGTTTGGTTGCCACATGCAGTAACAGGTGTCTGTGTATTTGCAATGACATGTCATCTCGCACTTAAAGCAGATTGCTTGGACATTTTGTAACATTTAACAAGCTGTTCAAGAACAGACTCTTGTAGTTTTGATTAAGACTTCGAAGTTAGCCTGAGGCGCTCCAGCATTACTCGTCCACTCTTTAATCTCTGATTTCTCAAGCCACAGATGGGTGACTGAAAGCTCTGACTAAGTGCCGAGGACATCTCTGTTCGCTTGAATGTCAGTCTCTGAGTAGACTCTCAGGCTCTGAATGTTTCTTCTCCTTTCATTTGCTTGTTCTTGTCCCCCCCCCCCCCCCCCGTCTCTGTGAGTCTACAACGAGGTGTTGATAAGGGCCTATAGGGGTACACCTTGCTAATTCACAGAATGGACTGCAAAGCACATTTTTAGGTGCCGGATTTGCCAAGTCCTCCATTAGAGAGTGGAAGACAATAAAAAGACTGACGCATGCATGACATGCGAGTGTCGTGTCTCGCGGTTAACAAGAGGTCAGGAAAACGGAGCCGCAGAGCACTCGTGTTCACTCGAGTTAAAACTGAAACGTCAATGCTGGATTGAATTTAGAACATCGAGAGTACACATTGAGTCCTAGTAGTGGCTCGGGCTGCATTTGCCTATGTTAGCCTGTGTGCATCTGTCAGTTAGTATATATGTATGTGCGTATATGTGTGTGTGTGTGTGTGTGTGTGTGTGTGTGTGTGTGTGTGTGTGTGTGTGTGTCTCACAGAGTGCTACTCTACAATTTGTCCTGCACACGGCTTGTTGAGGAGAGGAAGACGAGCGGAAAGAGAAGAGTGGAGCACTGTGAGGGAAGAAGTGCGTAATCCTCATTTATTATTGATGTAGAGGGAGAGAGAGAGAAAGAGAGAGAGAGGGATACAGAAGGAGGGAGGGAGAGAGAGAGGGAACTGCTCAATGTCGGAGAGAAGAGTGATTTCTCCCCCTACTGACTAAAACACAGTTCAGTACCCAGCATGTCTCAGTCTCAGATCCATCCTCACACACACATACACAAACACAGACGTATACATACACAGCATGCCACAGCGGTCAAAGAGAAAAAAAAGGGAAAAAAGATGGTGACGGTAATAAACAGTAGCAGAAAGGACTGCTAATCAGCTTAAATATGCATCTCATTGCTGTAAAAATAACTTTTGTTTGGATCAAGCTATGCTGCTTTGTATAACTGAGCTACAATTTTGGATCCTATAACCTCACCTCAAGAGTGTAAGCAAAGCTACAAATGCAGAAATGTTCTGAGAAACACAGCCAACATTTTTACTCAGTAGGCAGCTGTTTATTCTTGTAACTTCTAGATCTGTGTTCACTCGATTTCAGCTGCTCTTGATGTTTTCCTGGTCACAATAGCAGTAATTTTACAGACATAACTAAGACTGTGGCATAAAATGCCCACAGTGTAGCGGCAAGTTATTATATGGTCGGGTTGTGGGACTTTTTTTCTAGATTTCTACCTTCTGTAGCCACTAATGGAAGACTAGAGATATTATATAGTGTAAATACAGGTTTGCTGCTAGTCGCACAAATATCTAGGCGCAGATGTGGGAGGACAATTGGAGATATTAAATTAGAAGATGGAGGGGCTTCTGAGTGGGGCAAGAGAAAAGCTTTCACCATGTTGTCAGAAGGCCATCGTCATGATGCCAAATCCATCTGTGGTTCAAAGCAAAAGGATCAAAATAGCCGAGAGGGATGGCATGCTCTGTCTCTCCTGTCAATCACAAAGAAACTAACCAATCACAGGCAGCTGTGAGCCCTGAGTGTGTTATGCAGCATGAGCATCAGTTTAAAAAGATGCACTGCTAGATCTTGGCAAAAGCACGTTAGCCGTCACCGTCCCTGATCGGTAACAATTGTTTGATCAGTTGATAATTGATGGAATTGATAAGCAACAAAATTGGAAGAACAGGAAAATGGCTGCCATCTTGGTGGTTTGTGATTGACTTTCCTGCTTCAAGAATGGCAACATAACAATAAAACATCTCTTCTAGATGAAGCAGGTTTGCAGACCCATGTGTCCCATCTGAACAAGGCTCCCCTAAGGCTTATTTTATCACATCTATCAAGCATCAGTTGCCTCTGAATCTCAAAGGTTATGGCTTCAGGACTTCACAGTATTTCCCAATTGCTAAAACACTAAACCCCAGTCTCTGTACCCAATGCTCAGTGGCCTAATCCCATTTGTCGAATCAGTCACTTTTTAGGCAAAACCTTAAACAAGTTCAGGTAGTTAAGACACTGGTTGCAAATCCCATCCACTCTTTTTGCAAAACTCTAAACACATTCTTCCTCACTAAAACACATTTTGCACCGTGTTGCAAAATGGTAAATACATGTGGCAAACGTTAAACACAACACTGTAGTGATATCTGATTAGTGAGATCGCTACCGAGTGAGGGGGGTTGTGACTGTGGGAGTGTTCAATAAAGTTCAGTTACATACCTGCAAAAAAAAGAAAAAAAAAAAAAAAGAACAAAATGTTCATGAGAAAAAAAGAAAGAAAGTGAAATTGTATGCAGAAGTGAAATTGAAAGCGAAAGACAAAATGGTGGGATATAAGTTGTCCTTTAAAGCTTATTTTTCTTTTACATTAGAGATGGATAGCATGTATATGCTTAGAAAAGGAGTAAAATGGTTACAGTATGTTTATTATGTCACAAATAGTACAATTTTTTGAGTTCCTAAAGTTTATTATTTTGGGAAGGGAAGATGTAGTGATATCGGATTAGTGAGATCGCTACCGAGTTAGCCACGCCCCTAAGCAGGGGGTTTGTGACTGTGGGAGTGTTCAATAAAGTTCGGTTACATACCTGCCATGTGCGTGAGGGGTATGCTGATTTGTCTCCACGAACACAACAACTACAACACAGCTGTCATCGTTTACACACAACTCAAAATTGTTCATACTTGTTACTAACGATGTGATCAAATCAGTTGTCTAGAATATAAGCCTGTTCAGAGTATACACTTCCTATACATACATACATATATTGTTCATGTACATACACTTTCGCAGAAGTATGTCTTTCTGTAACTCTTACAAAACTATTTATTTATCCCTTTTATATATAGAGGGTGTTTGAAATGGATTCCATGGAAAGACCCCATGAATACATTTTTGTAGATGAAGCAGGGTTCAATCTGGCGAAGAGAAGAAGGAGAGGCTGGAACATAATTGGCCAATGTACCATTGTGGAAGTCCCTGGCCAGCGTAGGTGTAATGTCACCCTACAGTATGTGTAGCCATAAGCAATGGGGGGGTTCTCCACCATCATGCAACCCTGGGGCCATATAACACTGACCATCTTCTTACATTTCTGAGCGGTCTTCGGCATGTTTTGTTTGAACGTGAGCAGCAGGCAGTGCATCTTGTCTATGTTGTGGTTTGGGACAATGTCAGCTTTCACTGTGGTGTCAGAATACATGAGTGGTTCATCACCAACCAGCGATTCGTAAATGTTTGCCTTCCACCACACAGCCCTTTCCTCATCCCAATAGAAGAGTTTTTCTCTGCGTGGCGATGGAAGGTCTATGACCGCAACCCATATACAAGGGTAAATCTTTTACAGGCAATGGAATTGGCCTGTGATGACATAGGTGTAGAGTGTTGTCAAGGCTGGATCCGGCACACAAGAGGGTTCTTCTCCCGTTGCCTAGGAAGTAGAGGTCTTCTCTGGTCTAAAGAAATGTACCCTACCCGAAGTGACCCGAATCACTTTTTACCCGAACACGACGTGCATAATTTTTTTTTTAAGAAAAACCCGACCTGAGACAAACCCGAAAAAAATAGACACGAGTCCGACACGACCCGTTGGCATTTTTTTTTAACCCGGCTGGATCCGAATGTTGCGTAACTTTACAATAAAGTAACCGCTACAGCGTGGATTCAAAATTGATTGACAGGTCTGTTTCAATGAAAATTAGCTTATCGCCAGCCACACATCACCAGCAAACAGAGGAGAAGTTGGAAAAGGACTCGAGTCGATGCACACACACGAGATACAGTACTTCGCGTCTTCTCAGGTTCGTTCGGTAAAAACACATTCATTTTAAATCACCCGAGACCTGCTATTATTATACCCGACCCTTGTCTGAGGTACAAGTGAAACTTTTAGACCCGAACCTGCTCGGGTCTCGGGTCGGACCTCGGGTTTTCGGATCTAAGTGGACCCGTGAAGACCTCTACTAGGAAGGGACAACATGTGCATGTGATGTGGACGATGTCCTCTGGCCGAAGACAGGAGGCAGAATGAGTCTCTCGTTGACTTTGATTTTGCAATTGCACAATATTGTGTGTAATACGCTTTTCATTCAGAGTTGTCTTTGTTCTTTGGGCTTACTTTATTTTTATGTACAGAAATGCAATAGTATATTACTTACAGTTTGCAATATATTTGCTGTAATAAGTTGTGAATTATTTACTTTTATTTATGGCAAAATTATTTTCTAAATGCAATAAACTTTTTTTCTCTGTAACTACATGACCTGGATGCTGTGTTCTCAATTTTTATATGTTATATATTGACTGGCTGTGTTTATGTTTTGAAAGCATTGTTTGATTTTGAGCACAGATCAAATGGTTTTGAGGCAAGTGTTTGAATTTGCCAGAAGAGTCGGAGGTTTTGTGAATGTATTTTAAAGACTGGGTTTTGTGTTTAAAGTTTTCAGAACATGGGTGGAGGTTTCAAGAAATGTGTTTTAGCAATTGTGAAATACTGTAACTGTCAGGATGCTGTGCAAGGAAGTGGACCCAAACACAGGATAGCCAAAATAAACAGGGTTTAATAACAAAGGAAACACTAAACAGGACACAGACTGAAGAAAAGACAAGACAACAGTAGATTCCGCTCTGAAATCGGCAACGCGGCACACTTAAATACAAAAGACAATCAGATACAATTAGGAACGGGTGTGGAAACAGGGAGGAACAGACGAAGGCAGGGCAGACATGTGACGAGGAACATAAACAAACACGTGCACGTGGCCAAAGTCCGGGCTGAATCATGACAGTAACATAAATTAAATGAGCGTGCGTCAATACCATGTAGGAGCTAGGGCAGTGTTGTCTCTATGGCTCAGACTTTGAACTAAGGCTCAGAAGATTATGAGTTTAAATCCCCGTACTACCAAGATGCCATTGCCAGACCCTTTCAGCATGACCCTTAACTCTGGATTACTCAGTTGTATGTAAGTCTTGATGAATAAATGTTTAAAATATGTAGATTAAAAGAGTAATTCATGTCATCTGAGGGGTAGCGATACATTTTTTTGAGATGTGTGGGAAATGAAAAGTGACCATACTGTATATTGGAGCCCTTGAAGGTCATGAGGTGTTTGCATTCCTAGCACTGATGCAGAACAGGCAGAGAAGATGACTGGAGGCATCACTAAAACCAGTCGGCAATAATTGTTTTTAATTGAATTGTTGTTCATTCAGGTTTCCATTTCCCCTCCTTAGTCATTTTTCAACTTTTAACTCATGCATTATTCATCATTGTTTTTTTGCTGCAGGATTTCTCCCGGGGAGATAAATCTGACAAGGCATTTTTGGAATGATTTATTTTTAATTATCCAAGAATCCTTACAAACGTCTGCGCCTTCTGATCGGTGTTAGTGTGCTTACATGGAGCGTTTGTACTTTGATTCTGACATGAAAAGGCACTTCCATCCCCAAGTATTACTTTCTAAAAATACTGCGATGACGTCAAACAGCGTTTATTTCAGTTGAATAGTTTGCATCAGCCTTTGCTTGCCAGAGCATAGCTGAAACTGTGGGGGCTTTGGGGGTCGACTGAAAACATGCGCAACCACTTCTCTGTCTGATTAGTAGATAAACAGTGTGTATGAGTGTTCGTCAGTGTGTATGAGTGTTCGTCAGTGTGTATGAGTGTTCGGCAGTGTGTATGAGTGTTCGTCAGTGTGTATGAGTGTTCGTCAGTGTGTATGAGTGTTTGTCAGTGTGTATGAGTGTTCGTCAGTGTATATGAGTGTTCGTCAGTGTGTATGTGTTAAGCAGTGTGTATGAGTGTTAAGCAGTGTGTATGAGTGTTAAGCAGTGTGTATGAGTGTTTGTCAGTGTGTATGAGTGTTAAGCAGTGTGTATGAGTGATAAACAGTGTGTGTGAGTTATATTCAGTGTGTATAAGTGTTAAAAAGTGTGTTTGAGTGTTAATCAGTGTGTATGGGTGTTAATCAGTGTGTGATAGTATTAATAAGTGTGCATGAGTGTTAAGCAGTGTGTATTAGTGTTAATCAGTGTGTATGAGTGTTAAGCAGTATGTATGAGTGTTGATCAGTGTGTATTAGTGTTAATCAGTGTTTATGAGTGTTGATCAGTGTGTATTAGTGTTAATCAGTGTGTATGAGTGTTAATCAGTGTGTATTAGTGTTAAGTTAATCAATGTGTATGAGTGTTAATCAGTGTGTATTAGTGTTAATCAGTGTGTATGAGTGTTAATCAGTGTGTATTAGTGTTAAGTTAATCAATGTGTATGAGTGTTAATCAGTGTGTATTAGTGTTAATCAGTGTGTATGAGTGTTAATCAGTGTGTATTAGTGTTAATCAGTGTGTATGAGTGTTAATCAGTGTGTATTAATGTTAAGTTAATCAGTGTGTATGAGTGTTAATCAGTGGGTATGAGTGTTAATCAGTGTGTATTAGTGTTAATCAGTGTGTATTAGTGTTAATCAGTGTGTATGAGTGTTAATCAGTGTGTATTAATGTTAAGTTAATCAGTGTGTATTAGTGTTAATCAGTGTGTATTAATGTTAAGTTAATCAGTGTGTATTAGTGTTAATCAGTGGGTATGAGTGTTAATCAGTGTGTATTAGTGTTAATCAGTGTGTATTAGTGTTAATCAGTGTGCATGAGTGTTAATCAGTGTGTATTAGTGTTAAGTCAATCAGTGTGTATTAGTGTTAATCAGTGTGTATGAATGTTAATCAGTGTGTATTAGTGTTAATCAGTGTGTATGAGTGTTAATCAGTGTGTATTAGTGTTAAGTTAATCAGTGTGTATGAGTGTTAATCAGTGTGTATGAGTGTTAATCAGTGTGTATGAGTGTTAATCAGTGTGTATGGGTGTTAATCAATGTGTATTAGTGTTAATAAGTGTGTATGAGTGTTAATCAGTGTGTATTAGTGTTAAGCAGTGTGTATGAGTGTTAAGCAGTGTGTGTGAGTGTTAAGCAGTGTGTATGAGTGTTAAGCAGTGTGTGTGAAAGTTAAGCAGTGTGTATGAGTGTTAAGCAGTGTGTGTGAGTGTTAAGCAGTGTGTATGAGTGTTAAGCAGTGTGTGTGAGTGTTAAGCAGTGTGTATGAGTGTTAAGCAGTGTGTGTGAGTTATATTCAGTGTGCATGAGTGTTAAGCAGTGTGTATGAGTGTTAATCAGTGTGTATGAGTTATATTTAATGTGCATGAGTGTTAAGCAGTGTGTGTGAGTTATATTCAGTGTGCATGAGTGTTAAGCAGTGTGTATGAGTGTTAATCAGTGTGTATGAGTTATATTTAATGTGCATGAGTGTTAAGCAGTGTGTGTGAGTTATATTCAGTGTGCATGAGTGTTAAGCAGTGTGTGTGAGTGTTAATCAGTGTGTATGAGTTATATTTAATGTGTATTAGTGTTAAGCAGTGTGTGTGAGTTATATTCAGTGTAATCAGAGTGTTGATCAGTGTGTATTAAGTGTTAATCAGTGTGTAGGAGTGTTAGTGTATATTAAGTGTTAATCGGTGTGTAGGAGTGTTAGGGGGTATAGAAGCCTAAGAAGAATGGGGGGGAAAGCACATATACATTATAGCACAGTGGAATTCTTTTCTTCACATACCCCAACTGAGGAGGTTTGGGTCAGAGTGCAGGGGCAGCTATGATACAGCGCCCCTGGAGCAGGGAGGGTTAAGGGCCTTGCTCAAGGGCCCAGCAGTGGCAGCTCAGCTGTGCTGGGTCTTGAACCCCGATCCTCCGATCAACAAACCAGAGCCTTAACCAGTTGAGCCACCACTGACCCCAATTAAGTGTTCATCGGTGTGTAGGAGTGTTAGGGGGTATTAAGTGTTAATCAGTGTGTATGAGTGTTAGGGGGTATTAAGTGTTAATCAGTGTGTATGAGTGTTAGGGGGTATTAAGTGTTAATCAGTGTGTAGGAGTGTTAGTGTGTATTAAGTGTTAATCGGTGTGTAGGAGTGTTAGGGGGTATTAAGTGTTAATCAGTGTGTAGGAGTGTTAGGGGGTATTAAGTGTTAATCAGTGTGTAGGAGTGTTAGAGGGTAATAAGTGTTAAGCAGAGTGTAGGAGTGTTAGGGGGTATTAAATGTTAATCAGTGTGTAGGAGTGTTGAGGGGTATTAAGTGTTAATCAGTGTGTAGGAGTGTTAGGGGGTATTAAGTGTTAAGCAGTGTGTAGGAGTGTTAGGGGGTATTAAGTGTTAAGCAGAGTGTAGGAGTGTTAGGGAGTGTTAAGTGTTAATCAGTGTGTAGGAGTGTTAGGGGGTATTAAGTGTTAATCAGTGTGTAGGAGTGTTAGGCGGTATTAAGTGTTAATCGGTGTGTAGGAGTGTTAGAGGGTATTAAGTGTTAATCTGTGTGTAGGAGTGTTAGAGGGTATTAAGTGTTAATCGGTGTGTAGGAGTGTTAGGGGGTGTTAAGTGTTAATCAATGTGTAGGAGTGTTAGGGGGTATTAAGTGTTAATCAGTGTGTAGGAGTGTTAGGGAGTGTTAAGTGTTAATCAGTGTGTAGGAGTGTTAGAGGGTGTTAAGTGTTAATCGGTGTGTATGAGTGTTAGGGGGTATTAAGTGTTAATCGGTGTGTATGAGTGTTAGGGGGTATTAAGTGTTAAGCAGAGTGTAGGAGTGTTAGGGGGTATTAAGTGTTAAGCAGTGTGCAGGAGTGTTAGGGGATATTAAGTGTTAAGCAGTGTGTAGGAGTGTTAGGGGGTATTAAGTGTTAAGCAGAGTGTAGGAGTGTTAGGGGGTATTAAGTGTTAAGCAGTGTGCAGGAGTGTTAGGGAGTGTTAAGTGTTAAGCAGAGTGTAGGAGTGTTAGGGAGTGTTAAGTGTTAATCAGTGTGTAGGAGTGTTAGGGGGTATTAAGTGTTAATCAGTGTGTAGGAGTGTTAGGGGGTATTAAGTGTTAATCGGTGTGTAGGAGTGTTAGGGGGTATTAATTGTTAATCGGTGTGTAGGAGTGTTAGAGGGTATTAAGTGTTAATCGGTGTGTAGGAGTGTTAGGGGGTGTTAAGTGTTAATCAGTGTGTAGGAGTGTTAGTGTGTGTAAAGTGTTAATCAGTGTGTAGGAGTGTTAGGGGGTATTAAGTGTTAATCGGTGTGTAGGAGTGTTAGGGGGTATTAATTGTTAATCGGTGTGTAGGAGTGTTAGAGGGTATTAAGTGTTAATCGGTGTGTAGGAGTGTTAGGGAGTGTAAAGTGTTAAGCAGTGTGCAGGAGTGTTAGGGGGTATTAAGTGTTAAGCAGTGTGCAGGAGTGTTAGGGGGTATTAAGTGTTAAGCAGTGTGTAGGAGTGTTAGGGGGTATTAAGTGTTAATCGGTGTGTAGGAGTGTTAGGGAGTGTTAAGTGTTAAGCAGTGTGTAGGAGTGTTAGTGGTGTTAAGTGTTAAGCAGTGTGTAGGAGTGTTAGGGAGTGTTAAGTGTTAAGCAGTGTGTAGGAGTGTTAGGGAGTGTTAAGTGTTAAGCAGTGTGTAGGAGTGTTAGGGAGTGTTAAGTGTTAAGCAGTGTGTAGGAGTGTTAGGGAGTGTTAAGTGTTAAGCAGTGTGTAGGAGTGTTAGGGGGTATTAAGTGTTAATCGGTGTGTAGGAGTGTTAGGGGGTATTAAGTGTTAATCAGTGTGTAGGAGTGTTAGGGGGTATTAAGTGTTAATCGGTGTGTATGAGTGTTAGGGGGTATTAAGTGTTAAGCAGTGTGTATGAGTGTTGGGGGGTATTAAGTGTTAATCGGTGTGTATGAGTGTTAGGGGGTATTAAGTGTTAAGCAGAGTGTAGGAGTGTTAGGGGGTATTAAGTGCTAAGCAGTGTGCAGGAGTGTTAGGGGGTATTAAGTGTTAAGCAGTGTGTAGGAGTGTTAGGGGGTATTAAGTGTTAATCGGTGTGTAGGAGTGTTAGGGAGTGTTACGTGTTAAGCAGAGTGTAGGAGTGTTAGTGTGTATTAAGTGTTAAGCAGTGTGTATGAGTGTTGCGGGGTATTAAGTGTTAATCGGTGTGTATGAGTGTTAGGGGGTATTAAGTGTTAAGCAGAGTGTAGGAGTGTTAGGGGGTATTAAGTGTTAAGCAGTGTGCAGGAGTGTTAGGGGGTATTAAGTGTTAAGCAGTGTGTAGGAGTGTTAGGGGGTATTAAGTGTTAATCGGTGTGTAGGAGTGTTAGGGAGTGTTACGTGTTAAGCAGAGTGTAGGAGTGTTAGTGTGTATTAAGTGTTAAGCAGTGTGTAGGAGTGTTAGGGGGTGTTAAGTGTTAATCGGTGTGTATGAGTGTTAGGGGGTATTAAGTGTTAAGCAGAGTGTAGGAGTGTTAGGGGGTATTAAGTGTTAAGCAGTGTGCAGGAGTGTTAGGGGGTATTAAGTGTTAAGCAGTGTGTAGGAGTGTTAGGGGGTATTAAGTGTTAATCGGTGTGTAGGAGTGTTAGGGAGTGTTACGTGTTAAGCAGAGTGTAGGAGTGTTAGTGTGTATTAAGTGTTAAGCAGTGTGTATGAGTGTTGGGGGGTATTAAGTGTTAATCGGTGTGTATGAGTGTTAGGGGGTATTAAGTGTTAAGCAGAGTGTAGGAGTGTTAGGGGGTATTAAGTGTTAAGCAGTGTGTATGAGTGTTGGGGGGTATTAAGTGTTAATCGGTGTGTATGAGTGTTAGGGGGTATTAAGTGTTAAGCAGAGTGTAGGAGTGTTAGGGGGTATTAAGTGTTAAGCAGTGTGCAGGAGTGTTAGGGGGTATTAAGTGTTAAGCAGTGTGTAGGAGTGTTAGGGGGTGTTAAGTGTTAAGCAGTGTGTAGGAGTGTTAGTGGTGTTAAGTGTTAATCTGTGTGTAGGAGTGTTAGGGAGTGTTACGTGTTAAGCAGAGTGTAGGAGTGTTAGTGTGTGTTAAGTGTTAAGCAGTGTGTAGGAGTGTTAGGGAGTGTAAAGTGTTAAGCAGTGTGTAGGAGTGTTAGGGAGTGTTAAGTGTTAAGCAGTGTGTAGGAGTGTTAGGGAGTGTAAAGTGTTAAGCAGTGTATAGGAGTGTTAGGGGGGTATTAAGTGTTAATCGGTGTGTAGGAGTGTTAGGGGGTGTTAAGTGTTAAGCAGTGTGTAGGAGTGTTAGTGGTGTTAAGTGTCAATCAGTGTGTAGGAGTGTTAGGGGGTGTTAAGTGTTAAGCAGTGTGTAGGAGTGTTAGTGGTGTTAAGTGTTAAGCAGTGTGTAGGAGTGTTAGTGGTGTTAAGTGTTAAGCAGTGTGTAGGAGTGTTAGGGGGTGTTAAGTGTTAAGCAGTGTGTAGGAGTGTTAGTGGTGTTAAGTACCACTAACACTTCTACACACCGCTTAACACTTAACACCACTAAACACTTAACACCCCCTAACACTCCTACACACCGCTTAACACTTAACACCACTAACACTACTACACACCGATTAACACTTAACACTCCCTAACACTCCTACACACTGCTTAACACTTAACACCACTAACACTCCTACACACCGATTAACACTTAACACCACTAACACTCCTACACACCGCTTAACACTTAACACCACTAACACTACTACACACTGCTTAACACTTAACACCACTAACACTCCTACACACCGATTAACACTTAACACTCCCTAACACTCCTACACACTGCTAACACCCCTACACACCGCTTAACACTTAACACCACTAACACTACTACACACCGATTAACACTTAACACTCCCTAACACTCCTACACACTGCTTAACACTTAACACCACTAACACTCCTACACACCGATTAACACTTAACACCACTAACACTCCTACACACCGCTTAACACTTAACACCACTAACACTCCTACACACTGATTAACACTTAATACCCCCTAACACTCCTACACACCGATTAACACTTAACACTCCCTAACACTCCTACACACTGCTTAACACTTAACACCCCCTAACACTCCTACACTCTGCTTAACACTTAACACCACTAACACTCCTACACACTGCTTAACACTTAACACCCCCTAACACTCCTACACACTGATTAACACTTAATACCCCCTAACACTCCTACACACCGATTAACACTTAATACCCCCTAACACTCCTGTACACTGCTTAACACTTTACACTCCCTAACACTCCTACACACTGCTTAACACTTAACACTCCCTAACACTCCTACACACTGCTTAACACTTTACACTCCCTAACACTCCTACACACTGCTTAACACTTAATACACACTAACACTCCTACACTCTGCTTAACACGTAACACTCCCTAACACTCCTACACACCGATTAACACTTAACACCACTAACACTCCTACACACTGCTTAACACTTAACACCACTAACACTCCTACACACTGCTTAACACTTAATACCCCCTAACACTCCTACACACTGCTTAACACTTAATACCCCCTAACACTCCTGCACACTGCTTAACACTTAATACCCCCTAACACTCCTACACTCTGCTTAACACTTAATACCCCCTAACACTCATACACACCGATTAACACTTAATACCCCCCAACACTCATACACACTGCTTAACACTTAATACACACTAACACTCCTACACACTGCTTAACACTTAACACTCCCTAACACTCCTACACACTGCTTAACACTTAATACCCCCTAACACTCCTACACACTGCTTAACACTTAATACCCCCTAACACTCCTACACACTGATTAACACTTAACACCCCCTAACACTCCTACACACCGATTAACACTTAATACCCTCTAACACTCCTACACACCGATTAACACTTAACACCCCCTAACACTCCTACACACTGCTTAACACTTAATACACACTAACACTCATACACACTGCTTAACACTTAACACCCCCTAACACTCCTACACACCGATTAACACTTAATACCCCCTAACACTCCTACACACTGATTAACATTTAATACCCCCTAACACTCGTACACACCGATTAACACTTAATACCCCCTAACACTCCTACACTCTGCTTAACACTTAATACCCCCTAACACTCATACACACCGATTAACACTTAATACCCCGCAACACTCATACACACTGCTTAACACTTAATACACACTAACACTCCTACACTCTGCTTAACACGTAAGCAGTCCCCAAACCTGGTGCATGATAGAATCTTCTAGAATCTTTCAGAACTATTTCCCTGTCTTTAATGACAGCTAGTAAAGTCTTTAATAATGATTTATACACTGTGTTACTCCAAGCATACAAAAGTGCTTCCTATTCAGGAACCTAATCTGAACTAGGATTAAAAGCAACCCAGAGTGTGTGTGTGTGTGTGTGTGTGTGTGTGTGTGTGTGTGTGTGTGTGTGTGTGTGTGTGTGTGTGTGTGTGTGTGCACCGATACACTCTTCCTGTAATCACTTACACCGTGTTAGTGTCAAAGCAAACAGCAGGTTGGGTTTTTCCCAGAAACAAACTTGTGCTCACTGATTTGTGGACGAAGCTCTTCATTCCCTTACGAACTTCCAGTAAGGATGATTATTATCTGTTTCATAAAGAGAAAGAAGAAATCATACTTATATAGTGTCTATAGAACAGTGTTAGAAACCGAGATGAACCGGTTTGTTTTCTATGTGTATTTTAGCTCATTTTGAGAGAGAGAGAGAGAGAGAGAGAGAGAGAGAGAGAGAGAGAGAGAGAGAGAGAGAATCATTTTAAAGTGGCTGAGTGTTTGTTGAGAGTGATATCGTTCACACATACACTGACTGGCAGCGACATAGTGACAAGAGATCTTTCACTTTCACTGAACGACTAGATGAGGGCATGTCCTGTGACTTTGTATAATACGAAGTGACTTGGTACAATGTCTACAGGTCACATGATCTGTGACAAAGGGCAGACGCTGTTTCTCCTTCATGTCCTATGATATGATTTATATATACACTGTAGGATATATATTTATATACAAACGCCAAATCTCCCTCCAGAATGTTTCGTTTTAGTGTTGAGAAAACTGATGTTGTCATGATGGCTTGGACGACGCCCCTTGGTGTTCGGGCGTGGGTTTATTTATGTCTTGTCTTTGTCCCACCCGATCCTTATCCCAATCCTTATCCTGTCCCTGCCTCTGCACACCTGGTCCTAATTTGTCACTAATTTCCTCCCCTATTTATACCTGTTGTTTTGCGTGTGTTTTTTGCTGAGTCCTTGTTGTTGCACGTCTTTGTTACTTTGTTGTTTTATTAATTTAAACCCCTGTCTGTCTTCTGTCTCTGCATTTGGGTCTTAAATGTGTTTCCTCTGAGGTACCCAGACCTGACAGATGTTATTGATATACACTGATAAATGTCATTACTATGGCAACCAGTAATAGAAACGCCTGCTGACGACTTCATAGTGCAGCGACTGGTGACTTAGAGGGTTAAAAATCACTGTAAGTGTGAACGCAGCACGAGAAAGAAGTAACCCTTATCATGTAAGAAGACTTCTTATCTTGTGAAATAGCTCTTCACAAAACATTAGACAATATATTACGATGAGACCTTCTTGGTACCTTTTATACATTAGACTTGGTTCGAAGCCAGTTTGTCAGTAGCAGAGTATGGGATAGTAGCCCAAAGGTTGCCAAATATATAGGAAGTATGTTATTCATGGTGTTATAATGGGAATTGACTGGGATTGAATGGGAAGGTTTCTATTAAATATTTTTCCTGTTAGTGTGTGCCTTCTAAAATCCCACATATTCATTATACACTTAATGATCCAGGATATAATCAGTGTATCATTAACTGATTATCGAACACTGGACTGTACTGTTGAATTATTGATTAGTCTGATTGGTCAGAAAGGGTTTATTTCAGTTTCTGAAGCCATTTTATATTGATCTGTTCGTTCTATTACGTTGTCATTTCTAGTAACAAGGAATTACAAACATGAGTTGATATGAGGAGGTTTTCAGTGAGGAGAAGGTTGTTATGATAGTTAACTTTATGCTCTCAGACAAGGGATAATTCTTTATGATGGAGGGATTTGCTGTTAATATGTAGCATTCAATCACATGTTGGTTCATGCATTCATTCATTCATTCATTTTCTACCGCTTATCCGAACTACTGTACCTCGGGTCACGGGGAGCCTGTCCCTATCTCAGGCGTCATCGGGCATCGAGGGAGGATACACCATGGAAGGAGTGCCAACCCATCGCAGGGCACACACACTCTCTCATTCACTCACACACTACGAACAATTTTCCAGAGATGCCAATCGACCTACCATGCATGTCTTTGGACCGGGGTAGGAAACCGGAGTACCCGGAGGAAACCCCCGAGGCACGGTGAGAACATGCAAACTCCACACACACAAGGCGGAGTTGGGAATCGAACCCCCAACTCTGGAGGTGTGAGGCAAACATGCTAACCACTAAGAGACCCCCCCACATGTTGGTTAATATGCAAAAATGCTGTTTTAAAAAAACATCTCTGCTTTGCAGTGGGTTGCATCACACAATCACATCAGTGATGACAGTGATTTCCTTTAACTGGATGCCTCATTATAATTTATATATGGAATAATGAGTTCTACCTAAATAACCATGAGTGCTGCATGTGTGTGTTTTAATGTTGCTTACAGACATCCTGAAATGCAGATGTGAAGATCATCAAAGTTTATTATAAAGCACAGTTTATTACCATAAAGCCACCATCAGACTCCTCTAGGAAAATTTCAATCCTTTTTGTAATGTATCAATATTTTTTCAATCCATTAGAGATTAGAAATAAGATGTTATGAACATTATGAAACAAAACAAAACATCATTACTAACCTTTACAAAACCAACAGAAATCAAAAGACATCTGTAACCGTTATATTTTATCTTTGTGAGTCTGTGAAAAAAAAACAAGTTTAAAGTTTGAATTCTAGCTACCAGCTATTTTTATTTATTATTAGCATAAGGTCAGAGGTCATGTATGTCCTCAACTCGAAGGATGGACTGAAGCCAGCTTTATTTCTTTCTCTCTCGTCTTTGCGAAATCTACAAGGGTGTGATTTATGGATCCTTCCTGGAGGTCACAGGGTAGATGTTGGCACAGCTGAACAATTCTTATGTAAATGTATCACTGACTCTACTGTGAGCTAGCTGTGTCAAACGCCAGAGGTTAAAAAGGTCAGTGCTACGAGCACTTAGAGAGTTTGTGCTAGCGTTAGTTTCAGAAACTACCTTGGGGACTGGATGAATTGGAGAGAATAGGCTGCAATAAGCAGTGTTGGCTGATTGGGTTTAGTGCGAATGACGAAACGCTCACCAGAATAATTGCTGTGATGATCTGCGGAGGTGGGAACAGGACCCTAGCCAGAACCGTGCAGGTTTGCAACGGATGATGGGACATCAACTAATTTGAAGAGGCACTGAACATTAACTCTCTCTCTCTCTCTCTCTCTCTCTCTCTCTCTCTCTCTCTCTCTCTCTCTCTCTCTCTCTCTCTCTCTTTTACAGTACATTATTCCCTGTTTTGGCTGACTTCTAAGTCCCTGCACTCATGGCCTGTGATCTCCCTATGTGGTGGACTTGGCAGGCACCTTCCTTTCTATACCTCTTTTTCACCCCTCACACACTTCCTCTCCCTCTCTCACTTTCTCTTTTGTCTGCTGACTTGGCAGTGTATATTTAGCACTGGGCCCCCACAGCCGGCCCCCCACCCACCCTCAAGGGGTGCTATATATTTTGCAAGCATCACTTTTTAATTTTAAAACCTCTCTCAATATATACTGTATATGTGTGTGTGTGTGTGTGTGTGTGTGTGTGTGTGTGTGTGTGTGTGTGTGTGTGTGTATATACACACATATAATGTGTGTGTGTGTGTGTGTGTGTGTGTGTGTGTGTGTGTGTGTGTGTGTGTGTGTGTGTGTGTGTGTGTGTGTGTGTGTGCGCAGGTTGTTCAGAGGCACATGCTGTAAGCATAACACATTCACACTAAACACAGTCATCAGCGCATTCAAACACACACAAATGCCCACCCACTTCCTGGCATCTATTCAAATTCAAAATCGCTGGATTTATTTTTCGGAGAAAGTCTAGAACTCTGAGAACTGGTTTAAATGCTATACAACAAATAAAAGTATATTAAAAAAAAAGTATATTAAAATCTCTAGACAGATTATATAAGGCATAAAACACTTCACCTCAATGTTGATTATTTTCCAATAACAGCATTTTCCAAGATGTTTATTCCACATTTTCTACTACAACACACTGCCAAAATGACATGTTGTAATATGTACATCAGACTTTTTAATCCTTCTGTTGATACATTTAATGCTATGGAACATCTGTGAGATGTTTTTCACGTACACTCTACAGTAGCAACAGTTTCCTCATCAGTTTCTTTTGTTTTTTTCTCATAAAGTGAGTAAAAGTAAAAATGTTGCTAAAATGTTGTTATTGCTAAGTAGCTTGAAGATTCTCTTATGGTGGAAAACTTAATGTAAAAATTTGATCTTCTTTAGCAAGTTGTGTAAGTTTCCACGTGTAAGTTGTTACTATAGAAACAATGCATGTTGGATGGGTTAGAATAACATACTGTAATCCCTTCAACACCATGCAGAATCAGTGCTGTGGTTCATTTTTTTTAACCTGTAACAATGCAATCACTTATTTTTGTAGGGATTCAATCTACCTCATGTTTAGAAATTTTTACATTTAAAAAATTCAAGTTAAAATTTGTAAATTTGGTATTTAACAATTTTATTTCTCAGAGGCCAAAAAAAGTGGAATTTACTCCTGTTTTGTTGTCCATGTTCAACATTGAATGTCTTAAAGGCTTGTTTAATAAGATTTAAGGATTTGTAGTTTTTTTCATACATATTTCAGTTTATCTAGCTTACTAGGGGCAATATGTTCATAGAAAAGTCCCAAAAAAATAAAAAATCATATCAAACCCATTTGTGTTCTAATGTTTATAATCATCTAAAATTCGAAGGTGTTATTTTCAAGCACTAAAATTCGGTGTAAGGTTATCCCACACAGGCAAAAACACACATCCCTGACTCATTTTATATCAAACTCATTGCGATAGAACAATTCATTTGATCATACTGATGTTCGTAAAGTCCTAATCCATTCTGCCTGTGAAAAGACAAGCCAGTGAACTGGTAAAAAGGATTGAAGCTCATTTGTCACCGCTAAATGATCATCTAGCATTTTAAGGCCCTGAGGAGGCAGGACACCCAGTTAATCCAACAATGACAAGCCTGGAAAACCACAGTCTAATAACCTGCTGGAGGGCCCAAAATTCCCACTGCCTCTCTGATTATCTACAGCCAACCCTTCACTCAAGATGGCCATTTTTGTCTGTTTTCATTGGAGCCATTTTAGGGAGGATACACAGCGTGGAATCTTAGGAATGCACCTTTGCTTTGTCATTATTTAAATATTAGCTTTTCACTTTGCAGCCGAGCGGGGGTTGTAGATTCCTGGGGAATTACACACCAGACTACACAACATCTTCACAATTCATCTTCTTCCTAAATAATCAGACGGAGTTAAAGCACGGAACGGTCCAGTGATCTTAGCAAACATGGACTGTACTCACGAGTACTGATGACATCATGAGCTCAAGCCAAAAAAGGTGAAGGTTTCTGTTAGCAGCGGTGTATCTGTGAACAAGTAAAAGGTCATGGGAAGTTTTACCAGTAAATGTTAAAATGACAAAGGAATTCTAGCATGCTTTTTTTTACTGGAATAGTGTACAGACCATCTGTAGCAAGTACAGTAGTAAACAATCTTATAGTCTCTGACAGGAACCACAAACCACTGATGATCCTCTCTTTTGATTTTAACCGTTAATTATACGTAACAATTACTAACCTGAACAAAGATGTTTTTTTTTTATTAGTCATGTTAAAAATTAGTCTACAAAATAGTTCAGATCCCAAGTCTGTATATGGTCCAGTAACAACAGCCAGATTTGTAATTGTAAAAATTAAACATCTTACTCTAGCATGGTGAAAGGAAAACACACATATAAATTCTTTATACAGTTCAGACTAAAAGTTTGGACACACCTTCTCATTCAAAGAGTTTTCTTTATTTTCATGACTATGAAAATTGTAGATTCACACTGAAGGCATCAAAACTACGAATTAACATATGTGGAATTATATACGTACATAACAAAAAAGTGTGAAACAACTGAAAATATGTCATATTCTAGGTTCTTCCAAATTCTCCACCTTTTGCTTTGATTACTGCTTTGCACACTCTTGGCATTCTCTTGATGAGCTTTAAGACGTAGTCACCTGAAATGGTCTTCCAACAGTCTTGAAGGAGTTCCCAGAGATGCTTAGCACTTGTTGGCCCTTTTGCCTTCACTCTGCGGTCCAGCTCACCCCAAACCATCTCGATTGGGTTCAGGTCCGGTGACTGTGGAGGCCAGGTCATCTGGCGCAGCACCCCATCACTCTCCTTCATGGTCAAATAGCCCTTACACAGCCTGGAGGTGTGTTTGGGGTCATTGTCCTGTTGAAAAGGTGGTGTGTCCAAACTTTTGGAAGGTGTTACCAAACTTTTGGTCTGTATATATATAAAATTTACCCACTTGCTAGGTTGAGAATGATGTAAAATCCACGATTTTGCATTTTCTCCACAAAATGCACCAAAGTGGTAAGCCGTGTCTGTCTCGGTTTTGAGAGTCAAGGCTCAAAAGCTTAGTCTGAAAGTGGCCCAGAGAAAATCTTGCCGTAGGGGACTTTTAATGACTGAAGGACAACAATGATAAAACATCTGTAAAATCTCTCATTATGATTGCTGGATTTTAAACATTTACTTTTTTGGGTTAGTTAAAAGTGTGTAGTATGATGCTAAGGATGTAGACTATACATTACTAAATACAGTGAGGTTTTCATGTTCCACACATTGCTCCCTGTTGACTGGACTCTGATTTTTCCTTACAGAAGGTCGGCTTGTATTAGTGGCAGGGTTAGGTTCAGCAACTTGGGAGATGTATGTGTATAGCTTATAACTCTGAATTACAATAATCGTGCGGCTCAGACTTGTACAGACGTGTGTCTATATAATTACTGGTTGGGAACAAGACATTTTCTGATCACCATGATGTGACAATGAGTGACATTGTGTTATAAACAAACAAAGCTGGAACAATGGCAGTGGATAGAGTTAAAGCTAGTGAGAAGTGCCTGTCAGGATGTAACTCTTTGTTCAGAGAGCGTCCCCTCTCATTACTAGTGCTGACTTAATAATGATGTGCTTTATCTTTCTATCCCTTAAGAGTATATATCCTTACAATGTTTTTGCATTTATGTGACATTATAACATTTGTGTGACTGGGTGGGGCTAACCTGCTCTAAATTGTTAAAAAGCGAATGATGGAGCTAAGCTGCGATAAATGGAACTTCAGTAAAGCAGGTCTAATGTGTACACAGAATGGGCAAGGCTAATGTTGTGTAAACTGAATGGGCGGAGCTAATATCATGTAAACTAAATAGGCAGGGCTAATGTGGTGCAAATTGATTGGGTGAGGCTAATGTGGTGTAAATGGAATGGGGGTGAATGTGGTGTAAACTGAGTGGGCGGGGCTAATGTGGTGTAAACTGAATGGGTGGGGCTAATTTGGTGTACACTGAATGGGTGGGGCTAATGTGGTGTAAACTAATTGGGCGGGACTAATGTGGTGCAAACAGAATAGGCGTGGCTAATGTGGTGTAAACTAAATGGGCGAGGCTAATGTGGTCTACAGGGAATGGGCGGGGCTAATGTGGTGTAAACAGAATAGGTGCCGCTAATGTGGTGTAAACTGAATAGGCGGGGATAATGTGGTGTAAAGTGAATGGGCGGGGCTAATGTGGTGTAAAGTGAATGGGCGGGGATATTTTTGACATTTGAAATCACCAAAACAAACACACCACTAACCCAAATGGGTCCCACCCCTGTATTTATAGCTCCGCCCACACATACATACGTAACCCAGGCAAATAATGGAAAGAAATGTGTCTTTATCATAGCTGAAGGGAAGAACAATACGATTGCAGATAAACAAACAAGCAAAAATGACACACAAGCATAATCATGTAAAGGACAAAGGCATATATTAGTTCTGTGTAACAAAGCAAAACCAACGTTACTCACCTATTGAGAAGGAAAAAGCGCCTCTGCTTCTTAAGTAAATTTTCCCGAGTCAATAACTCCTGAGCTAAACGCTGTTACTACACAAAGCGCGGTTGTAGCTGCCTCTCTACATTACTACGATAGAAAATAGGTGTTATTTGTGTAGTAACAGCGTTTAGCTCAGGAGTTATTGACTCTGGAAACTCCAATCTGTGAATATGTGGCCAACTTCCTGCTCCATAGTTCTCTCCAGTGCTGGAAAGCTGATCCTATATTAACACGTCCTACTTCTTGCCTTATCGTAAGTCTTTCTTCGCTTTCTTTCTTTGTTTTTATCCTCCATGTCAATGCTAAAACCGCTTTCTGATAATGTCACACATACGCACTGAACAATCTCTCAGCTCATATTGACAAGCCCCGCCCCTTTTTGCTCATTGGCTACACGTTTGTTTTGATTTTTGTTTATTATCAGCCCGACTCAGTTTTCTGAAGCATTTCTCAAAAATCGGAGACCCTGCCTTTAATATATCATGAACTGAAATTCAGGTTTCTGTGATGGGGACGCTGAGGCATTCTGTAATGATTTATGAGTCTAAAGATATGAAAAGCTCTAAGGTGAATCTCCAGGTGTTTAGTAATTACAGCTAGCTAAGGAACAATGCTAAAAGAATTACTCAGATGACTCCATGCAACATTTCCTACATTAGTTGGTGATAATTAATAGGTGTCACAGATCAGTTTAAAGTGTGGAACTGGAATTAGGCTCATTGTGACTGACTGTCTACGTGACTCTTCCTTCTTGTGGTACAAAGTGTACCAATGCAACGGTTTACCATATTAGAGAGTGTTGTGGAATGATTACTGCTTTCTTTAAAAGCTAATGCAGAAAGCAGTGTGGTATGAGCCTTGTAAAAATAAACTCTGTAGCTAAGACAATGCATCCTCATTTGTAGCAGGGATTCCATGCATTTCCATCGTGCTAGTTTTATGATATCATGATATTCTCCTTTTTGGATGATGACCAGTCTGGAAAGAATTGTTTTCCTTTCCCAGGATGAGTCTCTCTCTCTCTCTCTCTCTCTCTCTCTCTCTCTCTCTCTCTCTCTCTCTCTCTCTCTCTCTCTCTCTTTTGCTCTATCCCAGGCCTCTATGTTGAGTCTGCAAGTCTTTTTTTATGTGGTGGAGGTGCAGAATGTAAATATTGTGACGGTTGGCTGTCAGGCTGCTGTGCCGGACCCTTGGCACGGCATGGGGTTAAGTTATGCGGGAAGTCACAAGCGTTTGACGGGGTCAGGCTGATAATTGCGGTTTACATTCCAAGCATCTTAGCACTATTCTCCTGAATGCACCAAATATAAACACTCTTAACACATAAGGCCTTAACGACAACCACAACACGGCTAAGCAATCCAGATAGTTCTCAGATACAGGTCTGTAATTAACATAGCCAAAGATGATTAGGGGATTAATCCCTCTTCGAAGTGATGTTTCTCTCAACCATGGTGAGTTTTAAAAAGTGATAATTAACAAAATGTCTAACACTCCACGGTGTGTAAACACACATCTAAGGAAAGCAGAGGTGTCATGATTTAGTGACAAGGAGGAGTTGTGAATGAGACTGAATTGTCCAATCAGAAGGCTGCAAGTGAAAAGAGATGAAGGAGGGGGAAAGTGGGCATTATTGAGAATCTAAGCATGTGCTGCAAAGATGGAAGATGACAACAGAAACTCACAAATTTCCCCCCTTTTCTCACAAGGCCTACAGGACTAATTCTTACAGCAAGGTCTTCTGGTTTTCGTTATAGATCAAGCGGTAATGTATACTGTCATTTGGTGCCTGGGCTCAGGAAATTGATAGTACAGTACGTATGAGACGATACTGCATACAGTGTCATCTATCTAGCACTGGAGCAGTAATCTGAGGGAAAGAGGAAGAGAGAAATAGACAGAGGGAGGGATAAAGGGAGAGGGAGGAGGGAGGGGGCCAAGAAACAGATGAATGTGAGCTGTATTTTTAGACTTTCATTCACAAAATGCTCAGGGTATTTTTAGCTTTTCATTCAGAAAATAAATGGAGGTTTGCAGCAGCCTAGTCAGCCTGCAGGGACCTGGCAAGAATGAAACTCACTGGAACTAACAAGGCATAAATTGAGTGCGCAACTGCTTCACCATGTTCTCTGTTTTCTTTCCCATCACCTTCTAAAATAATTCACTGCTACAGCACTCATTAACAACATGTTAAAACGTGCTGGAAATATCAGTGGTGAGAGAACTTTTCCTTGACAGTGAGATTATTTATGTTCCAGACTCTTATTCTCTAATGTTGTTCCTATGTGTTTCAGCATTTGGCATGAGGTGTATCTGTATATATATATATATACATATTCACACACACACACACACACACACACACACACACACACACACACACACACACACACACACACACACACAAATATATATATATATATATATATATATATATATATATATATATATATATATATATACATATGCACACACACACACAGACACACACACACACACACACACACATATATATATATATATATATATATATATATATATATATATATATATATATATATATATATATATATATATATATAATTACACATATTTCAGTATAGAGCAAATGTCTACTTGAGTATTTAAGACTGGAAGAAATTAACTAGTAGATAATACCCTCTTAATATTACCAAACCAAATCGACTATTAATTTCCCAAAAAATCTCTTGTAATTCTTATAAAATGTAATTATTTGTACAGAAGCAATATTTTATCAACCATCACAGAACAGACAGAAATAAGCCACAGAAATAAATAAAATAAATGATGAATGATTAATGCAAAAATACAAAGCTAACAAGCTTTGAAAAAAACAAACAAGCAAAACAATCAAGCAAATTTATTAGTTAAACAAACAAACAAACAAACAAACAAATAAATAGGAACAGCCTTCATAAACATGCTGTTGCTGAACAATAATCAACTTGCTTTATTCCTTGCATAACTACAGAATCATGGTGTGTTGAAGCAGAATTCTACATTAATCCACATCATAATGAATGCAGCAGCCTGTCTTTAATCTAAAGTCACTGACTTACAGAGTACATCCTGTTCCTCAGTATAAAATACATCAAGCCAAACACCAATCTCTGTAAATCTGGATAGCATTCATGCACCTTAAACCCAGCTGTTTGTGGAATAGTTGCTTAAATGAATCATATTCCCATCCTGGATTATCAGCATCACTGCGATTACATAAATTTGCCTAATGCTGGTTATGGAACTACGGATGTTCATAAGTCCATGTTCCAAAAATAGAGTATTTAATATACTCTGTGCTAGTCATGCTTTTGTAGATGGTGGCTAGAGATTATCCATTACAACACAGAAGGAAAAAAAGCAAGAATATTAAACACACTGAGCATAGTAACATAAAAGTCTTATAGTTTTGTGCTGCACATGCAAAGGTCTATCAGTTTATCAAGCACACAGTATATCAGGTTTTATCTGTTCTCACACCTCCACCATCTTCTGCTTTAATTTTCAAAACAATATGTTTGTGTTAAAGCCAAATCTATAGGAGAAGGCATTCGCTGAGCTGCAGAGCCTCCATTTGTATTTTTTGCTTTTATGGCCCTACTGAGAAAGCCGTCGAACGGTTTGTAACTCGTGCCTGGCTTGATATTCTTCTGTGTGTTGGAGGAGGAGCGCTGAGCTGAAGCACAACATCTTGTTTCTGTCTCTCTGTGGCTAATTTGAGAGCACACCACCACATGAGTGGGGCTCGTTTGACGTCAAATCATCTTGTTTTAGCACTGGACACGTGACGGCTTCTTTTGCTGATTGTATGCATCATGAACTCAAAGATCGTTAAGAGAAACTCGTTATTGCTCAAATCAGAGGAGTAAACAGCTTTATTCCAGATTGTCATGAAGAAGATGCTTCTGAGAAGAAAGAATTCTGGTGGTGATTGTTAGGGGGCCAAGCACTATTTTTTTTTGCCATATTTGTTTGCTCAAGCCTATGTATAGATTTTTACGTCAAGATTTTTACGTATATATAGATTTTTACGTTGTGATGAAATCATATGGATGGAAATCATACAGTATGTATGTCATTAAGGGCCCAAGCACCAATGATTGTGAAACTGTTCATCAGATATTTCCATCTTAATCTTTTAATGTCAATTTCTCCTTCTATAGTTAAAAACCATTAAAATAAATATCATAATCTATCTATCTATCTATCTATCTATCTATCTATCTATCTATCTATCTATCTATCTATCTATCTATCTCTCTCTCTCTCTCTCTCTATATATATATATATATATATATATACGTATATATATAGATATATATATATACGTATATATATATATATATATATATATATATATATACATATACATACATATATACATATATACATATACATATATAAATATACATATATACATATACATATATACATATACATATATATATATATATACATATACATACATACATATATATACATATACATATACATATATATATCCAAAGGGAACCTGTGATCCTTGGAACACTGGGCAGGAACTGGGAATACTGAGCTGGGAATACACAATGAACAGATGAAATTATTTCTGAATAATCAGAAAGGTATAAGGTTAATGATATAAATTAATTCTTTCTTTCTTTCTTTCATTTTTTCTTTCTTTCTGTGTTTCACCCCACACAGAAATATGTTCAGAAATGTTTTTTTATTTTATTTATTTGAATTACTCTTTTCTTTATTTTTGAATTATTTTTCTTTCTTGATACAAAAATGGCAGAATTTATTTGGAGCATTCATTTGGGAATCAACAAATAGCTGTAAAATAGATAAACGTTGCCAAGCAGGTTGCCAAGATGACCAGTTTATTTTTTTTCTTGGTTTCATTTTTCAGATCTTATGGAATTTCATTCTATGAAGTAAAACATTAATAAAGATTTCTCAGATAATATTTTGATTCTAATTTTCAAACGGATATCCTTGGCACATTTTTATTTGTTCTATATGGTTCTAGCTACAGTACTACAATCGATCCTAAAACTCAGCGATAATGATGCGATTTATTATGTAGAAGATCTTTCTGTGTGCTCTACACTTTATATGGCTGCTTATGTGTTACTATTTCAATATGTAATAAGATATTAAACATGTCGATTCTCCATTCTTTAAAGGATTAACTATTAGTTTCTCGCTGCCCAGAGTCATTATATTCCTCTCAGCTTTGATGCTATTTCACTCAATAGTGTGAACTCTTGTTTAATGCACTAGCTTTGCCTAAGGGCTAACAGATGCAACTGATAATTCTGTTAGATGTGGTATTTACATTTTACCAAGTTTCATTCTTTAAATAGATACAGTGCAGGGTATTAAAAGACTGTTAAGACACTCAGGTATATACTTTTTATGTTGCAGGAGTTAGAGTATCACAGTAACTTCAGACAAAAAAAACAACAACACATATCATCAATTTAATGTTAAACACTTGAATAATGGAAGACGACCCACGTGGGACTTAAAGAAGCCACAGCAGCCGGTTTTCCAGACAACATTTACAAACAATTCATTTTCATTCAGTCTCTGATCGTTAACAGTGTCCCACTCTGAACCTTAAGCATTTGTAATGTTTCCTCTGAGTTGCCTTATTATTAGCTTAATTAAAATAATAATGTTACGGTAATTAGGAGCAGCGTACAGCAGGATTCCTAGTTTGACCCTGAGCTCTGGTAACTGTCAGTACTGACACTTTCACACGTTCTCCACATGTCTTTATGGGCTTCCTCTGGGATTCCGGAGGTGGATTGGCTGTGATATTTGCCCCTAGGTGGGAATTTGTGTATGCAGGTACCTTATGAGGGCCTAGTCATTCCATCCCTCCCAGTTTATGAATCATAGGCTTTGTGTGTATTACGTTGTCACTACAGATAAATAAAAGTTTTATCATTTAGTAATTGGTTATTGTGAGTGATTTGTTACGTAGAACGTCTTTGGTATTGCGTATTTTACTGTGAATCTAATCAGCAAAAGCGAAGGAACAAACTAGCAGAAACTTATACTTTACCTCTTCACCTCACTTAACACTTCACCTCTTCATATGAATCCTTTGATGTTAATCTTTGAGTAGTCATTCACTATGATTGCCCTCCTTAAATATTTTGACACAGCCCTCGGGGGCGAATGTTAACTCCACCAACTCTATCAGTGAAGGTGTACAATGTAATCATAAATCATAGTTTGTAGCCTTTATACTGCTTTATTTATCTTGCATTTCATTATTGTACTTTGTTTTATTTTGTTTGCTCTCTCTCTCTCTCTCTCTCTCTCTCTCTCTCTCTCTCTCTCTCCCTCTCTCTCTCTACTTTTAATTCCTTCTCATTTATGAAAAATAACATCACTCAATCATATTTAGCTACGCACATGCCCCTCATATCAGTTGTTGCCATCTTTTTGTAAACGTCGTAGAATCATGGTGAAACATATCTTGGTGAAACAACTATTTAAGAGAATAAAAAATGATTCGAAGTAGAAAGCCGATTTCCTGATGCCTGTGAGGAGCATTTTATAAATGACGATGAGTCATAGTCTGATTCAAGGGCTCAAGGGATCTCTATGGTCCAAAGGTAAAGTCGAAATAAATTAATAATTTTCTCCCTCTCCTTCATTGCCTCGGTTATTTCACTGCCTCATTAACTATGTATTTACCGAAAAAAGAAAGTTAATAAAATTGTTCACCAGATTTCAGTTAATTAGCATCCAGAACAGGAGGGCGCATTTACCTTTCGTCGTACGCATCTTTTTACCAGAAGGTATGAAATGTCAGCAGTCAATTCAAATTCCAGCATCTGCAAAGCTCACAATGTTTATCTCATAAAAATCAATATGAGATCTTTATTTAGAAGTGTTGTACACGGATGATTGTCTTGCTGCATTTCTGGCTCTATATACACCATAATCCTATACTCCTGATTCCACTAGCTGGAGATACTTGGTGTTTTGTGTCAGAACATAGAGCTGTCTTGTTAAGAGCTGAGTTAGGAGCGTGTAGTGAGGAGCCGTGTCTCAGTTATACACGATTCTCTCTTTGGACAAAAGCTTATTTTTCATGTGTGATGTCACTCCTCGAGTGAGTATTAAGTCCTGCACCACTTCATTTTAAATTTGTTATGTGGGCTGTAAACAACAGAACAACAAACAAATGAAAACCAACAGAATGCAATTCGATGGCAATATTCAACACTTAAATATGAACAAGTAACTATACTTACTTAAAGTGAGCTACTGCAGATGAGTGCAGCTCGGTCAGCTTACCTTTCACACCATGGAAACTGTTGATTGTTTTCTTGAACTTTTTTTTTTTTTTTAGCAAACTTTTGCTTTGATTAAAAAAAATTAAACTCATATTTTTTTTTCAATTCAAAACCTTAAACATTAATCTAAATAGTAAATTCGGGATAATTAGCACGGCGATCATTTTGTTCAGATAAACTAAATTATTCATCCACATTATTCAAACAGAGTAGAGGTTTACTTCAAAGCTTGCCACCTTTTCATGCACATACAGTATTAGTGTATTATCTTTGTTTGTTTATTGTTTTTTATTTATTTGTTGTTTTTATTTATTTATTTGTTTGTTTGTTTATTAATTTGTTTTTTTTTTTGTTTGTTTGTTTGTTTATCAATCTATTTATTTTCTTGTTCTTTCTTTCTTTCTTTCTTTCTTTCTTTCTTTCTTTCTTTCTTTCTTTCTTTCTTTCTTTCTTTCTTTTACAATTGTTTCTTGCTTTTACTGTATGTTACATTCTATGACAACCTTTATTTTTTTTTTCAGGCTTCTTTTTAAAATGCGCTGAAAAAAAATAATCTTAGAGAATTCTACTCAAGAAAAATCTGGCAACCTTGGAGGTGTGAACTCCATATAGGTAATTTACATAATATGAATAGTGCACCCAGACAACTGCATGGCTCACATCAGATTATGCAATAAGAACCTTCCTGCATAAATACTGGAATATCTTTTTGACTTTAGACAAAAAGTCACTATTCATTATTCTAAGTCACGTTCATTATTTGAACTAGCCACACTGACAGAACCTCGTGCACTATTCCAGCAGGTAAAGTGTGATATCGTACACAGACGTATTACCCAGTCTGCTCTGATCTCCCTTTCAATCGATTTTTTCAAAGTTTCTGACACTTACACATGCACTCAAAATCAATCCTGCTAAATAAAAACAAACATATGGTCTTTCTCACGTATGCAGACATAGTAATCACATAGTATTAGGTACGTTTCCGCACCTGTCACACATATAAGCTTGCCCTCGGGGATCAGACAGGGATGTTCATGTATTCAATTTCACCTGCAACCTCCACCCATATGAACAAAACACATCTGCCGTCTCAATTTCTTTGTAGCCTGGGACAGCCATAGTGGGTCTGTCATGACCCTTTTAAGTTCATAAAGAGTCAAAC
>NC_062518.1:5996174-6018674 GCF_022655615.1 Tachysurus fulvidraco
AGTTATTGATACAGACGAATCATTTACAATATCGAGGACACGTTTTAACAAGGTAAAAAAAAAAATCACTTTCCACACTTACGTTCCACACGCATACCTTTCCTATTTAATTATCTAAAGTTATCTAAGAATTAATCATTCAATATCTGAGTAATAAATCGTGTGCTTTAAGCTATTAAGGTAAGATTTCATTCCATATTAACAATCAGCCCCTAACCTGTGTGGATGTTCTTTATATAATGTTCAGTATTCAGCAACATTTTTTGCAACATTATGCCCTGATTCGTCATGCAGTCACTAATCCTAATCTGTGGCTTAATTACATTCTAAATAATTCATCATCTGTGCCCTGGGCTCGACAGGAAGACTAATAGAGTGAAAAGTCTGCTTCTAAATTGGTGCCACCATTTCCTGAAGAGAGTAAAAACCAGGAGCTACGTAATACATGACACCATTCATAGGGAATTGTATTCATAGGCGACTCATTACTGAGTCTGTGATTCAGCTTCATCACTTTTGGGGCTGTATTCAATTGATTACAATCTCAGGAAGTGGAAGTATTATGTTTTTGTGGCTTCACAAAGTGTCTGTGGAAATGGAAAGCTACTTTTCTCAGACTGTGCAAAGAGACACGAGTTTACAGCATAAAGAGTTTATAGCACACATCTATTAAAAGGTAAAAGCAAAGCATTGGATTTAAAACTTCATGATAATTTAGAAAGAGCAAGAAAATGATGTATGTCAATGTGAAGGAATAAGACACAATGGGTTGTGCTGTTTGAGGAAAATAATGAATGATAATGACAGCAATGTGGCAACATTGTTTTTTCCATTTATTAAAATTTCACATCATGCTTTTTATTTGTTGGTGGTTCATATTGGTTATTGTTTTTTGTACATTATATCATCTGTAGAGATTTTTCAATTACCAGCTTCTCTTTTTCCCTCTCTTGAATAAAATGCATTCTTACATCAGAAAAATCAGAAAGATGGCTTTCCTAAATACTTTCCCTTGTGGGAAAATGTACAGTTGGAGAGTTTTACAGAGCAAACATGCTAAATAAAGAGAGTAATCAATCTCCTCACAGAAAACTTCACCATATTCGTTACAACTGTCAAAGATGCTGATATTGAAAAGTCATGAACATTTCCTGATCTGAATCAAGTGTACATATCAGTTCAAAGCGTTCTCATCTCGGTTGTTTATATTTGCCTGAAAAAGTCTTAGATTTATTTTTCCTACATAGATAAACTTAAAAAAAAAAAAAGAAAATTCTATCCCAATAACTAAGGGGGATTCAAACTTTTGCACTTAACTGTATATGCACACAATAGTTGTTGCATTTGTTAGAAATTCTTTTCGTGCACTGTCAAGTTATGTGGTCATTAATAGTAATAATAATAATAATAATAATAATAATAATAATAATAATAATAATAATAATAATAATAATTACAGCTAAGATTAACTCTAGGTATGAGGAATAATTTCCCCTCCACATTAAGGTTTAGTTATGAGCTAGAAAAGAGTGATGTCAGCCATCTCGTCTGTGACCTTGGTGCTGCTGGAATTCATTTATGTCAGATTTAAGGAATGTTCCTACACAGATATAGAGGTCTGGCCCAGGCTAGGCTGTAGCCTCGTGCTAGCATAAACCACCACATTCTGAGCTGACAGGTGTTTGGTGCACAGCAGCGCCATGAGGAATTTTTGATTGAAACCGTTTGGAGGACGTGCCGGGAAGTGTGACTGGAAACTGTAATACGGGTCGGGTTGATTTTATCTCTCGCCCGTGATGAGCTACTATTTCAAAACACAGCACACAGCATGTGTCAAGTGCTTATATAAAGCCGCAGGGCTTTGAAGCCACTATTTAGTGATTACATAAAATAAGTAGACTCATTTCCTGCATTGACAAGTGAGCTCAAGTATAGATATTAAATTCTTCACACATTTGTTAGTGATTACAAATTTCTGAGTACCAACCATGGTGTTGATAACAATCATAAACTGTTATAACCGATCATAAACTGTTTTCAAAAATCTTTTTAATAATCGCCATTAATAAATGCCATTCGGTTACCTCTGATAATGGTTCCAGTTGGCTTTATCTATTACTTTGCCTATGTATTCCTTTAGTTTATAAAACTCTCGTTCCTCCACGTCTGTACAATGTAAGCTTTCATGCTAATACCATTGTACTTACCATCTCATAGATTGCTAATTAGCCAAAAACGGAGTCATTGTGTCGTATAGCTGCATTGCAGTCTGGAGCATGCAGTCCAACATTTGATGTCTCCAGCACTTCAATATTAGATTTCCCATTAATATGACATTAAGCATTGCTGGGAATTTTTTGACTTACAAAATAAGGTCTCGTTCATTTGGTTTAACAAGCAAACTTTCAAACCTGGAAAATGTAAAGTTGGAGAGTTTTACAGATCATTGAGACTGGAGACTCCTTCCAAACATGCTAAACAATCTCCTCACTGAAAACTTCACCATATTCGTTACTTGCAGCTGTGACAACTGTCAAAGCTCATTTCCTGACCAGATTTCCCATTAATATGCCATTAAACATTGCTGGGAACTTTTGACTTACAAAATAAGGTCTTGTTCATTTGTTTTAACAAGCAAACTTTCACACCTGGCTGTATATGAGACTGGTGAAATCTCTTTTCCCTTAAAAGCCATTATACTACACTTGCAGTGTCCCCTTGTGACATTAGTGTGGCATAACACAAGAATATTAAAAAGACAGCACTATATAACAATTCAGTCCCAGAACATTTCAATCTAAACATAATGAACATGTTTCTCTGTGAGGTTAAGTGTTACCCAACCACTGAACTGTATATGAGAGTGATCTAGTCATTCTGAATGGGCTTGATTAAATATCTTACATCTGTTTTCATTCTAAACATGCCGTTATCCTGAAAACTTGACAAATATCAACCTGCATAGAATCCCAGGCTCTGTTATTGTTATCTATCGACCCTTCAGGAAAATGGTTTCTCAACAAATCAGCAAATCAAAGGCAGAAAGTGAAAGCCTGTTTGCCATTACAAACATCCTGTCAGGCCTGATTAGAAATTATGTGCAGTACACAATGTGACTAAGACTCTTCACACATTGTTCACTGTGTATAGGTATGGATGGATGGCGAGGCATCAGAAAACTGCGCAGTGTGCCTTGTCTGACTCATCGCTCCCACATTACTGCAAACATAGCAAAAGCAAACTGTGCAGCGAACACAGTATTTGGTTTAGTCTGCTGTTTATTTTGCAATGCCCCATAGCCCTGCTGTTCCAGCCAATCAAAATCCAGGGATGTGTCAAGCGCCCAGTCTCGGCCGGGCCGTGGAGCACGGTGATGACGATATCAGTGAGGAAGAGGAGTGGTTGTCTAGGTGATCAGTACTGAACAGAAGAGTCCACCGGTTGGCATGGCAACTCGAGAACAGCCAGAGGGAAGGTTCATTATAAGCAGCACGATGCTATGCCAAAACAATCAACCGACAAAGGTGTTTGAAATCGAATAGTTCTTTCTATCTAATAGGTCACCCTTATATGTCTGAGAGAAGAGAGAAAGAGAGTGCGAGACAAACGATGGGAGATTTTCAGATAGTTTCACTGTGGCACAAAAATCACTTTTAATCATGCTTGGAGCTTGCAGGCGCAAGCAGAACTTTTCAACTTTTTGTATCTTTTTCTTTTTTTTTTGAAATGCACTGAAACTCAAGATTCTTCCTCGAGCAACAAGTTTATATATCGAGTCATCAGTCCGCATTCATACACCACAGTTCTTCATTGCCAGTCATATCAGTAATCAATACCGTCATGAGGTATTGAGGGGAAGGGGAAGGGGAAAGTCGTGGCCTTGTGGTTAGAGAGTTTGACTCCTAACCCTAGGGTTGTGGGTTCAAGTCTCGGGCCGGCAATATCACTACTGAGGTACCCTTGAGCAAGGCCCCGAACCCCCCACTCTGTTTGATACAGCTGTCATAGTAATATACAGAGATAGTGATCACTGTACAGAGATAGTGATTTGTAATCGCTCAAAAGATGATGAGATCTTGATTATTTCATACAGATTTCGGCAAAGTCGCTTTGTTACAGTGTCGAAGGAGGAACTAGGCACTAAGCATTAATTAATACATGAGTCATACTATATTAACACCTAAATGATTAACTATTAACTACTATCAAATATTGGGCAATTACTCAGTAAGTAATAATAAAGTAATGATTTAGCATAGAAGTTCATTATGATTTGGTTGTTTGTGTATTAAGCAATAATTACAGAGTTACTGAGTAATTACTCAGTAGCTATTAATCACAAAGTCACTATATTAATAAAGTTCAGCTGTTTATATTTGTTTGTTCCTGTTTAGTTCTTGTGGAGTTCTGACACCGTCAAATGTCTAATACAACTAAATATATGTTAGTATATTCATCAAGGAAATGAAAGGCTGAAAGCTATATTTGTTATGCCACATTTAAAGGGTTGTAAAAGTTTGCAATGTAAAGTTCAACGCTTGGACCAGACTGATCATTCAGTCCTTAAAGAAAATCAGGCAGAGTATATTAGGAGAAACATCATGAGCTCATATAGTATTCTTTTCACTCCTGAGTGTTGCTGTTGGAAAGAACAGACTGCAAACCTTCATCAAAAGAGCTATGAATATCAACAAGAAATGAGCTCCAGGATCAAAACACTGAAAAGAGATTGACATTCTAAAAGAGGATGCAAGAATCTTTATTCATCAAGCTTTGATATCCAGCTTCGATGCTTTTACCTCGGAGCTTCTCAAACTTGCCTGTGTATCATGACTCAGGAACAGAGGATCTTCACCAGGCTTTTATTCCATCCTTCTCTCATCTATTTCACTTTTTCGAACAAATGTCTGTGTTCCTGCAAAGGAGACAGCAACACAGGACTGGGGTGCATGGCTCTCTTTGTTGTTGTTTTTGCAAGCTTTTTCCACATGGGCAGAATTACAAGTGCAACTTGTGTGCGTCATCACATCGGGTTCATGCTCCTCTGAGCTCTCCTCTGGATGAGATGACCGGCTTCAGAGACAAAAGACAGCCACTCCCACCCCACCACCCCTCCCCTTCAACACTCCTGCATGACTGACGCCTGCAGATCGGGATTGGGTTAACGCTTCCCTTGTTTCTCTCACTTCTTTCATGCATCTCTTGCTCCCTCACTCGATTCTGTGTGAAGCCGAAGTGCAGTGAGGGAACGGCGACTGCTGATTGCTATATCTAAGGATTCAATCAGTTCAGTTCAGTAGTGCTGTGACGACTTTCACTGGCTACCTGGAGCTATTAGTGTATCATGTTTATAGCATACAAATAAACAAACACCACAAATAAAATCAATGCATCAAGGTTATGTGTCATTGTTTAGCACTCACAGTCTGGTCTGGATTTCAGCTAGCTGACATTAGAAAGTTGGTCAAATTTGACATTGCGGATGTTAATTATAAAGATTTAAAGATTCTCAAAACTGATATGCAAAATTTTCTTTTAACATTCATAACTTTTTATTTGAATTAAGGTGACTTGTTATGAATCTGCAAATGGGACACCATGTTTAACTTAGCATGACTTATTCATGACTATTATGTTTCAATCGGTGTCAGGAAAAGAGCTAAATATATTTCATTCGTTTAAACCTGTTCATAAACTACCTGCTGTTTTTTTTGATCATTTGATCAGGTTACACTCAAAATCCTTACTACATAAGCACTTAATACATCACGAGTTAAAAACTGTAACAGTGCTGAAAAAACGAATCACGCGAGATACCGTGATGATATGATGATGTTTATTTTGATAAGAAATCTGACAACATGTTCCATAAGGGTGAGAAAATGACAGATTTGTATTTTATACATGCTTTCTTTACATCTCACATGACTTATGTGGCTGTTGCCACCTTCTTGCATGCATGGTGTAATGGCCACAGTGAGATCTTTCTGTTAATGACTCTAGTTTACTCAATGTGTGTGATAGAAATCTTTACTGAGCCAGATATTCATATGTTACACCTTCATCTTCGTTGATAAAGGTCTCACATCCTCTTTTGTCCTTCGTATTAGTATACCTATCCATTTCTCTCTCTCTCTCTCTCTCTCTCTCTCTCTCTCTCTCTCTCTCTCTCTCTCTCTCTCTCTCTCTCTCTCTCTCTCTCTCCAATGCTTGCTCCATCTCACTCAGCCCTGTTGATGACTCATCGGCCAGCCTTATTAAGGATTAGAGAGACGCAGAGCATGCGTGCTCAGGCCTGGACTACACTGCACTAATTATTTTATTGCACATGCCTCTGTAATGAAATAGAGGGCAAAACAGCCCAGTGAGAAGAGGAAGGGGGCTTGGTAGAAAATTGCTTTTGAAACGCTTCAAACACAGTTATGGTAATGAGATTCAAATATGAAGAGGTAAATGAAACTGCAGCAAATTGTTCTTCACTGCAGTGTAAAATGTCATATTGGTGCTTATGACTGTCTGACTGACAGACTGACACACTGACTGTCTGACTGACAAACTGACTGTCTGACTGACAGACTGTGATACTGACTCACTGATTTTCTGACTGACAAACTGACTTACTGACTGACAGACTGACCCACTGACTCTCTGTTTGTCAGACTGACTCTCTGAGAGTCTGGCTGTGTGACTGACCGTCTGACTGACTGACAGACTGACACACTGACTGACTGACTGTCTGACTGACTGACACACTGACTGACTGACTGTCTGACTGACTGACACACTGACTGTGACTGAAAAACTGACTGTCTGACTAAATGTCTGACTGACTGACACACTGTCATACTGACTCACTGACTGTCTGACTGACAGACTGTCATACTGACTCACTGACTGACACACTGAATGTCTGACTGACTGTCTGACTGATAAACTAACCCACTGATTGTCTAACTGACTGACAGACTGACTCACTCACTGTCTGATTCACTGACTGTCTGACTGTCTGACCGAATCTCTGACTGTCTGACAGAGTGAATTACTGACTTCCTTTCTGACTGACAATTTGGCTGAATGGTGCTCAGTTTAACTGACGATTGACTGACTGACTGAATTTCTTACTGAGTGACTAAACGTTTTGTAAATTTCTAAAATGATTTTCTGCCCTATGAGGATTGAAACCGGCATACAGAATCAACAGCAATTAATATATTTTACATTTCCCTCTCACATAAACCACCTTTGCATTCAAATATAAATTCTCATGTTTTAGTTCACATTTTATTTAAAGGATGAAGAACGGGAAATGAGCAGCAGTGCACTACAGATTACTCTATAAATCATACATAGTGTTGTAATACAAATTAGTTAACTTAGCAGTGCCAAGCCAAGTCATTAGTCCTCTGGATTTGCTTTACAGAGATGCCCAACATTGCCCTTGCAGAGAGAGACTAACACAGATAGACAACAACATTAAAAATAAAAGAGACTAAATCTACAGATGGACTTCAGTATTTGATGGAAAAGGGGTCATAAAGTGCAAGAGACAGAAGTAACATCCAGTCTGGGCAACTGGAAAATCACAAAACACAGGGGATCTCAGGCTGTAAATCCTTTGTGGGAGTGAAGGTTCAGGGGCACTCAGATAGGGTCACTGGCTTATTCAAGGCTAGACAAATAACAGTACAACCTTTCTTTATGGTAATCTAGGTCAGAAGAAATGTGCCTCATTTACAGTATCATAACTTATACATATATATAATAATGCCCTAAATGTAAGCTTTTCTTTTAATAGCATTATATATACATATATATATTTGATTGGTGAGGCTTTCCAGCAGTTACACAGTGACATTTGGCATTAGATATCGTCATCATACGGCCATTATTTCCTTTCTTCTACTTGTGTGAATGTTGGACTATATGCTTATGATTACAGTCGGAGTGGCAGACGTCCTACCCTCCAAAGCTATTTTCTTCTACCTCGGTTGTTGTGCTTTGCTTTCTTGTACTTTGAGTTTGAGTTTTCTTGCTTTTCTTTGAGTGGGATTTTCTTGTTAGCATTACTAGTCATTAGACATTAGCTAACCTCCCATTGTATTTCTTGCACCTTTTTACCATCTGTGTTCTCACCTCAAAATATTCCCCATCTGTATCCTTGTCTTTGACGACACAGCACACTCAGCAGGCAGATTTAGACTTACTGTATGCAGGGTCTAAATGAGTCACACTCTAGATGAAACAGCGACTTGGTGGCCAATAGGGGTCATCTGAAATCAATGATTTATTGGATAAGAATGTACAATTTCGGCGCTTGTGCAACAGAGCCCTCTTTTACAGACGTCCTTATCAGATGACAGTGAGGATTTAGTGACTAAGTCTACAGCTGCTTCTGAAAAATATCTTTTGAGAACTTCCAGCCTGGTAATGAATAAGCAGTTGAGCTGCCATGTTCAGCAGGGTCTGGGTCTGCTTCTACCAGCTCACAGATGCTGCAGACAGGCTCGAAACTAACCGTGGCAGCCACTCGAACGTTGCTGGCGGGGAGTGAGAATTGGCGGGTGCAAAGCAAGTTGTTGAAAGACATTTTGATGCACATACAATGAACAGCAAATCCAAAGCTTTACTTTTTCTCTAATCCATACAGAGAATGAGCTTGCCAAAGCCTCCCACAGTAAGCCAGTGGTCAGATGCTCCAAGGACAGAAAGGGGAGGACCTGATTTTAACTGAACTTGCGGAGGAAGATGGCATTATTTCTTGACTGAAAACAATAACTGAGTTTCTTGCAACATCTCTCTTCTTGCTCGCAGGTGTGTGGGTCAGAACAGGCCAGAAGAAAATTGGAACCGGTGCAAAAACCATACCTTGATGTTTTACGGCTGTCTGTGTGACCTCCAGTGTGTCACTAAAGTTTGTGGAGATGCTGGAGGCATCTCTCTCTGTCTCTCTCTGTCTCTCTCTGTCTCTCTCTCTGTCTCTCTCTCTCTCTCTCTCTCTCTCTCTCTCTCTCTCTCTCTCTCTCTCTCTCTCTCTCTCTGTCTCTCTCTCTCTCCCTTCTAGTTCAATCTCTGAGATTTAGCAAAGGCTTAATGAGGAGCTGGTGAGTCAGCCTCTTTGCTGCTGGGGGTGAGAATTACATGGAGAGAGGGTGAGTGAGCAAGAGAGAGAGAAGCCTGAATAGATTGATATGCCCAAATAAGGGGAGAAAGTACAAAAGGGCACAGACAGAAAAATATGTAAGAAGATGAGTTTAGGACTGAGGAACACACACAAAAATGACAGAGAAAAGACAAACCATCTCTTGTTAAAAATTTGTGGATAAATTCTATTTAATTTCATATGAATGAAGCCACAAGAAAAGGTCGCTGCTGAAATATTAATATTTGTCATGTGAATTATTACTAATCCATAAGACCATGCTGGAAAAGTTGGCAGCCAGTGAAATACAAAGCAAAGTCATATTAAAATAACTAAATCTTAGAAAAGCTGCTATGTAGCTCTATTAAGGTTTTTTTTGCCTCTCTGAAGGAAATTTAAGAAATGTATAACACATAAAACTCCTTTTGAAAACTAAGTAATAAATCAAATCCTCAAGGGCATTCTGTTGAAACTGCCCTATGACACATTTCTTAGATTTAGTTTTTTCTGTTTTATACAACAACAATTTCCCAATGATTACAATTCTTATTTTATTAAAGAATATAGCATACTTTTTATCCATTTATAGCATTCGCCCAAGCCAGTCAACCAAGCCAACCTACTGATCGAATACAGAGCCCTAAAAAGCCATCTATATGTACAAATTCATCACAAAAAGCATTCACATTTGCTTCATGTATCGTAGCAGCTATAGGTGTAGCTTGTATCGTAACAGCTATACAGTAGGCGTATCTTTCATTGAACAAATGCTACACTGGGCAACTTTAATATCTCTTTATTAACTTATCTGTAATGAATCTTATGGGAACTCTTACCAAACTGTCTGTCTGAGCAAGAAAGTCTTCCATCAATCTCTGCTGTGGTGCATTGATTTCTGTGACATGAGACACTAAGATAAACACTAAGTCCTACAGTATATACGGTGCTCCCAAATCTCAGTAGACTGAACTTATACTCATATTGTCAGTACTGCTCTCCTGTCTCTCATCACCTCCTTATACAATAACACCGTGTGCTCCAGAATCTCAGCTATGCATTGCCCCAAAATCCTCTCTGGCTGCACCACCTTTTTTTCCATGACTGTATTTGGGGAATGTTCCGACACTCGGGCAGAACGCAGACACATTTTGATTCATGTTCTACCTCCGGGGTTTTGTTGTTAATAAAAATAGCTGCTATTTTTGTGGCCTGCAGGATGAATGGAGCGAATTCTGTTTGGGATACTTTACATTAAATCATCAGTATAGAGACAGTCGGTTATAGCTTCCTACGTTAAGGAGGAATGATGGAGGAATGCCCATTGCTGGGAAAGAGAAGGGAGAGAAATACTTATCTCCATGTTTGGGATGAGTACTGTGGAGTACCCTATCACAGCTGTCTTCTGTTTTTGTATCTCAGTGCAACGTATTTGGTCACGTATTTGATATTTACCCCAACTGAACATATAAACTGTTAGTTCACTTCAGAGCTAGGCCTGTGGTAACCTTCACCCTTTCATTGCTTGTACTGTGCTGAGCAATGATGTTTGACTCATGATTAATTGAATTACCTAAAAATACCATAGTGACAGTTGTTGATAAACTTCTTGATTCAAATGTCCATTAAGTGATCATCAGCATTTGAGCATTTTGCAGAAATTGTGTTTTTTTTTTTTTTTTTTAATAAAATTCACAAACACGTGAAAACACTTATTATACTGGATAAATATACACCTCAAGAACTGGGACTGGAATTAAGGAAATTACTGGAAATGCATCATGTATGAGTTTAGGTTTAGCCACATCATTGTAACAGACAGCTTGAAGGATTTAATTTGGTAAATTAAATCATAATTGCCATGACTAGATGTGACATGCTGCAGAAAGGACTTCAAGCTTTGTTAAAGCCAGTAACCTTGAAGAGCTTGTTTGGCAAATTTTAGACGATGTGGAGTAAGAGTATGTGGAATATGTGGATTAAGAATGTGTGAAAGTTCTATTTACTCCGATGTCAAGAGAAAACATTTACACATAATATTTAGTACGGAATTATGTCATATGGGATGATATGCAATATTCTTAAATAGATTTCAGGATTTTTCAATTCATAGGCAATTTGAATTCATGCAGAAGTTAACAAATCAAGTCAAGAAGCTTTTTATTGTCATTTCAATCATATATAGCTGTAGCAGTACACAGTGAAATGAGACAACGTTTCTTCAGGACTTAATAGAAAGTAATTACATGTGTCTTTACTGGTCAAAGTTTAAAAGATATATTATGTGAATGCAATTTCACAAATTCCCCAAAATCATACATTTAAAACAAACAAACAAACAAATTTAAATTAACAAACCCTGCAGCAAAATCATACATTTTTGGTTGCAAAAAATAAATGAATTAATTAAATGATAAGAAAGACTTTGAGTGTTCTGTTTTTTAGACTCACATAGCTGCACATTTTTGTCAGGACACCATTGAAAAAACATCCGTACAATTTCATTAAATTAAATGAAATTTATTTATTTATTTTTAAAGAGCAAATCAGAATTTATTTATTTATTTATTTATTTATTTATTTATTTATTTATTCATTTAGGTCTGAAACAGCATTTGGTTACAAAACAGTGATTTCAATAAAGATGTCCGTGTGTAATGACCTGTAAAATCCGTTTCCCCTTTTTTAAGCAATCTATTAGCAAGTTAATAAATATTAATGAACACGAGGTGAGTGCTTTATGAATATTAATGAGTAGATGGTGTCAAAACAGGCTATGAGCTGAAAAGGCAAAATATATAATTCAAATTATATACAGTATATATGACTTGTAGAGTAAAATCACTTATGTGTTTAATGACATTTAGGAAAATTTTAGAAGGACCGTGTGGCATTGTTGGAACAGTTGGAAGTGTTTGTCACCTCACAGTTCCAAGGGCCCTGGTTAGCCGAAAGCCGAAGCGGCTTTGCTTTCACAGCAAGGTATTTGATCCTCACTAAAAGCGAGTCACTCGTTTGACAGGATTATAGACACCTACTTCCTCATTATGTTAATATACCGCTGTCCGCTATGTTTCTATAAAAAAGAACACACTGCGTCTACGTATGCAGTGTAATCAGGATACCAGAGCGATATCTGAATTGTCCACTTAGACATAGGTATGGACCACCATCTGCTATGGAAGCTGAGACAAAAGGAAAGTGATGTGAGACAGACACACACTCATTCCTGATGAAAGGGCTTCACACATGCTGAGGACAGCACACACCACAGCAAGAATGGAAGAAAGCTCAGGTAATTATGTGCAGGGAGCAGGACGCTGTCCTCAAGGGGTCACTGAAGTACACTCCAAACTCACAGCAGCTGTCAGCTTTTATTGTCCAATCTGGATGGCCTCCTGTGCCCACCGTGACTTTTTATACCTGGAATCTTTCCATTCGGCCTTGCCGGCTGCCGAATCAAAGGCATCAAGGCTTTCGACGTCTACGCTGACGTCAAATCCCGGCATCTAACCCGATCCCCTGGATTTCAGCAGTACAAAGAGCGATGCATCGGCAGGTCTCTTCGTCTCTGCTGCCTGTCCATGAGTAACCTTCAGAAAACAGAGTGAGACAGAAAGAGAGAGAGAGTTATGTGAAAGAAGTGCAAGATGAGATGGAAAACTATGCAAGGCGATGTCAAGGGAGACTTACGTTCTGTTTTCAATAGCAACAAATGGAATTGTATTATAAGTCTTTTGAGTAATCTTAAGTTAGGGATTCAGTCAAGTTTCTTTATAAATGAATTATTGAAGGTCCATAATTTTCTCTTCCACTGACACATGCATCGCAAACAAAACAACAAGCTAAATTAAACAGCTTGTCAAAATTGTATAAGGAAGATCCTAAAGCTTTCCACAGGGCAAAACAATGGAGTAAAAATGTGCTCATAATACAAACATTATGCCTTCAAGCACAAAGGCTACATCGCCATCAGTTTTATGTAGACCATCAAAATCACTGCTGTTCGTTTAAATGATTACAAATTGAAAAAATTGCACAGTCCTGATTTCTGCACTAGCTTTCTCATAGGTTTGTGTAACTACAAAATCCCACAGGCGTTTCAGCCAAGTGGATTTCATGAAGGTTAAATCTGGATCTATTGTATATTCATAGTGGAAAATGAACATATCTGTTATATATAATGCAAAGCCAGTTAATAATTTGTGGGCGCTTTTCTATTCAAGTTATATTTTAAATGCAGAATTTATATCCAGTAGATGTTTGATAAGTTCGATATGATCCCACTCAATAAATAACCCTAAAATTGATATATCTATGTAAGGAATAACACAGTACTTTTCCAACAATATTTGAATTGTAGCCATCACTAATGTCAAACAGCTACAGTTATAGAAAATGAAGACACAGCAACACTAACCAATCAAATCTGAGAATTTCACCATGCCTTTTAATCTAATCTCTATGCATCACACTTGTAGCTCATGTGCGTTCACAGTGGACATAAGTTTTAATATTTCACTGTTAAAAAAAATTATTATGATGGAATATTAAGGGCAGTGCTGGGATATCCAAATATGTAAAATTGATGTATTTATTTTTGACTTCTGGAAACAGCATCAAAATTATTTTAAAGATAAGCCAGGTTGAGAGGAAATTCATCAAATTCCGAGCCCTGACTAGAGAAACACTAGCTTCTCATCGAAGAACTAGCTAAAAACATTTCTCACTATCTATCTGGCTGTTTTCTTTTAAACGAATTCCATTGCATGACTCATTTTGTAGCTTTTTGAATGCTGAATATCCTCATCTCAGGAGTTTCCTGACAAACCTGTGAGAGAAGCTACTACGTAATATTGGACATCACTGCAAATTCCTGGTATATTCCCCCCAAAAATTACTGGAAATTCATGCCGCTAGTGGCCAGCACTTTGGTGGGAATGTGCGTAATAACGTTTCCGAGTCAGACAGACAGTCTGGTGCTGGAAGGAAGCCGCAGAAATGGGAAAGACCCTCAGTGACTAGTGAGATGCACTCTCATCCGTATCAGAGCACTGAACATTAAACAGCCCATGTACAGTAGCTGATGTCAGCTAAGTGAAAGGTCTAATTAGTTTTAGCCCAAAGCCAAGCTCTTTAACTATGGAAGCACCCCATACGTCATTTATCATTGCACTGGCACTGATCCAAGAACACACACATACACACACACTCATACACACACACACACACCACATGCATATACAGGCATTCTCTCCTCACTTCAAGGCCCATTACCCAAAAGCCCAAATGACTGACAGAGCAGGCATGGAAAAGAACGTGAAATCCATTTCAAGCTGACAGTAGTTGATGTGCGGTCGCACTGCTTTACACAGTACTGTACATACAGCAGTGTGCCCACAGGGCAGCTAACCAGTCACTTAAGGTTGCTTAGACAGGTGGTGTGTTTACAGTTGGACTACCTTTTGTAAGCATACAGAAAAACTCTGTGTACTGAACATACAGAGTAAATAGAACAGAATGGCTTTAAATAAGATGAATACTGCCGGGAGTGCTTTCCGTTTTTAGGTATCAGTGAAGCGTGTATCATTAAAGCATACCTGTAAAGCTAATGTCATGTGAACGAAGGTACAGTAGGGGTTTTCTAGCTAGTTTTCTGGATAGTCTTTGCTAACCTGAAAGGATATCTGAAAGTGCTTTATTTAATACTAGTCAAACTGGAAAACTTGCTAATTTACAGGATTTCTGACCGGAGAAATTTATTTTAAGTTAATAATTTTGCTAGTTAGTGCTAGTTAAACTTCTAAACTGAGGTAAATGGAGAGCAACTCTAACAGGATATTTTAGGCCATATAAATAGATGTTCACTGCTAATTCTAGTTAGATTGCTAAAATGAGGTAACGTGACAGGAATTCTAAAAAGATTTTTAAGCCATACTCATAAATTTTCTGAATCTTTGATGTTTTCAACTCACAAGTCTTTCTTAGAAAGGTTCATAATCTTCATTAGTAATGGTAAATAGCAGACTAGCATGGCCTCGTATGACTTAAAACATCTAACTTGAGCTTTTCTGACAGGATTTTTTTAAAAGACAAATGAATAAATGTTCAAAATCTTCATTGCTAACAAGATAACACGACACATTTGAAGACTATCAGACGTTAACTAAAAGAACGATGTTATTAATGCTATTAATGGTTATCTGCAGCTGAAGGAAATGTTGTAGAACTTTTGCTAATTACTCTGATTGACTGATTATGTTACTTGAAGTTACTGGATGTTGAAGACATGCTGAAACCTTTGGAGTTTTCTAAAATAAGAAATGTGATTACTGATATTTTGCAGAAGAAAAAGTAAACCACAATAATACATACATTGCATTAATGAGCACGGAGTGTAGTCCTTAATCCTGTCTTGTTGCTCAGAACACAAAGCGTCTTCCTGTCTTTGTGTTTGTGCTGATAAGTTAATACACTCATTATTTTCATGAAATGTACCATGACTTGTAAGGTTATTTGGTACTTCTGAATGCACTAATTGAATACATGAAAGTAAATGTTTAGAACAACATGGTTGAAGTGTACGCCGCAAGGGCATCACGATGCAACACATTCTGATGAGGGTTCAGCTCCAGCTCCCTTTCCGTATCAGGCAAGAGTTTTCCAATTCTGGGAGCAGTACGCTTGAAGTACAAATATTGTGCTATAAATTCACACAACACTAGTTATGTAATATTTATAAAAACGGCAACTGCAAATAGTACAACTTTAATTAGGCTCCATTGTAGGGCTTTGGCTAGCATCTACCATGTGTATTGTCATTTTTAATATCCAATTTTTACAGGATTTACACTCCCTATGAGCATGTTAGGCCTGATTAAACACAGCTTCATATGGGGCTGATTATTCTTGATTGATTGAGTGGTGCTGACTGTCCCTGAGCACTCTTAGCAGCAGTGCTTTCAGGCCAGTAGGACAGTGGACGTTCTGTCTTTCTGTCTGTCTTTCTCATGGACTAGCAGTTAATATAAAAGACAATCATGTTGTGATGAGGTCAAATTAAAGCCTGCATTCTCTCTCTCTCTCTCTCTCTCTCTCTCTCTCTCTCTCTCTCTCTCTCTCTCTCTCTCTCTCTATATATATATATATATATATATATATATATATATATATATATATATATATATGTATAACAGAAGGACACTTTTTTCTTTTCTCATGCACTTCCTGACTCACCAGCTACACTATTGATACACCAATTTAGGTGACTCGGAGGAAGGGTGTCGGTGTGAGTGAGCTGTTAAGAGTGATTGACAGCATCTTGAAAGCTATGGCTGTGTCTGGTGGCTCACTCCTGCATTCAGGGTGCTTGTGGTTATTGCAGGTGGCAGGAGTGATTTAATAACAGTGTTGTAAGAAATTCACTCCGTAGATCAGCCGACAGGGCTAAATTAAATTCACTTTAATGGCAGCCTGAGCTCACTTCAGCTGTCATTTTCATATTTTGGGTCAGGTCCTGGCCTGTTACTATTCCATATGATTTCAAAATACTAGACAGATTTTTCTTCTCAATGTATGGTAATAGATAGTGTTACATTAAATCTGCCATTAGTGCTTTTTTTTTTTTTTTTTTTACTTTTTTTGTTGAAAGTAGACAATAAATGACCTGAAGCCAATGCAAAATGCCCTTTCGAGCAAAGCAAGTGGGGATATTTCGATTGCTACCATGGTTACCTGGTGCCACAAAGAAGAAGACAGGGTGAGTGGAAATGGACATCATTGGTGACAAGGTATATATATCATTTAACAGGTGAATGAAGCTTTTGGGTTTGCAGGAATTATTTGTGTTGCCTAGAAACCTGACTGAGATCAAAATCATGGCATAGATTCTAAAGGGCTTCTAACTAAAACTAGAGAACCGTTATGATTCCTTAAAACTCTTAAGTTATTTTCGCACTTAAAATAGTTAAGCCTGGGTTATTGTAAACTCTGGATAAACACAATCCTGACTGATCTTGTAATAAAGCATCAGTGAGGAAAAAGTCTGCCATTACAAGTGACTATAACAAGAGTTTAAGTGCAGTGTGAATAGCCTTTTACAGTAGGACTTCTGCAATCATTCAAATTCAAATTCAATTTGTCACCTACACAATCATGCACAGTGCATCATGTAGTGAAATGCTTTGTATGATTGCCAATAGCCAATAAACAAAAGCCAATAGTAGCGGAAAGAACAAATTAAAATAATAAAGATAAGGCACAGGTGAATACAATATAAGACCCAAAATCTTCACTCACATATAAACAAAAAGCACAATGAAAAATAAGAAAAATATAATAAAATATATTATAAAATAATTAGATAGAAAAATAATCATTCAGGCTTCTTTGGGTAGTTATGGAAACTTAGCTTCCAAAAATACTCGGAAACCTCGAAAACCTTGAAAACACCCAGTTGTATAGTTCCTGTGTAAGAACCACAACAAAAAGCAGATTGTTTATAGGTGAGTCAAGGCTTTGGGTTTGTAAAAGTTCTAGCTAAATATATTGCCAAGAACCTTTTAAAATATAATTTACTGGGTGCCTTTTTTCTGTGAGTGTAGACAAGTTGATAGCCTACTGATCAAAAGGTTGTGAGTTTGAATACCAGGTCCACCAAGCTGCCAATGATGGGCCCCTGAGCAAGGCCCTTAACCCTCAGTTGAATGAAAATGAGATTAAATGTAATTTGCTCTGGATAAGGGTGTCTGCCATATCCTGTAAATTATGCACTTCCTTGTGATAGGTAAAAAAAAGTTCTTTGCTTTCTATAAAAGAACCTTTCTGTAAACGTTCAGGTGTAGAGGTTCCTCCACTGGGACCACTGAAAACTCCTTGAGTGTTCAAGAATGTAAACTTGTATTTCTAAGAGCTAAATATTTATTACAAAAAAGGACATAATCCAAAATCTTAAAATCTAATCCCTCATCTAAACTTTTTTTTTAACTTATGCCCTGCTTTTTCACAGCTGGTCTAATTAATAGGGAATTTTATTTGAAGATTAATCGGCTGAATTCCATTATTTTTGTTCACGGCTTGGAAAAAATGTCTTGATTACAAAAGCTCAGTATTCAATCATGTTGGATCTCTGGTGGAAGTAATTATTGTGTGTCTCGGTCCAGGTTCTGATCTTATCGTAGTCCATTTAGCTGGGCGTTTGGCTCCTTCTATTCACTGAGCTGATATATCTACTATGGATCCTGCTGTCATCTGCTAATTGTCTTGGAAAGGTTCTGTTATCTCTAAGCACCACAATTATAGTACAATCCTCTCCTCTCTCACTCTCACACACACATGATTTGCACTTGACTAGCAACATAATTTTCCTGTCTGGGGTCAGGGACCATCTTTTACTTCCAATTTGCGCAGATCAATATTGCTCCAAATGGCTTAATCTTATCTTGTTAATGCAATAATGAGGGTAACATGGGTTAAGTTTCTTGGGCGATAAAGCCTAAGATGTGGGAAGAATGCGAAAGAAGCCAATATTCCACAATTTCACCCAATATCTATTGATTCCCTGGACAGCCTTTAAATGTCCTCATGTACTCATGTGTTGGTCAAAGAAGTCTTCAGGAAAGCCAGCAGATCTCGAAAGCTCAGATCTTTCTTAAGTGATACACACATGTGCATGTACACTAAGTAACCATAGGCATTTCAACCACTTATTACAGTGCTTAGTCTTGAACTCTTAGTCTTGACTGCCAACTAGTGGTAAAATGTGAAACTGTGGCTTGGGCAGTCTAGAGGAAAATGCTGTCTTACGTACAAAAGAGTTGTGAAAAGCCACTGATACAAACTCATGGGCAACAGCTACATTCTTCCTGTAAAGTAGTTCGTACCAGACCATCGGTTAACTTCTTGTTTACACTTTAAACCCCCACTTTCACACACATTCACAATTCCTGGCAAATTGTGTATCCATCATTAGATCCATACAACTGGTTACTTCTCAAGATAGAATCAAAACCAGCATTTGTTGCGATTCTCACTCTCATTTGTCACGGAGAAGCTCAGAGCGTGAAGACTAATGCGTCCTGAATAATTACTTGTTGAATAGATGACACTATTAATATGGCCCTTTTAGCATGGAGATTTCTCCTTCCATAATTAAATGGTGTGCAACACTGAGCACAGACAGCTCGTGACATCAGTTTGGCAGGACTCGCAATTTACTTGTTTGTTTGTTTAATGTGTTTGTGTGTGTGTGTGTGTGTGTGTGAGAGAGAGAGAGAGAGAGAGAGAGAGAGAGAGAGAGAGAGAGAGAGAGAGAGAGAGAGAGAGAGAGAGAGAGAGAGAGAGAGAGAGAAGGGGAAGAGAGGGGAAAAGAGAGAGAGGTGTTCAGATGAATGAATCACAAAGCATCAATTACGCATTCTTGTAAATCTCCCTACTCATAGTTGATTTACATCTAATTTCTATGCTGTTTCATGCAACCATGTCATGAATTGACCAAAGTCAAAAGTTCAGAATTGTGGAACTTATGTTAGCCTCAATGACAGTCTCCACATACCTGGTTAATAGAATATATATTATTACTGTACTGTATTAGTGTTACCAACAAAGACAATTGATTATTATTCAATAATAGCATGACCCAAAGTGTTTTATGTGTTTTCTGCCACAACACAATGTTCTAACACTCACACATTTTCATTCGTGAAAGAACATACTTTAATAAATTATGCTTGTTACTTTTAAATGGAATTTTTAACAGACGTTCACAAAACTAAATTATTCCAATAGAAAAAAAAACAAAAAAAAACCCACCACAACATGTCATGTTGCCAAGAAACCATAAAGCTCTTCTTTCTTAAGACCTTGGTCAAAAATGTAAAAGTTACAAATTTACCACCGATTGTTGTAAAGTTCTGACACAGGAGTCTCTTTGTAAAAATGTTTAAGAAATATCTCTTTATTTAAAAAATGTTCAATAAATATCTGGTCATGTGGAGCGGCTGCTATTTTAGCTCTTGCTACAGAAACAATAGTGTGTCTGTATTTTATATCAAGCATGATCATCCATGGGTGGCAAAGTTAAAACTCTTTCCAAAATCACACCAGGAAAAGGCTCGGATGTGCCCCATAAAGGTTTTGACCTCAAAGGTACACACAGCAATGTGCCATCTTTCCCACTGTCCTGCACACCGACTGTGTTCCATGCCAAGTGTGAAGGACAGCACTAATTAGCTGACTATAGGCAAAGTGAACAAGCCATACTATCCAAACTCTTCCTTCCTTCCTTCCTTCCTTCCTTCCTTCCTTCCTTCCTTCCTTCCTTCTTTCCTTCCTTCCTTCCTTCCTTCCTTCCTTCCTTCCTTCCTTCCTTCCTTCCTTCCTTCCTTCCTTCCCATTCCTTATTTGCAGCTACTACAACATTGATCAACCTTCCAGAAATAAGGATAAAAGCTTTGTGATGAAAGCTGTAACTCAGCCCTTATCCCATCTCACTTTGAATCAGATCACCCTGAACTACAGCAATATGCAATCACAGGGAAATGGAGTGGCCTAGAAGTGGGTGGTACTCTGATGTAACACTACCAAGCTTCTGAACTCTGGATGCTCTCTTTGCAGATTAGTTTCAGAGCTGTGATGCCCGAGGCGCTAAACTTGGACCGGAAACGCTCTGTTGTGAAGTGGACTTTGTCCTCTGTGCTTCCGTCAAACAAGCCTATATCACTGACATCCACAGACATTGACAGAGGATTACAAGCATGTTGGAAAGCTTGATATTTTGTTAATTCTTTGTGTAACATTTCTTTAAGCAGAAGAACTGTGGTGTTTTTTTTTTAAGTTTACATTTACAACATTACCAGACACATTTATCCAAAGAAACTTACATTTATACATTGAGGCTTAAGGGCATTGCTCAGGGGCCCAGCTTGGTGGTCCTAGGAATCAAACTCACAACCATCTGAACACTAGTCCAAGTTAATTCATCTATCTTGATGCCCTATGCCTGGTTAGTGTCTCATTTCCTGGTGTGCACTCCACTGGAGATTGATCTGCATGGACAGCCGGTGACTCAGGGGATTTTCGTGGATGGGGCTTCTTGAAGACTGTCACGCTGTCTTTGGACTACTGTTGCGTCAGCCTTTACGCTTTATGGTCGGGTCTTCATCAGCAATCATTTGAAGACCTCGGCAGGAAGGAATTAGAGTTGGGTCTGTGGTGAACTCAGAGATTGCACTGACCCTTTAGTTCCTCAGGAGCTCTTGATTGCTTAATTCCACTCATCCGAAAACTATTGAAGAAAGGAAATTAATTAATTTTAATTATGTACTGTCCATTATCACCCAAATGAGAACGGGGTTCTCTTCTGAGCCTGGTTCCTCTCAAGGTTTCTTTCTCATATCATCCAAGGGAAGTTTATCTTCATCATTCTTCTTAACCACTGAGCAACAACTTCCCTTGTTATAAGCTCTTATTATATAACACAGCCAGATGGGTAGAGGATTTTGAAGGTCCTAATTACTTGCTTTAGGTGTTTATTGTACAGTAAGTATGATTTGAGTAAGCAGGTACCCATTAAAAGTGGGGTCTTGTGTAGATATGGGATATAGAGAACCCTGGAGGACTAAAATCATCTGAAGTTTGGACCTTGAAATCAAGTACTGATTTGAATTGGAGTAATTTGGAATTTCAGTTTTCTGCATATGAAACAAACAAGTCTCTCTCTCTCTCTCTCTCTCTCTCTCTCTCTCTCTCTCTCTCTCTCTCTCTCTCTCTCTCTCTCTCTCTCGCTCACACATACACACACACACATACAGGAACATGGCCAGTCAGGTTACATATTGCCATGGTACAGCTAATTTGTTAATGGTGTCCCATATGGCAGAGCGACACATTAATTATTAATCAACTTGATTGAATGGCAGACATGATAAAGGGGCTGTCCAATTAGAACACACACTTCACTGGTCCACCACAGGAGAAAGAAAGCAAACAAAATGAGCAAGAATCACACTAACACAAGCTACTGAAGTGTTATATAGGAGAGGTGTGTGTTCTATGTGAAGTGAGAATAGTCCAGGAAGTCACATGTACGTACAAGAGGAAGAGGGGAAGTGTGTAACTATGGATTCATTTATTCATTTACGTGTGTGTGTGTGTGTGTGTGTGTGTGTGTGTGTGTGTGTGTGTGTGTGTGTGTGTGTGTGTGTGTGTGTGTGTGTGTGTGTGAGAAAAAGAGTGCGTATGTACACACAGATGCAGTGTTTTAATGATGTCTGGGACACATGATGGCGTCACTGTGTGGACTCCCTGAGCTAATGGGATCAGCACAGAGCTGCCCTTGAGACTCGGTTTCAGAAAATGACGCACAG
>NC_062518.1:6021174-6058674 GCF_022655615.1 Tachysurus fulvidraco
AATTTTTGAAACGAGGGGGGAAAAATGACCTGCCTGACTGTAATACATTTCCCACTCATAACTCATAAACATAGAAGTAATCTTCCATGAAAACCAATTTATTCAATTGCTGAGGGATTTGTGTGGGTGTGTATTTATTGACTGACTAAATCATTCGTAAACATACCAGTAGCAGTTCTCCTGGCACTTGGGTGCAGTCACACTAGAGGAAGGGTTATGGTCTGGCTGGTGAGTCAATCTATTTATTGCAGAGCTTCATCATAGAAAAGCATATTAAAAAAATGTCTGATGACACTTACATAAACTAACCCCGGACAAACAATTACGAATGTTCAGATTTCATCATTTCCGCTTTGTCTCAAGTTATCAGCTTTATTTCATTCTGCCTAACATGTGTTCCACATCACATTAAGCTATTTTCACAACATGCCTCCACCCTGACATGTATTCCTGATGTAGGTCATGACCTTAATCATCTTCCTTTACTACCTGACAAGAAAATAGCCTGTGACCATGTCACTCCCCACCCTGTACTCTTTAAAAAAGACTCCACCTAGCACCCTAAAGGCTTCTTGGGTTGTTCCATGTATCACCATGAAATGGCCACAAGACTTGCATATCCTCACTTGCTCACTTTCAGTAAGTGATTTATCCTGGTCAAAGAATAAATCATGAACACTGTAGACATTCCGAGGTGAGAATACTGCTAGATATGATGTCAATCAGAGGAAGCCAGAAACCCATACAGACATATTGAAGGACATGTGAAACTCTGGACATATAGTAATCCCAGCTGAGACTCAAACTGCTATAATGATTTGGAAGCAGTTAAATGAGCCAAAAGGAAGCAAAAACTCCGGCAGCAGTTTGAGCTCAGTTTAACTGGTAACTTGACACAAAAAATAATGTTAAAATAATCATCAATATATAGCCAATAGTTTATTAATTATGCTGTTGAAATTGTTTTCCATCTACTTCTATGAGTCTCAGTCCAGATGATGGGACTAAACGACTGATGACGGAAACTCACTTAAAAAATTCCAAAACTAAAGTGTCTAAAAAATGTTCTAAAAATGTTCTCTCTTATTGACGATCATCAACCTGTCAGTTTAATAAGGTGTTTTTCCAGAATAGCTGGAAGCAGTTGTATCACCTATCTTTAAGTGAGGTGATCTTCAAGCTTGTCGTGTCAAACATAGATGAGAAATGAGTGTCAAATCATGTAACCTGCAAAGTGTGTGAGACAAAACAAAGGAGGGACTTCCTCCAATCACATGCATATACAGTAATGAAATAATTTAAGAATGTTCACGATGAGGCACAACATCAGCACTTCAAATTGTTCTTTTCAGCCATGAGCTAATAACTAATGGTTAAGCATTCTGAGATAATTGATGTCATCATTCTTGCATGTTTTTTTACTTATCTTGATGTTTATATTTATATGTTGACCTTCTTAAGTTAGGACTTCTCTATGGGACAGCCACAGAACAGCAGACTATAGAACAGACTATAGAACATAGCCATAAACACTGATTGTAAAAACAACACCTGGCAGATGGCCAACAAGGAAGACATTAATATTGAATTTTAAACTTACCGCAGTTCATCTATTACACTTTCCCTCGACTCAGAGGTCAGGAAGTTCACATGGTATGTTTGACATGGCTCCCTCATCATACACACCCCCTAAACGCTTGCGACTTTAGAGGCATTTAGAGCTTGATGGATAGCACTATACAGGAACTTTACCCCATGTTGTGAATTGATGGATGTTTGTTCCCCTGTGGTAGTGGTGGTGGTGGTGGTGGTGGTGGTGTAATCATTACTCTTGTTCTTGGGCTTGGAGCAAATTCTTCTGTGTTAATTGCCCTAATGAATGAAGCTTTGCTGACAAAACCAAGATTTCACTTTTGCCCCCAGCTTTCACTAATCAGGTCTGGGTAAAAAAAAAAAATAAAATAAAATAAAAACAGGTCTGCAGTTTCCAGCTGTGGAAACAACAGGGAACCAAGCTTATTGTCCCAATTTGCATCTTGGTATAAGAAAGAACATACTGTATCATGAGCTTTCATGTACATGTTAGTTAGGAACTTTTGGGTCTAGGTGCAGGGGTGTACAAAGTAATTATTCTTAGTCTTAGTCTAAGGCAACATCCTGTGGTTCGCAGAAAGTAAAAAAATAAAATAAGAAAATAACAGGTAGCTTAAATGAATTAAATGTCTGTGTGGAATTTTTGTGCATGTCCACCCCATGTCTGCATGAATTTCTTCAAGGTTGTCCAGTTTCAGGGCACTGCTACAGCTATACATGCGAATAGGTATGTGGAAGTGTTATCTCAGTGGTCTACAGACTGGAAGGTTGTGAGATCAATTTCCAGGACTCCCAAGCTGGCACTGCTGAGCCCTTAAATATGCTCAGTTGTATAAAATCTGGATAAGAACATCTGCCAAATGAATAAACATAATGTAATAAGTGTGTTATTAAGTGTGTGCATGGTGAGCTGCAATAAACTGTACTCTACTCCCATCCAGGGTGTATTTCAGCCTTATGCCCAGTGTTCCCAGTATAGATAGTTACTAATTGTGAGTGAGTGAGTATCGATCTAAACACTGCTTCATAATTACAACGATCTTGTTTTTACAATTATTTTTGTAAATTGTGCCTCTCCCAGCTTAGGGATATTTTGAACCCTCACACTTATGCTCGTATGTCTCATCAATCTTTCATTCTTTAGTTTTTACATTCTGGATTGTTGTGCTTAAGACAAGACATCATCCTACTATGTGCTCTCGTTACTAGCCAACTGCTTTCAGTTGCTTCTTTTGTGAATGTCACGTAACAACTAACAAGGCATTTTGAGCTTAACCAGTTCTCATTTCCTATCTTCCACTCAACACTGCTGCAAGCCATCAGTTCACTCCCCAGCTACCTGTCAATAGATGAGTCACCAATACCAGCAAGAGAGAGAGAGAGAGAGAGAGAGAGAGAGAGAGAGAGAGAGAGAGAGAGAGAGAGAGAGAGAGAGAGAGAGAGAGAAAGAAAACAAGAGTGAAAATGCATGAATAAGTATACAGAAACACATAGAGAGAACAGGAAAAAGAAAGGTTGGTAATAAAAGGCCAGGCCCACAGAGGGGATCAGGCAGAATGTACGATGTGGTCGTTCATATCAAATGTAGCTCTCTCTCTCTCTCTCTCTCTCTCTCTCTCTCTCTCTCTCTCTCTCTCTCTCTCTCTCATACATGCTCATTCATAGCCTCATATAAATTCTAGCAGCAATATTGAGCTGACATCACCAATTACACCAGAGTACTTTTGAATTCTTGATTCTGATTGGTCAGACATTCATATAATCCATTCCCCCTCGTGTATTCCTCTCGATATTTTTTAATAAATGCATCTGTGTACAAAATCACAAGAGAGTCAGTTGAATTCAGCTGTTTCCTTTAAAAAATACTGACGTCCAAAACACAGATTTGGTTCCCAACCACCGCTGGGTCTTCTAATATCTAACAAAGTAATCAAGCACACCTCAGGTAATACATTTGCAGTAAGAGAACTACAAAAAAGAGGAATGTTATAACTGTAGTTACCTGAAGCAATTTAAACCCATTCATTAAAAATGTATGTATTCGGCAACTTGAAATGTGTTTGTGTGGCTCTAAAATCTAATAAAGTCTCTCTGAAATATACTGCAACAGCAAAAAAAATCAAAAGAAATAAAAAGCTGGAGTCGCACCAGAGAATACTCTGGTTTTGAAATTACCCTGGAATCTTGATTAACTTCAATACTCCCACAGTCAATATTCCATTCGACGTCATTCGGTGCCTACTCACAGGCCTGTACTCATAACTCGGTTATAATAATCCATAAATCTTCGCCCCTTCACTTGCACTCTGTGAGTAAATGAATACAAGCTCTAAAGCGGGTGGTAGCTCAGCTGTCACGGAGCCAGAGCCGAGAAAATCAACAAGTCGCATACCACATACCTACACACACTTACACTCTAACACATTCTTAGAGTACACACACTGCTGTGTGCACAAGAGTGCGCACGATTCCGACCCTCAGCGTCCCCGGGAGCCCAGACCTTAGCATAATGCAGCAGTCTGACTTAATCACTCTGTTGCATAAAACTTGGAGCATTTTCATATTTGGCCTATTTTTGTCAGAGAGGTTGCTTGTGCCATGTCATTACAACTAATTCACTTTGAACTTTGTCTAAAAGTGCGTATGAATATGTAGATGTTGAAGCAACTTTGTTTCTATGCATATTTTAAAGCACCATTTCAGATAGAGAAAAGCTTCTTAAATATGGATAAGTTCTTAAGCCGTAGCTGCCGTTTCACCCGAGATACACATGCTCATAATCATGCAGTTGAGTGTAAAAATATTTGGGATAAAAAAGGATGAGTAGCAAAGTTACATATTTGTGATTGTGTTACATTATTAAAAGCGAAATGATTTTCCCTTTTGGGGGGCATGGTGGCTTAGTGGTTAGCACATTTGCCTCACACCTCCAGGGTTGGAGGTTCCATTCCCGCCTCCGCCTTGTGTGTGTGGAGCCTGCATGTTCTCCCCGTGCCTCGGGGGTTTCCTCCGGGTACTCCGGTTTCCTCCCCAATACAAAGACATGCATTTTAGCTTGATTGGCATCTCTGGAAAATTGTCCGTAGTGTGTGATTGTGTGAGTGAATGAGAGTGTGTGTGTGCCCTGCGATGGGTTGGCACTCCGTCCAGTGTGGATCCTGCCTTGATGCCCGATGACGCCTGAGATAGGTACAGGCTCCCCGTGACTCAAGAAGTTCGGATAAGCAGTAGAAGATGAATGAATGAATGATATGACTTTTCATTTTTGACGGAAATATGCAGTTAATATTATTTTTAATAACATGTACCTTTGTGCTTTTGCTTTATGACTTCCTCCCAACTCTCCTGGACTCTTACAGTTGTAAGACATTTTCCTCCTGACATACCTGCTCTTATTCTGATACTGTAGATATACGTACTAGCAAACATTTGCATAATATTAAGACACATCTGCTAACACTGGTTGTTATCTGATTACTGTAGCATCTTCAGATAATAACTGGAGACTGACTGCATCATGGCAGAACTTCACTTCAAATTTGTATTGCTTTTGTTTCAGTTTTTGAATTATTAACTCGGCTCAAGACACATCCACCTTTTATTTTTAACATTTTATTTTTTGTACAACTATTAAATAGAGAAATATATTTTTTTCTTTTTTACCCCATTACCACACAGTGGGGGATGCAAACTTTTGCTGCATGGACATCTGTTTTTTTTTTTAATTTCATCTTTGCGACAGCTGAATAAACAAGTGCAGGCGATGTTTGATCTGATGGAGAGATGCTAAGAATGACTCAAGCTATGACAAACATCTAAGGAAGGTGGAAATCATATAGACTCAAACTGTGGTGAAGACATTTTTGGACCAGCCAAGCAACCAAATACCAAGAATTCAGGAGAAAAATAAAACAGAAACCAGAAATTGTTTTGTTGGTTCTAAATTGGGCAACGTGTGTGTGTGTGTGTGTGTGTGTGTGTGTGTGTGTGTGTGTGTGTGTGTGTGTGTGTGTGTGTGTGTGTGTGTTTATGAACTGTGTGTGAACTGTATGCCATGTCTGCCTTCATGTTCATCATGTACAGTTATGGAGGTTTTAAAGGGTGGGTGTGGAAGATGTTAAACTTTCTAGTCCTCAAGCTCTCATTGGAATATACGTTTCTTGTGTAGTCGTGACTTGTGGTGAAATAACTTACGCGTACTGTGCCTTGAGACATGGCTGGCGTTACTTAGGAATTCTTGAGATTGATTGTCTTGTCTTGGGACTTGACCTGGGACTTTTCTGTCTTTTCTTGGGATTTAATTAAGACTTAAATTGTGACCTACTTGCCTCTAGAGCAGATCTGACTTGAGAATTGTCTGCTTTTACTTGGGACTTCTTCACTCAGTACTCATATGTCATTACTGAGGACTTCAAACAGGAATTGTCTGTCTATATATATGAGACTTGACATGTGACATGACTGTATTTACTAGTGCCTTGAACTGGAACTCACCTGTATTTGCTTCACATTTGAGCTGGAACTTGACTTGAGACTTGATTAAGAATTTTCTGTCTTTACATGGAAGTTAATTTTAAATTTTAATTTGAGAATTTGAGATCTGTAGCTGACTTTGGACTGCCTTAATTTACTTGGGACTTGACCTGGGACCTTGTCTTTATTCAACTTTGACATAAGGCTTGACTTTATACATGAATAAGAGATTGTTTATCTTTAATTGGGACTTGTATGACATCTGACTTCGATTAAAATCTTGTCTAGACTTGATTCCTCCTTATGACTGGCAAATGAATGACTTCTATCCTGTTTTCAGCTTTGGGAAAAACATGACCTAAAACATCAGAAACAGCTTTAATGAAATGTACTTCTGTTTTAGAAGTTTTTTTATTTACATGTCAACATGTGGGTGAAATTCAGCCCACACATCACTTGTTTCCAACATGTGCTAACAACATATTGCTAACAACACTTTGACATTGAAGCTGTAGTAACTTTTTTGGTTAAAATTTATCCAAAATCATTTCTTCATGTACTATTGTGAATTTTCATTATGCTTTCAAATTTAAATTCAGAGTTTATACACGGGTATAATTATACCCCTTGGGGGCGCCCCTGAGAGTTACCGAAGCGGGGGTACCTGGTGTAGATTTGGTGGTAAGATCAGGTAAGAATGTGTTCACGCTTCTGTTTTTTATTTTGACTCTACATGGAGATTCACTGACACCTACAGGGACGAGTGCCTCCACGGAGCAGAATGAGAAACAAATATAGGAATAATAAGAAAAAATAAACAAACAAACAAACAAACAAATAAATAAAATAATTACAAACACATGGAAAATATTAGGGAATACTGGGCATCTGAAATAACAAAACAGAAAACAGAAACCAGGAGACACTTCAAGGACACAGCAAACAACAAGTGCGGGTATATATAGGGAGCGCAATCAGTGAGACACAAGGGACATGTGTGCAGAGGCGGGAACGGATTAAGGATCGGATGGGGCAAACATGCTTTCTGATGTGAGGAGTAAAATACGATGTGCTGTAAAGGGAAAAATCATCAATGATGCAGCCTGACATGAGTTTCCCTGAGTCTGATATTTTTCCTTTAACATAAGATCCTGAAGTGTCCATCCATGCATCCATTTTCTACCGCTTATCTGGGGCCGGGTCACAGGGGCAGCATTCTAAGCAGGGAAGCTTATCTCTAAGGGAGCACCCAGCCACCCTGCAGAGGAAACTCATTTCGGCCGCCTGTATCCAGGATCTTGTCCTTTCGGACAATTATGTTTAACATTATGGATTGCTATATATTCTAACAGTTAGAACATCCTTTTCCTCAACAGACTGTTTTACTCCCTCAGCAAAGTACAGCAAAATTTTACACAGACTGCTTTCTGCATATGAACACATCAGGTTGCAGCTTTACCTAAAACTGGAGACTCCTTCCATAAATGCCAAACATACAGTAGGTCTCTATCCAGAAAACCTCACCATATCAACCATTATTAAATTGATTTATTTGGAGCATCTGCCATACAAGTCCTTGAATAAGTTGTTACTATGGAAACAATAACGTATTAAGACGAGCACATTATTATGAACCTTGCAGCTGGAAGCTGTGATGTTATTGAAAATGTATGAATAATGACCTTCTGACTAATCAGCACTGTGCTAGAATTATATATAACACATGAAATCATCATAATAACCACAAACAAATGGTACTCACTTAAACAATTTACAGTTACAAAGTCATTCATATTGAGTTTCTTGGTTAAAAATAAAAAAGGTTACACTAAGCTTCAGTAAACTCAATATATAGATCTTAAAACTGGGTATCAAATCTTCATCACATCGCTAGAAAAACCCGCCACAGGGAACGTGCCGTCATCGATCTTTAGATTAGATAGATGAGAAAAGTCATTACAGCACCAGAAACATCTTCTGTAGGGTTGCAGCCTCTTTTGTTATTTTTATTACAATTCATAGTCCTTTTAAAAATTTTAGAATTCATACGTCTTAATCTTAAGGTGCTATTTATGAGGAGGCTTCGTTTGTCTGTGCCAATAAAAATGTAAACACACTTGTTTTGCAGAAGATGTCTATAATTGAAATTAGAATCCGCACGGCTGTGCTGTGATTTAAGGGACGGAAGGAGTGCAAAACAGAGAAAGGGAGAGAAAGAGCATGCGTGTGCCAGATAGAATGAGGTGAGTCATACTCAAACTCAATGGCCTCATACAAGCACTTGCTGCACAGAGGGAAGGATGACGTGCTTTTGCTCCATTCCAGCATCAGCTATGACCATGAAAATAACATTACAATACCCTGACTCACATGATCTGTAGCTTTTAACACTAGATTTACTGACTTTTTATTTTCTGGTGCAGGTCCCGAGGTGTGATTCCCCCCTGTTGAGATTTTCACAGTTCTTCAGCCCTGCTTTTGTTGTGCAAACACCCCCATCACCTGTGAGGCCTGGCTCATTTGCATTTGTTCACTCAGAGTAGCTCAGATCCAAGGCAGGCCAAACCTCTGTGTGTGACATGGAAACCTTCACGTCCTATCTATACAAAATAGTCTGTTTTATTTATATAACATTGTGTGCTAAGGTTTGTCATTGACATAGTACTTATGATATTTATATAACCCTTGTGCAGACCTGGGGTCTATTTGACTGATAGACACTGACTGATACTGACACTGAATGATACTGACAATGATACTGATACTGATATTGACACTGATACTGATACTGACACTGATACTGATACCGATACTGATACCGATACTGACACTGACTGATACTGACAGTGATACTGATACTGACAATGATACTGACACTGATACTGATACTGATATTGACAATGATACTGACACTGATACTGACACTGATACAGATACTGACAATGATACCGACACCAATACTGATACTGACACTGATATTGACAATGATACTGACACTGATACAGATACTGACACTGACTGATACTGACAATGATACTGACACTGGTACTGACACGGATACTGACACTGACAATGATACCGACAATGTTACTGACACTGATACTGACACTGATATTGACAATGATACTGACACTGATACCGATACTGACACTGACTGATATTGACACTGACAATGATACCTACACTGATACTGACACTGATATTGACAATGATACTGACACTGATATTGACAATGATACTGACACTGATACTGATACCAATACTGACACTGACTGATACTGACAATGATACTGATACTGATATTGACAATGATACTGACACTGATACTGATACTGACCCTGACTGATACTGACAATGATACTGATACTGATATTGACAATGATACTGACACTGATACTGACAATGACACTGATATTGACACTGATACTCACACTGATACTGACACTGATACTGATACTGATACTGACACTGATACTAACACTGACTGATACTGACAATGATACTGATACCTACACTGATATTTATAATGACACTGATATTGACAATGATACTGACACTGATACCTACACTGATATAATGACACTGATATTGACAATGATACTGACACTGATACTGATATCGATACTGACACTGACTGATATCGATACTGACACTGACTGATAATGACGATGATACCGACAATGATACTGACACTGATACTGACAATGATACTGATACTGATACACTGATATTGACAATGATACTGACACTGATACCGATACTGACACTGACTGATATTGACACTGACAATGATACCTACACTGATACTGACACTGATATTGACAATGATACTGACACTGATATTGACAATGATACTGACACTGATACTGATACCAATACTGACACTGACTGATACTGACAATGATACTGATACTGATATTGACAATGATACTGACACTGATACTGATACTGACCCTGACTGATACTGACAATGATACTGATACTGATATTGACAATGATACTGACACTGATACTGACAATGACACTGATATTGACACTGATACTCACACTGATACTGACACTGATACTGATACTGATACTGACACTGATACTAACACTGACTGATACTGACAATGATACTGATACCTACACTGATATTTATAATGACACTGATATTGACAATGATACTGACACTGATACCTACACTGATATAATGACACTGATATTGACAATGATACTGACACTGATACTGATATCGATACTGACACTGACTGATAATGACGATGATACCGACAATGATACTGACACTGATACTGACAATGATACTGATACTGACTCTGATACTGACACTGATACTGACACTGATACTGACACTGACTGATACTGACAATGATACTGATACTGATATTGACAATGATACTGACACTGATACTGATACCGATACTGACACTGACTGATACTGACAATGATACTGATACTGATATTGACAATGATACTGACACTGATACTGACACTGATGCTGAATGACACTGATAATGATACTGATATTGATATTGACAATGATACTGACACTGATACTAAAACTGACACTGATGTTGATAGTGTGATGTGGTAGCTTAATGGTTAAGTTATTGGGCTACCAATTGGAAAGTTGTGAGTTTGATCCTAGGACCACCAAGCTACCACCGCTGGGACCTGGAGCAAGGCCTTTAACCCTCAATTGCTCAGTTGTATAAAATAAGATAAAAACGTAAGTTGCTCTGGATGTGTAAAAAAAAAAAGCCCTTTGGCTTCACCATGAATATAACCAAGTTGTTAGTAATATTAGTGTAGCTAAGCTTGAGCTATAGCTTCATGTTGTCAACATAGTTGTCTACAGAAACAGGTTATTGCTATGAGCCAGGCAAGACTTCATTAAGTTAAAAACTGCGATTTTTCTGACAGCTACATTAAGTGTATCTCAGCCATGTATCATGAAACTTATTACACCAATCTGTATCATTCTAGATTTACTGACTTTTTTATTTTCTGGTGCAGGTCCCGAGGTGTGATTCCCCCTGTTGAGATTTTCACAATTCTTCAATTTGACCCGGCCACATTTAGTGGGGCAATAGGTCACACTTTTGACCCTTTTCAGCACAATGAACATACATACAGACACAAATATGCAAACATAAAATGTCCACTAACACACGCACCCAAAACACACACTCACACCACACACACACACACACACACACACACACACACACACACACACACTCACACCACACACACATACACACACACACACACATTAAGCTTTGCTACATGATTTTCTTCATCTCAGAACACTTCTCAGAACTCAGAAGTGAAATGAATGAACATGGACAACTAGAAGGCACATAACAAAGCACGTCTCATTTATCCTGCAACATTTATCTTTTACACTCCCTCTAAATGAAGTGGCCCCTGTAGCATCAGGCTTTATATGCATGCATGTACTATCAATAGACTTCTGACAATGTGTTTAGAGGCTTGATGGGTTTATTTATTCACCATATTGTTATGGGGTAGTTATTTATTTATTATTTTATATTGAACATCACCTCCCTCCACTTAAACCCATCCACATCCATCTACAGCTCACTGAATGAACTGATGAATAAGAAATTATGTAAAATCATATGCGATGGAGTTCACAGGTTACAAAAGATTTCCAGATGCTCAACTGGAGATTTTAATTTGGAGTATACAGCAGTGTTACAGAGAGTAAGAGCTCTCCAGTACCATTGCTGGAATATCTTCTGTAAGAATTGTGATGATCTCGTCAATAGGGAGATTGCAAACCAAGGTGTTTTGGAGGATTATGGTGAGCCAATACCTTACTAACATACAGTATTTAGTTATGAAGATAGGTGTCATGGATGGATGATTTGGATTGTATGAAGTGAGTGACAGGATGGATAGATGGATGGATGGATGGATGGAGTGATGGATGAATGAATGGATGGATGGATGAATGAATGGATGTATGGATGAATGTATAGATGGATTTTTTCTTTTATTTGACACTTGTCTACATGTGGAGGTTCCTTACCATGGTATTGGAGAACATCCTTCATTTTTGTCCCTCAAATAATCAGTAAATAAACAGCTCTTCTTCAGTAGTTGAAGTGTGTGTGTGTGTATGTGTGTGTGTGTGTGTGTGTGTGTGTGTGTGTGTGTGTGTGTGTGTGTGTGTGTGTGTGTGTGTGTGTGTCTTAAAGTAGACTTGGAAACACAAATTTGCAGGACAAGGGGTTCCAGAACCAAAGCCTGGAACCTAAGCTCCATTATTACCTGACAATTAGTAAATTACTCAATTCTCCAGATCTTCTCTTTCTTGTATGTTAAGCCCCGGACAAGATGAGGATGTGGTTGTTCTGAAGTTAAACAACTGTGTGTGTTTGTGTGTGTGTGTGTGTGTGTGTGTGTGTGTGTGTGTGTGTGTGTGTGTGTGTGTGTGTGTGTGTGTGTGTGTGTGTGTGTGTGTGTGTGTGACTGCTCTCTTCTTTTACTGCAACCAGCATGGCACGTTTGCACCTCAGCAGTGGGCAGAGCCCAGACGAGCAGGTAGGGGGTTAACAAGGCCTTGTGAGTCACCTAATTGGTAGATCTGTCGTGTAGCTGCCTGCTGTAGGAGACAACCTTTCCTGTCCTTTTTGTGTTCACAGAATCATGTAGAAGACGTGTGTGGAGAGGGAGCTGAATGTTAGGGCTTCAATAAAGAACAAAAAAAAAAGCTGGCTTTCATGTCACATCTCCAGAAACACTGCTGTCAGGTAATTCTCTCAGTATAGACATGAAGGAAATGTCATGCCGATTCGCCTTAACCTTTTACAGCTTCTACACGATTCTAGAAAGGTTTTCTGATTGCCGAGTTAGTTGAATGTGCGTAAAATTACTCACCACCACTAGTTCGAAGCATGGATTTGCATCCCTATTTATATAAAGCCCTGGGTTATTTGTTTCTGAACAATATTTATTTCATTCTATTGCATCCTATTAGACTGAGTTGTCAATTCCCCTGGCCTTTTTGTTTTTGTTTTTTTTTGTGATGGTGAGGTGAAAGCAATCAGTATGCCTAACCAGCAGAAGAGTGAACTCTTGTGGGTCTCAGGCCTAGTCCGTCTCATTAATGCAGCCAACCAGACAGACGCCCTCGAGACAGGGCAGCAATCATAAATGGAATAATTTAGATCTGACCTGGAGCCTGATCTCAAGTAATACTGAACACAGCCACTGGGATTGAACCGAGCTGAGCTGATGTCAGGTCTTTGTCATGAACACCGGTGAATGTGGAGATGCATCCTATTGTGTTAATTAATTCATATATTATGGATAGATCTTCACATGTGAACATTCAATAAAAGAACCTAAAGTAAGAACTTAAAGTATGGTCAAATTTAAACAATATTTAGTCTAGATTAAATCGCCCTTTGTTTTGAATATGCTAGTCATCATGTTACAATGAGAGAAGTTGATCACTGTTTTTTTTTTGGGGGGGATTTTTTTAGAGGTATATCAAGAGTGCGTATTTTTAATGCCATTGCAGAGGTAGATTTTCTCCCACAGTTATCCTAGACATAATAGATCAACTTTTTATTTCATTTTGCAATTAGTTGTCTCTTCAACTAACAAGATACTTTAGCCAGCTAATACTACTGGATAGCAAACTAGCTCAAAAGAATCGAATGATTAGTATTAATGCATTCTGTTTCCAATTTTGTTCATTCATTAATTTTCTACCACTTTATCCGAACTTCTCAGGTCACGGGGAGCCTGTGCCTATCTCAGGCATCATAAGGCATCGAGGCAGGATACGCCCTGGATGGAGTGCCAACCCATCACAGGGCACACACACTTTCATTCACTCACACACTCACACACTACGGACAATTTTTCCAGAGATACCTACCATGCATGTCTTTGGACTGGGGAGGAAACCGGAGTACCCGGAGGAACCCCCGAGGCACGGGGAGAACATGCAAACTACACACACACAAGGCGGAGGCGGGAATCGAACCCCCAACCCTGGAGGTGTGAGGCGAACGTGCTAACCACTAAGCCACTCATCAGCCCCTTCACATCACATGACCTTGCATATTATGTTCTTACTGAGAACTCACACCTGTTCTGCATTTTTACTAATCTAAAGTTGCTGTTTTGTGTCCTGAAGATGGCAGAAGGTTAAACAGTTGGGATGGATCTTTATATTAATGATGCAGTGAATCTGGAGCAAGATGGTATGCGGCCCAGCAACCTAGAGCTTTAACCATTGTACTGCCCCTCAAGTCATTTTTGGAAAACTATATTTAAGCATAAGTCTTGGTTGTCTTATGCTTACAAGTTCTGGTTCCATCATGACCAAAACCTATTTAACATTTCCACCAGATACAGATGTTCAGCAACATGTGACCAATCACGATTGTTCTCCAGACAAGAGGCGTACAGTGCCTTGTGTGTATCATGTGATGTTTTCATGCTTGTGCATGTTGTTGACAGCTCATTATCATCATTAGTCATAAAAACACACACTTCATATTCTGACTAACACTTAACTAGGCATCTGCCTGAGGCTTGTGGTCACTGTGTGGTTTGGAGAGCGCTCTAGCATGTCGGCCACATGAAGAACTCTAGCCGAGCGATCGAAACATAACTGACAGGACCACACCGGGTTTAATTTTCATGACAAAAAAAAGACAGTCTCTCTCAATCTTTTTCCTTTTAGTGTGGCGATGACAGAGAACGCCTGAAGCGTGCTGACCTCCGAACATCATCTGGTCACTATATTTCAGTCAGTGTTTTGCTCCCTGACGACTGCATCTGGGGCAATAAAGTGCACTTATGAGGGTCGGATAGTATAATTACTGAATGAGACACGCATCATGTGAACAACAACGACTCATCATTCATGGAACATGGCAAATTGGTCAATGGTTCCATTCAGGAAAACTGGAGAAAAACGGAAGCAGAGAACATGTCCACAATGCCTCAAGGATATTTATGTAATGTTAACTGAGCAATGCAGCAAGCATTCTGTGGTTTTCTACTTTCATGGTCACTTCCCTCTTCTTTGAAACTATTAATTGAGCAATTTGAAAGATGCAGTTGTCTTGTCTTTTTCTCGGTTGTCCATCCCCCCCCCCCCTCTCTGTCCACCCACCCCACTGCTCTCTAACTCCTCTGATGATCACTTGACAGCACAATAACAGCATTGTGAATATATATGTCATAAACTGACTGTTTTTGTGCCTTATCTGTGCAGCGTCCTGTTACTTGTGAAGGGCAGTCACGTCAGGGAGGATGAAGAGCGCCACCTAGTGATCATCACTCTGTGCACTCCCATGTCCCTGTGTGAGTGTTCACTGTGCCAGCAAAAGAAAGCTGGACCTTTTTAGTAGTGGAGCAACATTTTGAGGTCCAGCATAAATCTTTAGTAAAGAATTCTTCAAATTGTAAGTGTAATAATACGTTTATGCACCTTTATAAAAACGAGCACAAGAACTTTAAGAGAATTAATGCTCACCATTGTGACATCTCATGATTGTTACATCTATCTATCTATCTATCTATCTATCTATCTATCTATCTATCTATCTATCTATCTATCTATCTATCTATCTATCTATCTATCTATCTATCTATCTATCTGTCTGTCTGTCTGTCTGTCTGTCTGTCTGTCTGTCTGCTGACTGTCTATCTAGATATATAAATATAAAAGCTGGACGTTGATGCTAATTCGAGCGACATTTTTATATCTGGCATAAATGTAGCCTATGGTTTAGTTTACAGTTACTTAATAAAGTTTAAATTAAGGAGAAAATATTTGAAATATTGATAATTGAAATAATTAAATGTAACATATTCACCATGAAATTAAATGGATTAATATTTAATCATTGCATAATTAATTATTTAATTACATTGACTACATATAAGTAATTAATTACATAATGAATTGTTATATCCAGTATAATTTTATAATATTTATGTTGATAAGTTAATAAATTTAACACCTTTGAAGCCAACAGAAAGGGACAAAAACCTCCTTTAATTGCTTATTAGATCTTTTTATTATTATTATTATTATTATTAGTAGTAGTAGTAGTAGTAGTAGTAGTAGTAGTAGTAGTAGTAGTAGAAGTACTATTTTTATTATTATTATTATTATTATTATTATTATTATTATTATTATTATTATTATTATTATTATTATTATTATTTATACATCTTTTATTAGATTTTTAAAACAATGGCACTGTATTTCTCCTTTAACATTTTACTTTTTGTAAAAACCTTCATAAAACAATGGGAAAGAACTGATCTAACATTTTATACATTTAATGTTATCATTGTGATTAAAGTATTTTTATTAAAGTGACTGCCTTTGAGTTTGAGAAAGAAAGTTTTAAGGCAAACGTTATGCTCTTAACATGAGCAACAATGCCTCTGTTTGCTTTCAGTTTTTCCCTGTAATCACTTTAATAACCCAGCAGCAGAAGCAGCATCAATTCTCTAATGTTTATGCTTATTGATTATTTTTATAAGATATAGAACTTGTAAGCTTCAGAGTTGTTCATTTCTAGGAATGAGTGAAAATGTGAAAATGTGTGGTTCTGTTAAAAGCTGATGATAAATCCTGTCTTATGAGTCTGATGTTTTGGGCTGAGGGGAAGAACTTATCCGGCATGCTCCGGATGGATGAGGTGGAGGGAAGTGGGATGAGTCAACTGTGCTGGTGGAGGATAATGAGGATTAAATGACAGGAGGATGGTGGGGGGATTTGTCTGACGCGCACGGCGTGACGTTCTAGAAGGGGTTTTATTTCCCGATCTGATTACTGTCGATCAGGGCCAGACAGATAGAGGGAAAGTGTGTGTGTGTGTGTGTGTGAGAGAGAGAGAGAGAGAGAGAGAGAGAGAGAGAGAGAGAGAGAGAGAGAGAGAGAGAGAGAGAGAGAGAGAGAGAGAGAGAGAGAGAGAGAGAGGGAGAGAGAGGGAGGGAGGGAGGGAGGGAAAGAGAGAGTGCTCAATTATCATTTATTACATACTGAGGCCTTCAGAGTCATTAGTGTGTTTTACTGTGTGAGTGTGTTTGAGTGTGTGTCCTTATAGAGAAAGGGAGAAAAAGTAAGAGAGAAAGAGAAGAGAGAAAAATAAATAATCAGCGATTAGCTATATATTTTGCATTCATTTACCTTTTACTGTTGTTGTCTGTTGTGAGCCTATACAGATAGATAGATAGATAGATAGATAGATAGATAGAGAGAGAGAGAGAGAGAGAGAGAGAGAGAGAGAGAGAGGTTGTTTCAAAGTGTCAAAATAAAAAGAGAGAAAGATTCCAAAAGAATATTACATGCAATACATAACATTTTGAGACTAGAGTGAAGACTAGACTAGACTTAAGTGACCAGAGACTAGACTTGAGTGACAGAGTGTGATGTACCATGTGACACTTTTCCCACAAATGAATACACATACTGTACTAACATTATGTCTCAAATCACTCTCCCATTGCTTAAATTCAGTACAATTTTAGTTGTATACTGTAGCATTTTTAACAATGGACATTGTCTCAAAGCAGCTTTACAGAACATAAAAACATATGACTGTGGTCATAAGAACATGACTGAGGTGACTGTGGGGAGGAAAAACTCCCTTAGATGGAAAAGGAAGAAACCTTGAGAAGAACCAGACTCAAAAGTGAACCTCATCCTCATTTGGGTGACACTGGAGGGTGTGATTATAAACTGTCTCACACTAACTTACAGTTAATGTTTGATGTAGCCTTCAAACCTACCAAATGGTCTGCTTTGAGTGATCCTGGTTCTTCTAGATTTTTTAAATAGTTATAAGGTCAAATTTTTGAGACACGGCTCATGACAGCAATGATGGCAAGAACGACAGAGCTTGTGCGTGTATAACGTCACTGCATGGAATCTCTAAATAGGACAAAATGTTCCACTTGGAACCTTGATGAACGGATTTTTTTGGATTGACGTGCCATCTAGCGGGTGTCGCTGTTAATCCTCCAGTCATACGTCAAGTATAAACCAGCTTTAGGGGTCATTTAGAGTCATTAATACATGTTTTAAGGAGGTGGGTGTGAACCAGAGAACCTGGAGAGAACTCATGGGGAGAAAATGTGACATCTATTGATATTAAACTGAGCTCAGGATTGAACCCTGGAGCTGTTTAGAGGGAATGTTAATGGTAAATACCAGCCATTTTAGTTGCTTTTTACTACTACTTTAGTTGCTTTTTACTAAACTTTTTAATACTATAACAGCTTTTTGTGTCCTTTTTTGTGTTTTTTGTGACATTTATGTTTGGCCAAGTTCAAAAAGAGTTCATTCATTCATTCATTTTCTACCGCTTATCTTAACTTCTTGGGTCACGGGGAGCCTGTGCCTATCTCAGGCGTCATCGGGCATCAAGGCAGGATACACCCTGGATGGAGTACCAACCCATCGCAGGTCACACACACTCTCATTCACTCACACAATCACACACTACGGACAATTTTCCAGAGATGCCAATCAACCTACCCTGCATGTCTTTGGACCGGGGGAGGAAACCGGAGTACCCGGAGGAAACCCCCGAGACACGAGGGAGAACATGCAAACTCCACACGCACAAGGCGGAAGCGAGAATCGAACCCCGAACCCTGGAGGTGTGAGGCGAACGTGCTAACCACTAAGCCGCCGTGCCCCCTCAAAAAGAGTTTTGACTTGGAATTCAAATATTGAATATATATTTTAGATGTATTGCTGTTAATCACTTAAACAAATCTTTATAAAGAAAATACAGTTATGAAGTACTTCATTTGGTCTTAATGCCTGTTTTACATAATCATTCTCTCAGAAGGTGCCAGTAATTCTGAAGTTGATAGAATGAATGCATTTTTTTTTGTGTGCAAATATTGTAATTTAAAAGTCATCATTGTGTTGATGCTTGCATCAGAGATTAGGTCATAAACGTACGATTTCACGGCAATAAAGTGATGAGATTACAGCAGAAAGAGAGACAAAAGGGCAAAAGAAAAAGAAAGTATTTTGTGTGCATTTTTTTTCTTCATTTTTCATCTTCCTTTTTTGCCTCATTTTGAACTTTAGAGAAAGCCTGTGGTCAGCGGTGTGACCCGTGATCAGTTTCGCATTGTTGACCCTTTGACATGTCACAAATGCAGCCCTAGAGCGCATGGAGCTGAATCGGGCTTCAGCACAGCACAGAGCTTCTCTATAATCTCAACTCTGGTGCCTGAGTTCGTCCCTCTGCGCTTGTTTCATGCTGAACTCTCGTGGCAGCAGCTTGGCCCTTTATGCGGCATCTAACATGTGAAAGCTTTCCGAACAAATCCCAAATTTGTCATGATTGCAGGTTTTCGGTGGCAGGCGCAGCGTGTAGTGGTTTGTGGTTTGCTGTGGTTAGAACCAGGCTTCCTGCCAGAGCAGCAGGGTGCTGGAGCACAGCAGAGAAGAAGTGAGCAGAACACTCAGCAGTACTGAGCAGAGAATAGAGCAGAGAACAGAGTAGAAAATAGAGTAGAGCAGAAAATAGAGTAGAGTAGAGTAGAGAATAGAGTAGAGAACAGAGTAGAGTAGAGAATAGAGTAGAGTAGAGAATAGAGTAGAGAACAGAGTAGAGTAGAGAATAGAGTAGAGAATAGAGTAGAGTAGAGAATAGAGTAGAGAACAGAGTAGAGTAGAGAATAGAGTAGAGTAGAGAATAGAGTAGAGAACAGAGTAGAGTAGAGAATAGAGTAGAGAACAGAGTAGAGAATAGAGTAGAGAATAGAGTAGAGAATAGAGTAGAGTAGAGAGTAGAGTAGAGAATAGAGTAGAGAACAGAGTAGAGTAGAGAATAGAGTAGAGAACAGAGTAGAGTAGAGAATAGAGTAGAGAATAGAGTAGAGTAGAGAATAGAGTAGAGAATAGAGTAGAGTAGAGAATAGAGTAGAGAACAGAGTAGAGTAGAGAATAGAGTAGAGTAGAGAATAGAGTAGAGAACAGAGTAGAGTAGAGAATAGAATAGAGAACAGAGTAGAGTAGAGAATAGAGTAGAGAATAGAGTAGAGAACAGAGTAGAGAATAGAGTAGAGAATAGAGTAGAGAATAGAGTAGAGTAGAGAATAGAGTAGAGAACAGAGTAGAGTAGAGAATAGAGTAGAGAACAGAGTAGAGTAGAGAATAGAGTAGAGAATAGAGTAGAGTAGAGAATAGAGTAGAGAACAGAGTAGAGTAGAGAATAGAGTAGAGTAGAGAATAGAGTAGAGTAGAGAATAGAGTAGAGAACAGAGTAGAGTAGAGAATAGAATAGAGAACAGAGTAGAGTAGAGAATAGAGTAGAGAACAGAGTAGAGAATAGAGTAGAGAATAGAGTAGAGTAGAGAGTAGAGTAGAGAATAGAGTAGAGAACAGAGTAGAGTAGAGAATAGAGTAGAGAACAGAGTAGAGTAGAGAATAGAGTAGAGAATAGAGTAGAGTAGAGAATAGAGTAGAGAATAGAGTAGAGTAGAGAATAGAGTAGAGTAGAGAATAGAGTAGAGAACAGAGTAGAGTAGAGAATAGAGTAGAGAATAGAGTAGAGTATAGGGTAGAGTAGAGAATAGAGTAGAGTAGAGAATAGAGTAGAGAACAGAGTAGAGTAGAGAATAGAGTAGAGAATAGAGTAGAGTATAGAGTAGAGTATAGGGTAGAGTATAGGGTAGAATAAAGAATAGAGTATATTGTATAGAGTAGAATAGAAAGTAGAGTATAGGGTACAGTAGAGAATAAAGTAGAGAATAGGGTAGAGTATAGAATAGAATAAAAAATAGAATAAAGAATAGAGTATAGAGTAGAATAGAGAATGGAGTAGAGTAAAGTACCAAATATGGTAGATCAGAGAAGTGAACAGAATAAAGTAAAGCAGAGAATGGAGGACAGAGTGGAGTAGTCATTGTGGTTGTTTATCTATCTATCTATCCATCTATCTATCTATCTATCTATCTATCTATCTATCTATCTATCTATCTATCTATCTATCTATCTATCTATCTATCTATCTATCTGTCTGTCTGTCTGTCTGTCTATCTATCTATCTATCTATCTATCTGTCTGTCTGTCTATCTATCTATCTATCTATCTATCTATCTATCTATCTATCTATCTATCTATCTATCTATCTATCTATCTATCTATCTATCTGTCTGTCTGTCTGTCTGTCTGTCTATCTGTCTGTCTGTCTGTCTGTCTGTCTGTCATCTATCTATCTATCTATCTATCTATCTATCTATCTATCTATCTATCTATCTATCTATCTATCTATCTATCTATCTATCTATCTATCTATCTATCTATCTATCTATATGTTTGTCCAGTCTGGCTAAACTCTTTCTTTCTTTCTTTCTTTCTTTCTTTCTTTCTTTCTTTCTTTCTTTCTTTCTTTCTTTCTTTCTTTCTTTCTTTCTTTCTTTCTTTCTTTCTTTCGGTTCTGTGAAGCTCCATACACAGGAAACATTTGTGGATAAAATCTCTTGCTCCATATAAAACTCCACATAAAGCTGAAAGTGTGACAGCAGTATAGTGATGGAATTGATATGGACAGTGCAGTGAGGACAGACTCACACTGTTACACTACATTTACATGCTGTCTGTTTAAGTTGTGCATTTGCGACCGGTCTCGAGTCACCTGATGCCTCCTGAGCTGAGGAACCCCACTGACCTGATCCATAATGTCTCCAAATGTCTTTAGGCTTTAAGTCCTGTGTGAACTGGAGTCATGCTCTATTAATGATTCACAACCTTCTTCTGATGTCAGAACTCTCGAGAGGTGTAACTGTCTACAACATCAGTCAGTCTATCTTAATGAGCGAGTGAACAACAGCACGATTCCACCCACAGAATCTTAATTATTTACATAAAGGGAAATTGAAATATAAATCTGCTCAGTACATCATGTCCTAACTGATTCCACACTCCTGCTTGTGTGAGTGGTTTTGTAATAATATTTATTTCTTTGTGAGTATCAAGTGTCCTCCCCTTAATGATAGAAAAACATGATAGTTGTCCATGTCTTAGGGGACATTTAACTTGGATTAAGAGAATTATTTATATTTATCAACTAATTGTGTGTGTGTGTGTGTGTGTGTGTGTGTGTGTGTGTGTGTGTGTGTGTGTGTGTGTGTGTGTGTGTGTGTGAGAGAGAGAGAGAGAGAGAGAGAGAGAGAGAGAGAGAGAGAGAGAGAGAGAGAGAGAGAGAGAGAGAGAGATTTCTGCTCAAACATGGCATTAATTAGCTGTATTGATTATGGAAATAGAAGTTCCTAAAAATGATTGTAAGACAAATGTGTGTGTGTGTGTGTGTGTGTGTGTGTGTGTGTGTGTGTGTGTGTGTGTGTGTGTGTGTGTGTGTGTGTGTGTGTGTGTGTGTGTGTGTGTGTGTGTGTGCATCACTACCACCAATACGTCTACCAAAAACACTACCACTACCACCACTACTAAAGAGACAAGAACTACATCAGAGAGCTTCTTCTTACTCAACTTTTTTTAAACTGAACAGTTTATGGTAGTGGTTAAGGTGGTGGTCTACAAATCAGAAGATTGTGAGTTCAATTTCCACGTCCACCAAGCAGACACTTCTGGGCCCCTGAGCAAGGCCCTTAAACCTCACTTGTTCAGATGTATAAAATGAGAAATCAGATGTGTATAAAAAGAAAATGTAAGTCACTCTGGATAACTCACATTTATTTGTATAGCGCTCTTTACAATTGACATTGTCTCAGAGTAGCTTTACAGAACATAAACACAGAACAAAAGGTTATTATATAAAATTATCATTTTAAAAGGATAAAGGCGTCTGCGTAATGCTATAAATGTAAATGTATACGTTCTAAAAAACAAACAAAGGGTAAACATGGTTCAGATCTGCTGCTCACTGATTTTGTTCTGTTCTGTCAGTACATCCACTAGGTGGCGCTAGTTCCCCCTCACACTTTTTTTTTTTTAAGTAAGTGAAAATCTAAAATGGAAATCACCTCCAGACCACCTGCTTTACTGTAAATACACACCAGGCTATTAAACTAAACTAAACTAAACTAAACTAAACTAAACTACTACTACTACTACTACTACTACTACTACTACTACTACTAATAATAATAATAATAATAATAATAATAATAATAATAACAACAATAATCTATAGTAATAATAATAATCTATAGTAATAATAATACTTTATACTACTACTACTAATAGTAATAATCATAATCATAACCATAATCATAATTTATAATAATAATAATAAGAAGAAGAAGAAGAAGAAGAAGAAGAAGAAGAAGAAGAAGAAGAAGAAGAAGAAGACCAGTTATTAAACTGGAAAATGTCTTCAGAATTTTAGAGACTTGAATGTCTGAAATGTTGGGCACTTTTTAATTATTTCGTCATTTGTATATGATGTTTAGACAAAACCCAAACTGATCAATTCTGCAATAGAAAGAGAAGATGAAAGGCTATTATAAGCACTGTGTACAGTACAACGTTCCACCAGCAGATGGAAGTATCAGCATTCTTAAAGAGACATACAACACACACACACACACACACACACACACACACACACACACACACACACACACACACACACACACACACACACACACACACACACACACACACACACACACACACACACACACAAAGTATACCCAAACGTCTAGCAAAGATAAAGCCTTATTTGTTGTATTATTTAATTTATATTTTCATCAGCTGAGTATTTTTTAATCATCTACAATCTGTTGTAAGGAATTCAGAAGGCTGGAAATTAGAATTAAGATCTATTTCAAGGCCATAAAGTTTTGTGTAAATCTGATCACTTTCTTATTGTATTTCCTCTCTGATCTGACTGCTGACTGATGAGTAGTAGTATCGGCAGGACAAAATCTATCCACCTCAAATGCTCTTATTAAAAACCATAAATCAATCAGTCATTTTAATTCAACTGAATTAGACAGTAACAAGTTCATCATGTTAGTTATGTTAGTTATCCAAACGGTTTTATGTCACCTGACCTTAAAGTGAAATTATAGTTCAATACCTCACATGTTCCTGGTAAACCAAAAATACCACTACCACCATTACCACTACCACCACTACCACTACCACCACTACCACTACCACCACCACTACCACCACTACCACCACTACCACCACTACCACTACCACCACTACCACCACTACCACCAATACCACCACTACCACTACCACCACTACCACCACTACCACTACCACCACTACCACCACTACCACTACCACCACTACTACTACCACTTCTACCACCACCACTACTACTACCACCAATACTTCTACCACTATTACTACTCCCCCACTACCACCATTACTACTACCACCACTAACACAACTACTATTATCATTACCACCAACATTATTACTTTGACATTTATTTAATAATAATACCACCATTACCACCCTATTACTAATACTGCTAGCTCTAAAATTCATCATCATCATCATCATCATCATCATCATCCTGCCTTTTCCCTGTCTTCCCTTTCACTTAGTAATGTCACACTGTAAAATACAAGTGTTACATTTTCCCTGGTCTTTAACTGCGGCACTACACATACTTAGATGACTGTTATTTACAGATTAGTGAAGAAATTGTGTGTTGCATAAATTGTTTAGGTTTGATGTCTTCCCTAAGACTGGCGAAGACTTGTTCTGGGTCGTTAGGGTGAGGCTTTGTTTTGCCCAAGAAGCCATAATTACACTTTCCTTATAAAAAGTTCCACCACCCACACACACAATACGTTTTTTCTTTTCAAATCGAGATGTGGAAGTAACTTACAATGAAGTGTAGGAATCATATTTTCTTTCTTTTGTGTGTTTCTGAATAGTGACAGAACCGCCTTGTCTTTTGTATACCGAGTGTGAACGCACGAGTATTCCCTGCAGTGACTAAACATTTACAGTACACTTGTATTTATTCATTTTAAAGAGGCTTTTATCTGAAGCCTTTTCCACGTGATGGGGAATAGAGTCTAAGCACAGAGCTGGTAAAGGAGCTGGTAGTGACAAATGTTGGAGGGGGAACATAGAGAGATACAATTAAACACACTCTCACACACTCTCACACACTTACACCAAAAGACACATCGAGGGATAGAGATAAACATAAGAGGTGAAGAAATTTCTTCTACTTGGTATTGAAAATATAAGAAAATATATTCTTTTGTAATTAAAATGGAGGAAATGTCAAAATATTGGACTAAAAGATAAAAATCAGGATTTTTTTTTCATGTTCAGACTCTTAATAATTCACCTCATCTGAGGTTGTTCGTGAAGCCGAGCGGTTACAGGAGAATAATCAGCGAATCTGTGCTGTGATACAGATTTCCTACTGAAGTTCCTTGAAGGAGATTTTTTTCCTCATGTCACTGAAATTTGCCATCAATTACATATATTTTAATTTTAGTTTTTTTTTTAAACCCATTTATAGGTACATTTAATATTGTGAAACATACATGAGACAAGTTAGTGCCTGTTCTTATTATAACAGCTATAAATTGTTGTTCTTCCCCTATTTTGTGGTTAATGAGACAAAAAATGCAGCTTGTCAGAAATGGAAAGCAATAAAGTCCCGTGGCCTGAAGACTATGGAGTAAAACATTACTGACTGTAACACTAACTCTAGAGATTCCTTCCATAAATGTTAAATAAACTTAAACAGAAACAACTCACCATGTCAATGATTAGATGTTTTCCTATTTTTTTTTCTTCCTATAAATGTTTAGTACCCATGTATATTGTTACTAAAGAAAGGATATTTTTTGTTCAATAATGCAAAAAATAAAAGCTGTGATTTGAGTCAAAGCTACTGTCATAGTTAATTAATGACCACTTCTTGACCAATCAGATTCGAGAATTCGAGCAGCGTTTAAAAATCCCATATAATATTTTTCACTTATTCTCAGGGAAAGTTTAAATCCAGAAAGAAAAGATTAAATCATTTCCTCCTCTCTTTCTGTACTAGTCACCACAAGAAAAGTCATATGATTATACATGCTGACTAATACTAATTTGTAATAATGACTGTATTGATAAAAGACAGCAAGTGAAAAAAACATTCAAGTTCACTTGACTTGACGTCCAGACGAAAATAATTGTAGCTAAATACTTATAAAAAAAAACAAACAAACATAATGAACAACCTGAAATCATAGACACTTAAATCAAGACAGATATTACTGGTTGAACTGGTTTATAATAAAACCATTACCATGAATCACATGCCCCATGACCCTTTCTTGATCCCTGTCCCTGTCTCTCACGCACACACACTCATACATGTGCATACACACACAACTTTGATAACGCCGTCATGATAGTCAGCGTCTGTACGGGGATCTTGATGTGCCATTCAAATGTGTTCTCGTCCGAGTCTTTTCCTCTTACAGCCAGCCGTCTATCATAACAAGTAGCACAAGTGCCTTTTTCACTGCTCCCTTCCACTGCTGCTTATGCAAATGGCATTTGCATGAAACCCTGTTGCCTCGCAGGCCCTTCCTGTCCTGAGGAACACTTGGCAGTTTATGAGGCTCCACACACTGAGGCTACAGATTGGACAGAGGCCTAAATACTGAAAGCGAATGGAGCTGCCACTGCTGCTGGAAATGAATCCCACATGTCCGGTTCTCCGTCTCGGCCCCAGCACATCGCGTGTCATTATACGCATTACAACTGGAGTAATGTGATGACAAGTGGGGATAGTAGTTGAGAAAAAAAGGTTAGGTTAACTGCAATACTAAGTAGATATCCATCTATTTGTTCGATATGGAGAGCTGGGAAATGTTACGTCTGTTCAGAAATGATGAGAAAATTGGACTTAAATGTCAACTCTACTATCCTTTGAGCAGCTGACTAAAAGATTGAGCTTCTTTCTTGAACCAGACTAAATACAATACCATTCCTCCTCTGGACATTAATCTGCCATCTAAGGTGCCTGTGCGTAGATAGAAATGTGATTTAAAAGTGGAAAAAATAACAGTCAAATTCAATATGATGATAAAAGAGCAGGGCATAGCATTGGATGATAAGATAACGCTGCAAGGTCTAGACAAATATGTGTCTGTAAAAGCAAGCTTTAGCTCGTTTAGATAAACCTGACGTCAGTGGAGCAGTGACTGCATTTAGAAGTGACATGACATATATGGAAGATTTTACAGCTCAGAAGCAGATGGGCCAAACATCTCTCTCTCTCTCTCTCTCTCTCTCTCTCTCTCTCTCTCTCTCTCTCTCTCTCTCTCTCTCTCTCTCTCTCTCTCTCTCTCTGTGGCATGTCCGCTTCTGAGTCAGAATACTTAATCCCTGAAGTGCTACAGTGAAGCGTGTGTGTGTGTGTGTGAGCTTCTTAATAGCTTTTAAAGTTAACATACAAAGTAGTGCCAGAATGAAGAGTCCAGGAGGCTTCACTCTAAACTCCAGCACTGGTCTGAAGTTCACAACTATGTTCCATTGTAGACGTTTAAATCGAAGGAAGACGACAAAGTTTACGCTTTATTATGATTTCCTTCTCAGTTTTACTTGTCAGTTTGAAGTTGGTTCAAAATCAGAATCAGAATACTTTATTAATCCCCAGGGGAAAATTGGGTTTGTTAACGAAGCTCTGACTCACCAAAATAAGAGCATGAATATAAAGACTTATATACCCTAAGATGCCGTAATATACAAAAAATATAAATACATTTAAATAACCATACAGGTAAAGGTATATTGTTGCACAGTTGTTACACATTGGATTTATACAGTCCAATGGACAAAGGAAGAAATTTCCTGTGTCGCTCTGTGGAGCATCTTTGTTGAATGGGTCTGTAACTGAAAGTACTCCTGTATCTGTCCAGGACATCATGGAGTGTGTGGAAGATGTTGTCTGAGAAACCAGTAGCTTAGACAACATCTTTCTTTGTGACACTACAGTCAGAGAGCTGCATCACCACAACATCACCGGCCTTACGGATGAGTTTGTTCAGTCTGTTGACATCAGCTACCTTCAGTCTGACCAAGCGTGCGACAGAAAAAAAGATGCACTGGCTACAACAGACTTGTAGAACATCTTCAGCATCGTCCTGCAGATGATGAAGGACCTCAGTCTCCTAAGAAATTAGAGGTGGCTCTGGACCTTCTTCTAGATGGCTTCAGAGTTCTTAGTCAAGTCCAGTTTATTCACATGATAGTCATGAAATTCAGTGACTAATATACATAGAACAAAATATGGAGAGTATTTGCAATAGTTATTTACACCCAAAATAACTCTTAATTAATCATAACATGTGGAATCATTTCATTAAGTTTTCTGCTTCATTAACATGCTTTTAGTTGAAAACGAATACCTTGAAAAGTAAAATTAAATAGAAAGTGAAACGAAAGCATTTCATTATACTTTCAGCATTGCTTTATAATGTGTGTATGTGCTGTGTAATAATTGCTCTATGTAGATTACCTACAAATAGTGTTACCAAAAAACCCTTAGTGACTGATAAACAAATCCCTGGATGGATTTAAAAGAAAAAAAAAACTACCCCAGTGACTGCTCATTTGTTTAATGAGTACATTATTGAAATGTAGGTTCTTCAGGTGTGTCTCTGTGGTAACTCTACTGTAAAGATATTTTTTACTGAGCTAAACTGGCGGCCATGTGTTTGTGTGTGTTTGCGTGTTAGTGTGTGAGTGTATGTGTGTGTTTGTGTGAGTGTGTTTATGTGGGTGTGTGTGTTTGTGCGTGTGTGTTTGTGTGAGTGTTTGATTGTATGTGAATGTGTGTGTGTGTGTGTGTGTGTGTGTGTGTGTGTGTGTGTGTGTGTGTGTGTGTGTGTGTGTGTGTGTGTGTGTGTGTGTGTGTGTGTTCTATCCAACATTGTTATAATGAATGTAACATTGCAGGTCTAAATTCAGAGCTGTAGTGCTTATAAAACACTGCACGAGTTCATACACTCTCATTACATGCTGTAGGTCATTAAAGGCGCTTTGCTGTGTGGATTTTTCTCCTTTGCACCTCAGGACACTGTGCGGTTCAACTTCCCTCCTGTCCATCCATTAGCCATGTTGAAAAGTCATGAATATGCAGCAGCTCATTAGCATATTCAGCAGCTCGTGCGTAGCTGGTTGTCCCGAGCAGAAAGCGGGGCAGGATCGCGGGCGCTGCACGAACCGAGGGGCGGATAATCGCGCGGCTGTGTTTTTCAATGCGAAACGGAGGAAACACTGAATCCACCAGCACCGAGGCACCTTTTTTTTTTAGCTCGCTGTTTTTCCCCTTGTTCTCCAGCGACCTCGGTGTGCGCTCTCTCGGGTTTGGTCCGAGAAACAAAAGCGAAAAAAGCAGTGAAGGTGTTTGTGTGGTTGTAGATCAGGACTCGAGGGAGGGGAGGGGAGGGGAGGCGGCGCGGTATGAACGCCCGCTCACCGGCCCTGCTGTGGGTGAGAGAGCAGGCAGCGCTCCGTGTAACCGCGACACGCACCGAGCAACAAAGACGCGGTTACTTTCATGTCCGTTAACTCGTCCTCAGATTGAACCCGCGCTCAAAGAGAAAGAACAAGGGATAAGGCTACGGTTTGATCTCTGGAGCTCTCGTGTGTGTGTGTGTGTGTGTGTGTGTGTGTGTGTGAGAGAGAGAGAGAACATAAAAAAGCCACGATGATGCCCTCGATCGCCGTCCAGATCCTTCTTCTCGGCTTGTGCGTGAGCAGAGCCGCGGCTCAGCCAGCGTCCACCCCGGCCGTGTGCGCACCCGCGTGCCGCTGCGACGGAGACGGAGGCGCTGACTGCTCCGGGAGAGGACTGAGCTCCGTGCCGAACGGCCTCAGCGCCTTCACCTACTACCTGTGAGTCGTCTTTCTCTCCGCTTCAGTTAGAGCCATCAGCTAGTGCACGGTGCTTCATGTGTGCCGGTGTAGTCGCTGTTAGAGGAAAGGCAAAGTTTTCCACACGTACAGGGTTCAAGGTGGTGAGAAATATGAAATGGAGTATGTAGTGGTGAATAAACTCTGTTACAGTCTGGAGTTTAATTCTATAGAGACTTATTCCGATAGTGAACTCTTAGTAGTGAATTAATCAGGTTACACTGTAGAATTAACTATATGTCAGTCCATTAGGCTTGAATGAACCTTCATAATAGTTAATAAACTCTGTTACAGTCTGGAGTTTAATTCTATAGAGACTTATTTCGATAGTGAACTCTTAGTAGTGAATTAATCAGGTTACACTGTAGAATTAACTATATGTCAGTCCATTAGGCTTGAATGAACCTTCATAATAGTTAATAAACTCTGTTACAGTCTGGAGTTTAATTCTATAGAGACTTATTTCGATAGTGAACTCTTAGTAGTGAATTAATCAGGTTACACTGTAGAATTAACTATATGTCAGTCCATTAGGCTTGAATGAACCTTCATAATAGTGAATAAACTCTGTTACAGTCTGGAGTTTAATTCTATAGAGACTTATTTCGATAGTGATTCATTCTGTTACAAGCTTTAACCTTAATGAACTCTTAGTAGTGAATTAAACGGGTTACACTGTAGAATTCAGTCCGTTATGCTTGAACGAACCTTTATAATAGTGAATTAACTCTGGTACAGTTTTTAATTAACACACAGTTGCATTAACTTGTGGTCTTGGATGAACTCTGTAATGCAAACTGCTTCAATGTTGAATTAACTCTTGGTGGTTTGAATCAACTCAGATTGAGTCAAGAATTAGAGCTTTATAATAGAGATTTAACTCCGTTACATTGCTTAGTGAGCATTTGGTGGTGAATTCACTCTTACAGTCTTGAATGAACTTTATAGTGATGACTTATACATTGATACACTCTAAAATGAACTCTATTACAGTGGAGAAATGAATCTATATTGCTGAAGTAACTCTGTTACAGACTTGATTGAATATTATATGAATTAAACCAGGATACACTCATGAATGAATGCTTACAGTGTTTTATTAACTCTACAGTGGTGAATTAACTCCGTTACAATGCTGAAGTCTTGAATTAGCAATTAGTGGTGAATTAGAACTGTATGAATGTATGTTGAGTTAAGTCTGTAGTGGTAAATTAACCCTGCATTTTAATCGTGAATTAACGATGTGACATCCTTTAGGTATCTATTAATGGGGAAGTAACTCTGATATTGTTGAATTAACTCTACAGATAATGAATTTAGTGTTAAATGAACTCTGTATTGGTGAATTAACTAAAATGATTTTAGTAGAAAAGTAGAAAAACTGTGTTTGTTGAATCCTGTTACAGTGTTAAATTAATTCTGTTACTGTCTTGCATTAACACTTAGTGATGAATTCACTCTATTACAGGGTTGAATTAACACTGTATGTGCAACTAACAAGTTACGTCTCGAAGGAACTCTATTTATTCAATAGAGTTGAATAAATTAATTTATTCAACTCTATTATAGTGTTGGATTAACTCAAAGGTGACAAATTAACTTTGGTCCAGCCTTGTAGTGACTTTTAGTTTTCTATTAAGTCTAATGAACTCCAATACAGCATAGATTTTCCTCTGTATAGATTATTTAACTGTTACAGTGTTGAATTTACTTAATAGCAGTGAATTCATTTTTACGGTATTAAATTTACTTAAACGAGTTAAACGAACTCACAGTGTCGAATTTACTCTGTAGTGTTGAACGAATTCTATAGTGGCAAATTATCTCCGTTGTAGCATAGAGTTTATTGTCGTGTGTTAAGTTTGACAGATTTCCAAAATCTTTTCTTAATGTGATGCTTAACATGAAGTTACTACTAGTCCTAAAGCCACGAGTTCAAACTAAACACCTTCTGCATTTAGCGCAGTCTGGAGCACCATGTCATGTTTCTGTGACAGGACCATTGTTTTCTTTGGACAGAAATTGGAACGAGTGACTACTCTGGCCAATAACCAGCACAAACAGCCATTTCCCTAAGTAGAGCAGGGGGCGGGGGGGGGGGGGGGGTGAAGGGGGTAATGTGTGGAGGGAGGTGGAGTGAAGTGTGCAGTACTATTGCTGCTTTATTAAACACCTCACAGACTGGCTGCTGAACTCCGGCAACCCGAGACAGGGCTTTTTATGTGCCTCAGACCGATTTTTTTTTTCCAGAGCATTCCACACACTCAGGCAGGAGAGGATTGTTGCACTGTAGGGTGTTGAGTTATACAAGACTCATGTTAACGTTCTAATACGTTTCGTTCTGTACCGCTGGGCCTCGTATACCTGTAGCGTAAATTATGGCTTGCTAGTTTGGCTAATAAACAAAATAAAAAAGCCTTTGTTTTATATAAAAAAAACGACATTACATTGCACTTCAGGACTCTAAGCACTTTACAAGCTTGTGCAGGGAGGGGATGAGTTAGAGATTGATAAGCATGTCCATGGGAATGTGTACAGCTTGTTAAAAAGTAACAGCAGCTCAGATGATGCAACTGGTCAACGTTTAGGCAGTTAAATATTTATTTATTTATTTATTTACTTTTTAAATAAGAAAGACAACATGATGGGAGAAAGTGATGGGATTTTTTTGACAAAGTACTGTATACTCTAGATACTGTAAGTCTTAATGATGTTAGTTCTTTGTTGTAGAACGGAGATATGTTTAACTCTCGTCTTCTCAAAAACCACAGGAGCGGTGAAGGTCGCGCGAAAGCCGCTAATCGTTACAGCTCGTTGTCACATACTGTATGACGTTCTACACTTCTACGTTTTATTCCTCTTATATCACAGAACTCCATCCACTATTACAATATTTAACTCACTAAAGACCTCCATGCTTGTCATAACTGTTGGTAGTTATAGTTAATGTTGTGCTACATCTGTGAAATGATCTAGTCCCCTGTGTGACTTCAGTTATAGCAGAGATAAAGCGCTGTTCCTTCACTTCACTCGTTTTCTCTCCTCGAAGAGAAGTCGATACAAAAAAAACATGCAGCGTGTCATAAAAACAGTTCTCCGCTCCGAAGGATTTCCGGATTTCTTTAGTCCCGCATTTTTTGATTTGAATTCTAATCAGCATTATTGTCCGAACTGCTGTTATAGACAATACATCAACACCTTCTGACCAATCAGAATCGAGACTTCAACAGCGCTGAGGTTTTATTACTTTACTCATTCGTTATGCAAGAGAACAACAACAAATTCACACAGAAGCAATGCTTTAGGTATACACACAGACACACAGACACACACAGACACACACACACACACACACTCTGGTTTATCAGTTATTGCAGTTGTTAAAGTGAAATGTTTGTTTCAACTGCAGTGTTCGTTTCTAACCAGTGGAACCATTGTTTTTTTTGTTTGTTTGTTTGTTTGTTTTTTTTACTAAATGACTCTTGACTCACTTTTTCACACACTTCTCTCCTGTCAGCCTGACAGTTGTATATCAGCGAAGCCCCTCCTCATTAAAGCCCACTTCTCTTTATTACCTCCCCACTCCACTTCCTCGAAGTAGCTCTGCACTGCGTCTTTCCCAGCCTGGCCGCTCTGAAATCAGCTCGCCTGAATATCTAGAAATATCTTTTGCCAAGCAGCAGAGTGTAACCCAACTCCAGGCTAAGTCCAGTTTGCGGAAGTGATAAGGCCAGAAATAAAGCCTGAGCGTTAACACTCACCCTGGCAGGGGCCATCTTAGATATAGCAGCGTGATACGGAACGGATATTTTTTTCACAGCAGACTTTTCAGTGTCTTTGTATGAGGCAAGAATAATGAAGGCACATGGTTTAATTGTCTTTTGTGTAAAATGACTAATAGTCAAAAAAGTTCATGAGCAGTGCTGCGATCCTGACAATGAAAGTTCAAGCAAAAGAATGAAAACCGCTCACCAGTCTACAAGAAAATGTACACAGCTTGAGGGAATAATTCTGTCTTTTTTTTTTATAATTTCTTAGAAAAGCATTCCCCAGAGGGACAATTCGAACCTAAAATCCCTTTATGTTGTTAGATCTAACATATAAGTCTATGTGTGTGTGCATGTGTGTGTGTGTGTGTGTGTGGTGGCTTAGTGGTTAGCATGTTTGCTTTGCACATCCGGGGTTTGATGGGTTCTGTTCCTTGCATATACAGAGTTCGCATGCCTCAGGGCCGCTCATGCCTCCTTCTGGGTACTTCAGGTTCCTCCCTCAGTCTAAAGACACTTAATGATTGACATCCCTAAATGTGCAAACGGTCTGATCCAGGATCTTCTGCTAACATCTCATTGCTGGATAGTACTTCAAGAGGTCTTGTGAAGTCCAGGCCTCGATGGCTCAGGGATGTTTTGTCAGCAGAATATGGAACCTAAACAATATTGCAGTTTTAATGTTATGACTTATTCAGATGGGAGATTTGCTAACTTGCAGCATTCCTGGTTCAAACCTGAGCTGGACTTGTGTACTTACCGTGTCACTGTGGGTTTCCTCTTGTTCTGGATCTGGTGGATCGGCTACACCGAATGGCTCCTGAGTGTAAATGGGTGGGTTGTACAGGATATGGTGCCTCGACTGCTGTACAATTCTGGTGCATTCTTAATTTGCACCCAGTTACTAAAGTGCAATAAATTGATTGAAGATTTTAATTTAAACATGTGTTGCTACCTGCTGCATAATTATAATAATTCCGTCTTGATATTTGACCGACTGAATGTGTATGCTCACTCGTTTTCTGCTATATCGGTAAATATCTAGAGTTCAGTTACTCCACATTTATCAGGGCTGATTAATTAGTGTAAATAAAAGGTTACTGCTTACTGTATTGCTTAACTGTCAGTCAGTACCAGTCATAGCTTGAATTGAGGGGTTTGTCGTGCTTTGAGAAATGCCCTGGCGCACAGCCGGCTCGCTGCGCTGCATGCCTTATTGCATTTCTGGTATTTATTTATGTAATTGATAATAGTAGGGCACCTCTCTGTGTCTCTTCCTCGAATCGCCTGCCGCCGCCGCCGTGTCTGTCCTTGCAGAGAAAGAGAGAGAGCCGGAAAGAGGATCAGAGGGGAACATGGAAAAAAAAAAACATACAGAAAGAATAAAATAAGATTTATGGACAGAGAGAATGAGAGAAAGGAGAGAAGTGTATTGTGTGTGTGTGTGTGTGTGAGTGTGTGTGTGTGTGTGAGACTCTGCTTGATGATTATCCCCCCCCACCCCCCCACCCCCGTGCACAGAGCAGCTCCAAGGCTTGTGTGGTTAATAAAGTTTGCACAGTTTCAGCAGGTCATTGCGCAACGCCTCAGGTTAATGATCCACCGTGTGAGGCGGGGCGCAAACGGCGGCTCTCTGACGCAGAACTCCAGCTTAAGGAACAAACACACACAGTCGTCGCCTCGGCACACAAACGAAACCTTGACCTTGAACTCGCATGAAAAGAGGCCATAACCTATTACAGCGCAAGTGTGAAGTGCCCTTCACAGATAACGTGTACAAAAGCATGCATTGTGCATTCAGTGTATGATCTATGGACATTTACTGATACAGATACAGCGGATTCTTTTCCAAGAAGATTAGCAGCAAGATTACATAAAAAATTATATTGTTCTAGCGCCCGACTTCAATTTCAAGCCGTTTTGACCCTCGCCACTTTGATGCCGTCTTATCTTTTGCGCCTCATCCGTCTCGGCGCAGACTCTGTGACTCTGTGACCGCTGTGTATGTGTGCGTGAAGCGGAGACGTCGTCCCCTCCCTCGGCAGTCTGTCCACGCACCATTAGCAGCCCCTTGTTTCAGACTCACTTGAGCAGTTCCTCATCCAGTGTATGGAATGTGCCTTTGTATCCCGTTAAGCAGACAGAGGCGCCATGTTGTGCTGTGTCTTAAAAGGCCCGGGTATGGGACGTGATGGTTGTGTCCGGCCAGACAGAACACACACCTTGAGTTTTCCACACATGCATGCATCCATGCAGGGCTTTTAAAGACGACAAACGTGCGTCTGTGCATGAATCACGGGCGAAATGGAAAACAGCACGGCTTGACTAATGCACTTTTAATAGTGCTTACAGGAGCCGTGATACCGACGGGTTTGAAGGTCACAAGCGTGAGGGTTTGAGTTTTTCTAGCCAAACCTTGGACTCGGTTTTGAACAGGCTTTGTAGTTTACAGTCTGCTTTATTGATCTCTCAGTAATTTAGGATTGGGTCCAAGCCTTGGGGACTTGGGGTTGTGGGGTGGATGTGTGACTTTCCAGGCGCTAGTTTGATCTCTACTGTAACTCTACAACAGACTGGGGAATGAGTGCGGAATTTATACTTCACTATCCAATCACAGCATGAGCACATTTTCTCCTGAACTGCACTATCTGCCTCCAACGTAACGAATCCTCCTGTCAGTAACGAATACTGCATTTATTTGGTTCCAAGAACTTCTTCCAAGGATAGAGGAAGAGATTTTTGTAGTCAGGGCTTTGTTTAATTCCTAATTTTCTTTGCTGTCGCTGTTAATAACATAGCTGCGAAGAGCAAAACGTTGGTCGCTGTAAATAGGTGCAAAAACAAACAGTGTGGACCACCAACATCCAACCAGTCAGGACAAGAGGAAGTGCCTCTGCTTGCGTGTTAGTCACGTTGGATGTCAGGTCGGGAGTTCAGGCGTTTTAGCCTAGGTGGCTTTGGAGGAAGGGATGTGTGTGTTTGGATTTTGAGCGTCGGGTAACCGTGTGTGCTTGTTTACTCGCCGTGGGGGCTCCGTCTATGAAGGGTAAATAAACGCTTTCTTCCATAAAAAAACTCACCTGAGCATTTAAAGCTGTAATTGGTTAATGATTTTACTGAAGAAAGTCTGTATGTTAAGTTTACATCCACATCTGTGTGAATTAGATGTTGCTATAGAAACAATAACGATCACAACTCCTTGCCTTGCATGTGGAACTGCTGAAGCGTTTCTTTTATCGAAACAATGTTTTTATTATCTTTCTCTTGGAGTAAAACTGGGCCTCACTTTTTTTTATAACCGGAAATGTCCACACACCAGAATTCCACTCTTTAGGAATATAAGAGAGACGACTGCAGGAAGTCAGTGCGATAAGTTAGTAAGCTGCGTCTCAAACGATGTACTGCTTACTACACTACACTACACACTTAGTGTGCCACTACGTACTCCACCATCTAGCATATGAGTTTTAGAACAACGTGAATGAGGACACAGTGCAGCTGTGAGACACTTTTATTCACTTTCATTCACACTCTTCTTCACGTAATGGTAAAGACTTTAGAATCAGAGAAAATATGGTGACCGAATGTGTGTGTGTATGTGTGTAAGTGTGTGTGAGAGAGTGTGTGTGATAGTATGTGTCAGAGTGTGTGAGAGTGTGTGAGAGAGTGTGTGTCTGTGTGTGTGTGTGTGTGTGTGTGTGTGTGTGTGTGTGTGTGTGTGTGTGATAGTGTGTTAGAGTGTGTGTATGAGTGTGTGTGTGTGTA
>NC_062518.1:6061174-6063674 GCF_022655615.1 Tachysurus fulvidraco
GTGGTCTAGCGTGGCGTTCGCTGCTACTAGTGGGGATTTGTGCGTAATTTAAACAACCAAAAATCATAAATTTTAAACTTCATTCTATCCACAAAATTGGAAGCACACATATATGAAATATATCCACTTTTCTGACATATATCAAGTTTGAATGTATTTTTTTAAATAATAGTCACAAACTCAATTAAAAAAAACAAATAAATAAATAAAATAAAATAAAATAAATGTAAAATCTTTAAAATTATAAAATGGAAATTATAGAATTTATTCAGTTTATTTACTTTAAAAAAATCACCTTTATTTTTTCAGTGGATCAAAATTCAGCATTTAGGTAACAACCCTCCAGTTCATACATGACAAGGCCAAAAGTATGTGAGAACCTGACCATCACACACAGTTCTGTCAGGACCACTTTGTCACAAGGGAATTATTAGATGATATGCATACAGTTAGTGTTGGCGGTATGGTTCTGTTCTGGGCAAGAATCAACGCGCCCGTCCGTGTGTATGCATGGACAGAGCGGGGAGAGCAGCGACTAGAAAATAGAATAGACCCCCCGTATAACAGAACCACTAGCATGCATAGTATTGATATGCTCGCTTACATGTTTTTGGAAAGTAATAAATGAATGGATAGATAGATAATTAACTAATTAGAGAGAGAGAGTAAGAGAGAGAGAGAAATATGTGGAGATTTAAGACGTAAACTGGTACAGCGAACACGGGTTCCGGCATGGTGGAGTCGGGGTCGGAGGAGGAAGTTTAGATCGCGGCAGCAGCAAAGCTCTAGAACGACTCTATGAATGGGAATTTAAATGGTCGGGTAATATGGATGTCGTAACCGGATTGGCGCGCGGCGTGGACAGCTGATTAACAGCTGATGCACGCTTGAAGACGTGGCCTGCCAGAACTAACGCGATGCTTGATATGTGCTTCTTCTCCAAACAGTTGAGACAAATTTGAAGCACTTAATTGTGCATTTTACTTGTACTGGATCTAAAAGACTCAAACCTGTTCCAGAACAACAATGTCCCTGTGCACAAAGTACAGAGCTCCATGGAGACATGGTCTATCAAGAATGGAGTAAAAGAGCTTGAGTGTCCTGCACAGAGCCTGGACTCTGACTCTACCCCACTGAAAACCTTTGAGATGAACTGAAACACAGACTGAACCGGAGATGATTTACATCTTTTATATACATATTTTTCTAAAAACAGCCTTCAGTTAACCTCCATATGCATGGACGCTCTGTACAAAAGGGTTATTGTGTGCCTTATGGAAACATTTCACACTAACCAGTAGGTCTGTCACAAAAGGCCTCACAAGGCCAAAGAGAATATCATCGTGTCTACGAGGCGCCTGCGTTCTCCGCTGTCAACAGCCACCAAGCGAAGGCGCTGTGCAGTGCAGAGTGTAGAGTGGATTAATGGACTTTTTGTGTTTAAGTGAGCCTGCAGGCTGTTCTAACGCCCTGACATGTTATCAGCATTGTAATGGGCCTGGCCTCGACAGTTCTCAGGATATAAGCCTAAACACTTAATCATAGCTGTTACAGTGTCACTGTGATTCTCTTTCGGTTCAGGTATTCACTAATAAATCTTCAACACAAGACAGCCAGCGTCTGGAAAATATTTGGCCTGCTGTGTTTCTACGCCTTCCATTTCTTCCCCAAAACACACAAGAGCGCTGCAACGTATTTCGTCTCCCCAGCTCAAGGATACAGCCGACTAAGGAAGGGTTCCGATTAAGTTTCATGGGAAATACTTTAAGATCCAAGTATTTCATCATCTCCACAGAAAAGGCGGCCTTTCTTTGGCTTAAAAGCTTAATGACAGTCACGATTCACCTCAATAACTCTCAGCGGTATCATTTTTCTTCTGCTAGCTGTTGCACAAGAGCAGCATCCCAGCACCAGGTGCTTACATGCACTCAGTGTGAAGAGCGTCTTCAACTAAATCAGTTACACACTCGATGATTAAAGACTCGATGAGAAATGGCTCAGGTTTGCACCGCGGCCCACGCTAAATTCGATGGTCTCGATAAACCGAGCTTTAAACCTAGCGCGCACTCATATATTTGCATTTGTACCAAAGCGCTGCTGAATTCTTCAGGTACCGATGAACAGCTCGTCTCTGACAGCTGTACAGTTTGTACCTCAAATCCACTGGTTTATATTAATGCACTTGTTTTAATAGGATATTATTTTTTATAGTTAATTCACAGGTGCTTGTGTGACACACATTTTGCGTAGCGTTAGCATAACACTGAAAGGGTAAGACAAACATTTATACGGCTCTACGGTGAGGATTTGTGTCAGGAGATGTTTATATAACCTTTATCGAAGGTCTCCATTGTCTTTAAGTCTATAGTGTCTTTGTCGCTCAAAATATGCGTCATAACTGCCGACTTGTGAAATCCGACACACAGAAGCAGACGCATTCTTGGTTCGCTGCAGCCGACAAGTTAAAATTTTGATGTCATGCAGGGCTGTTAGGTGTCAC
>NC_062518.1:6068674-6086174 GCF_022655615.1 Tachysurus fulvidraco
AAGACACACATAAAGAGACACATCCACATAAATAGGTGCAGGTGGCCACAGACAGGTCTCTGTACAAACACACACACACACACACACACACACACACACACACACACACACACACACACACACACTTACTGGAAGGTGGTAAGTCTCTCAGCTCTCGGTGGAATGTGAAGTAGCTTCCCAGAAAACTGGGTTTGTTTGGGTTCACTACCCACCGAATGCCTGTCTGACCCAGCTTACCTCCCCTGAGTGACACGCACACACACACACACACACACACACACACACACATACATATATATATATATATATATATATATATATATATATATATATATATATATATATATATATATATATATATATATAAAATAAGGTAAATGAGACAAGCACCTTCAGAGCTGCCAGGTTTTATAACATTAGCTCACCGATATCCCTGAGAACTTTCAGACTAAAGCCTGCCACGTATTTTTAAATAATCCAGTAATCACTCGCAGTATATCAGGTGCGTTATTCCTTCAGCTATTCGACAGAATCCATGCGCTAAGAAATCTAGGCTGTATAATGGTTCAGCCATCATACTGATCATTTCTAGCCCAATCCCTTCTACAAACACACCCACATTAATTATGCTAAGAAGAGCCTGGAGGATTAGAGGCTAAGCGTCTGGTTTGTTTGTCAAAGATAGCTTTTTATAATCGTGTCAATTAGCAGCGCCAACACATGGGCACATATTCTGATCCGTAGCTCGTCCAGAACCTGTTCTAAAACGTATCACTGAGGAATGTACCAACACCCTTTAATGCGCCAACACCCCTGTAGACGCGTGTAGCGAGGCGAGGCGAGGCGAGCCTGACGGCTTCACGAGACAGAGAGGTGCGAGTTACCTTTTAGAAATAATCCAGCTGTTGACACTGTGTTATGCAAATGCAGCCGTGCAGCTTAGAAGGAGTTACGTTACCACACGTATGTTACAGCACATCCTGTTTTGGTTTCTTCCTCTCACTTGTCATAGAGTCCCAGGTATGTGGAGTCTGTCTCAGGGCTCAATCACACACCCATTACTGACAGTTTTAATCCATCGTTCAGCCTACGACATGTGTCTTTGTACGGAGGGAGGAAACCGGATTGCCCAGAGGAAAACTCTGAACCACAGGAGAACACGCAAACTCCCAACCCTGGAGATCCCAGGAGCCTCCATTCCCTCTTGCAGCTATTATGCATCTATAAATCTGTTAATAAACAACATGTTGAGAAAGCTACATAATTTTTTTTTTCTGTTACGTTTAGACCATTTGATGCATTTGCGATGTTACTATGGCAACAGAAGCGTATACAGACGAGCACATTACAATATCCACGCACTCTTGACTTCACACTGAGAGCTTTCCTTGGCAGAGAGTTTTATGTGTACTTGCATCTCCAACCTGCTGAACCTGCTTGTTTTATTGCTATTTGTTTTCTTACCTAAATGAAATAAATCATCTACACAAATGTTATCTTTAATTCTATAGAAACACATGCTGTGCCATCCCAGGTGACGTGTTTAAAAAAGGCTTGTGTGTGTGTGTGTGTGCGTGTGTGTGTGTGTGTGTGTGTGTGTGTGCGTGTGCATGTTTATGCTGCTTTTGTCAGGTGGCAGTGTGTCTGGCCTTGTCTCATATCTCAATTAAGATACTGTATCTACATAGCCAGAACACTGTGTGTGTGTGTGTGTGTGTGTGTGTGTGTGTGTGTGTGTGTGAGAGAGAGAGAGAGAGAGAGAGAGAGAGAGAGAGAGAGAGAAAATAACCTCTCAGCTGTTCTATACACTTCTAGGTCTCTTTCTTTTTCTTTTTCTCTCTTTTTTGCCTCTTTGTATCCTCATAGTCACCACATGCCTCAATAACACTTTTGTTCTTGGCCACTGGAGATGAAAGTGTCTGTCTGTCTGTCTGTCTGTCTGTCTGTCTGTCTGTCTGTCTGTCTGTCTGTCTGTCTGTCTCTCTGTCTGTCTCTCTGTCTCTGTTTGTATCTTTCTCTTTCTGTCTTGCTGTCTTTTTTTTGCTCTGTGTGTGTGTGTTTTGCTGTTTCTTCCTCTTGTTCTCTGCTTTCGTTCTGTCTGTTTTTCTGTCTTTCTCTCTCTTTTCTCTCTTTTCTCTCTCTGTCACTCTCTCTCTCTCTCTCTCTCTCTCTCTCTCTCTCTCTCTAACTTCTCAGTGTCTCTCTCACTTGCCCCCCCCCCCCCACACTGTAATCTCACAGCAAAACTTCACCAAGGCATCTCCTCTACGTCGCCGAGCACCACCAAGCTTCTGTCGCTCGGGTGGAGCTCATGCTCATGCTTTCATTTTCATAATCCCAATTTTTATTCTGCACGCATCTGTCACCACCTTAGCACCCTGCTTTAGGAGGCTTGTCAATCATCCAGCTATTGGCATGAACGGTTGGGCATTTTGTGGGCAGCGGTGACTGGCCGGAGTCCCTGCTGCTGTCACGCCGGGGTCCCGCTGGGTTTTGCGGGCACACGCCAGAAGGAAACACACATGTCCTGCCAACTCTGACTCACATCTCCAGTTGTATTTAAGAAGTTTATGCATCCCTGAACATTCTATTTAAACGATTAAAGATGATCCGTGTAATAAAAATAGTCACATTTTTATATATGGAGGATGGTGTGGTAACACGAAGCATAACAACGTTACCCTGAAAACTGACTCATTTCCTATCGCAGCTTGTCCCGATATCATCGTACTCTCTCATACCACAGCAAACGGCCTGTTATGTAATATTTCATCATTTCAAACATGACGTCATACTTTTTATGCATTATTCAGTCTCTCTAGGATTCAAATGCTGCCAGCAGAAATGTTTGCTTTCGCTGCTTTTTTTCTAAACTTGGGATGCAACTTGCAGGTTTTTTTTTCGGCTTCCTTCATGGAAAACTACTTGAAGTACTGAAGCACAGGTTTCTTTTTTTAAACTCCTCCCAGTCAAGACACGTGTAATGACCTCCTGTGATACACATCATACGACATGTGGTTAAGGCTCTGGGTTGTTGATCGGAGAGTCAGGGTTCACGCCCCAGTACTGCCAAGCTGCTACTGTTGGGCCCTTGATTAAGGCCCTTGACCCTTTCTGCTCCAGGGGTGCAGTATCATGGCTGACTCTGTGCTCTGACCACAACCTACAAACTTTGATATGTGAAGAAATCATTTCTATGTGCTGTAATGTATATGTGCCAAAATATAGGCTTTAATTCTATTTTCCATAAAAATCTACTTTAATTTTGAAACACTGCAAGCCGCTCCGAATTTTTGCTTGATATTGGGCCAGTTTCTTCAATCATGACACTCCCTTACCAGCTTTCTTTCTTTCTTTCTTTCTTTCTTTCTTTCTTTCTTTCTTTCTTTCTTTCTTTCTTTCTTTCTTTCTTTCTTTCTTTCTTTCTTTCTTTCTTTCTTTCTTTTTCTTTTTAAGACAAAAAAGTAATCAGCTTGTGATGTTACCAAGAAACCCTAAAATGCAAACTCCTCCATCCAATGTCTGCATTATCTCTGTTAAAAGAGCTGAATAAATAAAAATCATCTCACAGAAAACGTCAACTTTGAGGCCAGAAGTCGTGGCCTAATGATTAGAGAGTTTGACTCCTAACCCTAAGTTCGAGTCTTGGGCCGGCCACGACTGAGGTGCCCTTGAGCAAGGCACCGAACTCCCCAACTGCTCCCCAGGCGCCGCAGCATAAATGGCTGCCCACTGCTCCGGGTGTGTGTTCAAGGTGTGTGTGTGTGTGTTCACTGCTGTGTGTGTGTGCACTTTGGATGGGTTAAACGCAGAGAACAGATTCTGAGTATGGGTCACCTTACTTAGCCGTATGTCACGTCACTTCACTTCACTTTCTCTAACACTTCACTCCAAACTATCAGCAGTTACAAGTTTGTATTTCGATGCCGTTTGCGTGTCGATGTTTATGCAAAAAACGAATCCATTAACCTCAACCTGTCATTTGAATTACAGTCGACATTACTGTCAGTTAGAGTAAATGAGTCAACACCTTCTGACCCACGAGAAAAGCCAAACACACACAAACTCACATACTGAATAAGCTGAAAGATGATATTTATTTAAACAGTCTTTTCTTGTAACACTTTATCACTACACAATACAACTTCTGTTCCATCTGTGAACGCTCCTAAACCTTTTTTGTGATAATTATGTGGCGGTGTGTAAAGGCTTTGTTGAGACTTGATGTGGTCTTGCACTTAGACTAGCTGAAGGATTTTCTCATTGTCTGTGTGTCAGCAGCGTGTTCTGGGTACGGAGACAGCCTGTCTGTGACACTTAGGGTGGTCCTTGTTCATTTTGCAAAAGGTGTCATTTAAAGATAAAGCCGTGACACGGTGTCATTTCATTTGGAGCTCGCGGCACCTAGACGTGTAGCTCCACGAGCGCAGGATGTTATTTGTTACGTATTTAAGGGCGTTTGGCAGGAGCTGAGGTCAGTTTAAAGGCTCGCTGACACTGCCAACGCGTAGCTGCCTCGTCTCTCTCATGCCCTGAGGCTCAATGTTTCTGTTTCTTAATGTTCTTTTTTTTTTATTTTTTTTTTTTATGAGGAAGCACAGTTTTCAAGTTTGTCTACTGCTTGTTAGACAAGCGATCTTTTTCCTGATGAGCTCTGACAGCACGCAGTGCTTTTCCCATTATCTCAGTTCGTGCGGAGGTCTTTAGTTCTTGATTGCGTTTGTTTTCAGGCTATGACAAATGAGCGCTGGAGTCATGTGTTTACAGCCGTAATCAGGACATTTTAGGATTGTTTTGGGTTCATCCAATTGGTTTGGATGGGTTGCGCATACAGCTTCGTCGGGAATCTGCTTGGCTCCAGCCCATGATCGTTTTCCAGGAGTACGATTCCACGATCATGTTTAAAGCGGCATTCCAGCTTTTTTAAATATAAAATTCTAAGGAATCTGTAATGTATGTGTAATTACCCAGGACATAAATCTTTTTTTTTTCTGTACCAAGAAAACAAAACAACTTAAAAAGTTTCCTTGAAATTCACTTACACCAAGGCATTTGAGGGCAGGGTCTGAATTCTGTGAATTATCTTTAAATAAAATTCAATTTATATTTATTTATAACATATTATATATAGTTTATGTTATAAACATAAAGTTTATAACATAAACTATATAACATATTTATATATAACAGTTTAGCCGAGCTTCCATGATTTCATAGCTTTCTCCCATTTTGCTTTCTTTTTTTCTCTCTGAAACCTAGTGAACATCTTTTAGGTGAAGATTTTTTCTTCCACAGAAATGTTTATTTCCACCTTTATTAATAATGAGAATTAATAATAAAGAAGGATTTTAAGTACATGTTTTATTTCCCCAGAATGTATATACAATATACTGTACAAGATCCCTTCTACTCTGTGTCTGTGTACATATTGTGTCCCGAGTATTACCTGTGGTACAGAAGATATAGCGATGAGCTGAACTATAATTTGGTAAATAGATATTAAAGGTACATGAAAGAGAGATCACGAGTCCGACTGTTATGAGATTGATGAATAGCTGACCGTTGCGACCGGTGCATGGCCTCTACATCTGCCCCATCTGTGTGACTGCTGCAGCCCAAAGTCCCTGATGAGGAAACCAGCTTAAGAGGCCCAGAAATCACATTCACAGACACACACAAACACACACACACACTCGCACACACAAACACACATACACACACAAACTTAACTAGCTAAATGGTGTTCTCATCTTGCCTCGGGAATCTCCGCCAGCTGAGTAATAACAGTGATAGCAGCCGGGCCCGGGGCTGCGGGTTTAAAAGTGTGTGTGTTTGTGTGTGTTTGTGTGGGCTTGTGAATGCGATCTCTGGGTGAGAGAAAGAGATAGATAGAGCGGTGGGGTGTGGGTCGGGGGGGGGGGGGTGGCTAACACATAATGTATCCAACGGACCACCAGGAGTGCGAAACAAATAGGGGCCCAGAGATGCCGCCAAGAGCAAGAATGAGGAAGGGAAGAAAGAGGGAGAAAGAGATGAGGAGGAGGAGGAGGAGGAGGAGGAGGAGAGGTAAGACTAGTGCTGCATGGTCCACTGAAGGGTAAATGTGGACCTGTGTGTGAAGAGAAGGACAGGGAGATGGAGCAGGGGGTCATGGCTCGTGGGGGGTGGGGTGGTGGTGGGAGGAGGCCTCTTTCAGCAGCCACTTTTTGTATTCATGTGAATCGTGTGTGTGTGTGTGTGTGTGTGTGTGTGTGTGTGTGTGTGTGTGTGTGTGTGTGTTGGGGGTAGGGGGTAATCTGATCCTCAGTGGGGTCCAGAGGCCCTCATGCACATATACACTTTCAAGACTGTAGAGAGGCCTGTCAGTGAAATCCAAGATGGCGAATCCTCTCTCTCTCTCTCTCTCTCTCTCTCTCTCTCTCTCTCTCTCTCTCTCTCTCTCTCTCTCTCTCTCTCTCTCTCTCTCTCTCTCGTCCCCCTCCTGTCTCCTGTTTTCTTCCTTCAGTCCATTTGGTGGGGGATTCAGCTCATTAGCTATCGTAGGATGTTTGTTCAGCTCTGTTGTGGCCCGGTTTCCACGTCTACAGCCCAGAACAGTGCTTTAGAAGACAGAGAATGGATTTGTAATCAAGATCTAGAGCCCAACAGTGCACGACGCCGCTGAGACCTCTTCAATGAGCCCACATTGTGAAACAGTGTACAGGAAGCCGATGGAAAATGATGTCACCTTTTTTTTTTTGTTTAGATTTTGTTACAAAACCTAATCTGGTGATCTTTTTTAATGTAACAATATACAAATCAGTGTGTGGGTTTAGCAACTGTGACAATAAATGGCATGATTTATTTATTAATTTATTTTTTTTATTAACTTTATCAGTCTTTTACCAGCATTCACAGTGATGATGTTTACATGTAGAGATTCTGATCAGTCTGAATGAATTCATTCTTGATTGTTAAACTCTTTAAACTGTACATACCCTAAACTCAAATAAGACAAATATATTCAGAATGTCAACATTTACCTCAGGTGTGTTGGGAAATTGCTAAGAAAAAACTTCACGTCTACAGTTTGTTATGTTTATTATGTTTAGCCGCAACTGCTAACTAAATTTCCACACAGGAAAACCTCAGATGCTTATATTCTATATCCTATATCAACAAAACCCCACATGAAGATATTTCCTGCGGTAACGTTAATAACGTTAATGATCAGAAGCTTAGTCCTGTGGCTAGTTTTAGCTAAGCATGTTACCTGTTGCTAGGTTTAGCCAGTTTTATTACAAAGCTAATCCAAATGCCCTCACACGTATTTTGCTCCAAAGGTTTCTGAGGCGAATTGCCGTGTATATCGATCGAACGGACATCTCCTACAGGAACGATGTCACAGTGTGCGTATAGAAATAAATTTGAAGGAATGCATTACATTTAAACTGTGTAACTAGCTACTGTACTGCTGCTCCCATATTACTCTATCAGAGCAAATCTGGAAAGTTCTTGGTTTTTCTCCAGTGAGTGTTAAGTCAGGCATCATGTTATTTAAAACTCCGGGCTGTGACACATCATCACTCAACCTCGTAGATCTGAAGGCCAGTTAAAGTCTTCTTTATAATATTAACTGCATTTTTTTTTCAAAGCCGCATTTCAGTGACCACGGCTTGCAGCTGCAGTTTGCATGTAACTGTTAATTACTTTTCTTTCTTTCTTTCTTTCTTTCTTTCTTTCTTTCTTTCTTTCTTTCTTTCTTTTAAAGAACGGTCTGATTTTGATCGAAAAGAGAGCCGTGCGTAATGAAAAATGAACACACCGATGTCCGATCCAGGCTGTTATTATAGTGAAAACAGTACAGATGCACAAGCAACGGAGAGAGAGCGAGAGTATAAGAAATGGAGAGGAAGAGTAGACTTTGAATAAATGATATGAATAAATGATGCTATATATAGACCTAAAGCACCTGGTGGTCATTCCCACATATATTAGTGTTGGGATTGTACGATAGATTTGTGCATTTTATTATTATTTTTTCTCCTTTAATGTGTTTGTATGGTGCTTTTAGATGTTAGACTTTTTAAATTAATACAAATAGAGTAACATAATACAATAATTATATATATATATATATATAAAAACCTTCCCAGGTACATTATAAACTGCTTATAGTGCTCTCTCTTACACACACACACACACACACACACACACACACACACACACAAAATCAGCGTGGGGAAAAGAAATCTATTTATAAAGAGAGAGCCGTATAAATAATAGAGAGATAAAGAACGAGAAATCGAGGGTGAAAGAAAGGACAGAGAGATGATATAGTGTATGAAGAGTGACAAACCAGAGATGTGGAGAGAGATGTAGGGAAAGAGAAGTAAAGTTATTTTAAAGTAGAAGAATAGCAAGGCAGAACACCAGCGTGTTACAGAAGGAGAGAAAGAAAATGAAAGGGAAAACTGTAAGGAAATAGGCATGTAAGAGTTAAAAAGAGATAGAGGGAAAGAAGAATAGGCAGTCATAAGCGAGGGAATGAGACATGGAAAGACACTTCTACATTTTTGTCATGCTGCTACATGCTGTACCACCTACAAGCTGTGTGTCGCTCCTCAGAGCCTCAAAGAGAAAGAGAGAGAGAGAGAGAGAGAGAGATTCAAGGTTCAAGAGATAGGGGGAGGGGCAGTTGGATATCTAAGGCCTTTGTGTGGGGGGTATTTTTGGTTTGTGAAGACCCTCAAGTTAGTGCAGGCTCAGTTAAGACTGAGCTGTGTTTCAAGATTGGAACCCGAGCAGCGCCTGTACACTTCTGATGTCGTACTTGCATGACAAGAGAAGCAGATGATCGTGGTACAGTATCACGGAGCAGCTCAGCGCCACCGATCACATCTCCGATAAGCTCTCATTTAGGATTCCTTTCTATTATTGTAGCATAGCTTCTTCATCTCAGCCGCTGATCTGGAATTGGGCCTTATCTGTGCTCCAGAGCGTAGCGCTTATGAACATGTGGATCAGCAACATCAGCTTCAGGAGGCAGGTTGGGCTGGAGCTAGATCTGATACAAATAGATCAGATGGGATGGAAGCAGGGCATGGAGCATGTTCACGCACACACAAACACACACACACACACACACACACACACACACACACACACACACACACACACACACACACACACTCTTTATTTTGATTTATGCACTGAAAAGCAGAAAACATGATCGAGGCAGTGATTATACATGTGTATCTGCTATTAATCAGAAAGTTGTGAGCTCTAATCCCCTGACTCCCACGTTGTCACTGCTGGGCCCTTGAACAAGGCCCTTAACCCTCAATTTCTCAGTTGTATAAAATGAAGCGAATACAAGTTGCTATGTATATAACGGTGTCTGCCAAATGCCGTCACACAGCAGGCTGTTTGGGTCAGAGAGGTGTGAAAGACGAGACAGTAGGCCATAAACACATCTGGCTCAGAGGTTTTCTTTTTTGCTTAGATTGGATGCCACATCTGATTTTATTCACATATCTGATCTTATTTTTATCTTGAAGTGTAAACACCAAAGCAATTGCATTTCACCAAATCTTTTCACTTCTTTCTTTGGAAGACACCCAAATACAGATGAAAGCATGTGAGTGAACCAGTTCATGTCTGCTGCATGTCAGAATTAAAATCAAGTGGAAAAAAGGGATTTGTTGAGCGAAAAATGGTCAAGTTCCAATAAATAGGAATTATATGACAAAGATTTTGTCCATGCTGACCATGTGTGCTTCTTCCACATACTGTCTTTTTCCCTTCACTTGGACCAAGAGGCTCAAACTCATTATTATTAACCATTATTAAAGTAGCAGCACTTTACTGCTTATAGGTGGCTTCAGCGGTTAAGGTTGTTGATTAGAGGATTGAGGTTCAATCCCCAGCACTGCAAGGCTGCCACTTTTGGGTCCTTGAGCAAGGCCCTTAACCCTCTCTGCTCCAGGGGAACTGTAACACAGCTGGATTACATGCTGAACTGACAATAGTCTAGTGGTTAAGGTTTTGGATTACTAATCGGAAGGTTGTGAGTTTAAACCTCAGGTCCACCAGACTGCTACTGCTGGGCCCCTGAGCAAGGCCCTTAACCCTCAATTGCTCAGTTGTATAAAATGTCAGCAATGGCTGAGATTATTCCCTACCTGGACATTAAGGGGACATTCTGGTAGTTTTTGTGTCTTGTGCCATGTGCTCTTGTTTTTTTGTGTATTACCTGTGTTTGCCCCGCCCCGCCCCGCCCCGCCTAATCCCTTCCTGCCATTAGACACCTGTTCTTCGTGTTTCATTGTTTTATACCAGTTGTCTGGTGTCTGTTTTGCTTGACTTCTTGTCTCTTTGTTTGTTGTCTCTTTGTTCCTTGTCTTTGGTTTGTTGTTTTAGGTTTGTTGTTGTTTTCTGTTTCAGTGGTTTGTGTTTCTATCTTCCTAGTGTTTGTAGCCTTTGTTATTTTCTACTAATTAAACCACTTTTTCCCCTGCTTTTAGGTCTGTATTTTATATGTTAAGACACCTGCCTTTTCTGACACTTTAGATAAGGGCGTATTCGAAATCTTATGTAAATGTATATGTGACAGATAAAGGCTTCTAGGCTGCAACTTGAAGGTGTGGGAACACGAACCAGGCCGGTCAGTCCTGAGACAAAGAGGAAATAAAAGGAAAATACATCTTTGTCGTAAACAAACGATTCCGGTAACATGGATTACACCAATTCATTAGTTATTTTTCAGTCAGAAAAGTTTCTGTCCTGCGGTCAGCCACAGATCATTTACAGATCAGTCCTGCGGTCAGACACAGATCATTTACATTTAGATGCCCTTATCCTGAGCGACGTGCTTAAGTCTGTATCATTGCATGCATGAACTCTGGTTCACTAGGCTACAGACTTAAGATACCATGAGATCATTTGCAGAGATTAAGGCACATTTACATTTACAGCATATAGCAGATGCCCTTATCCTTATACAGAGCGACTGACATTTTATCTCTCTCTCTTTTTTAATACAACTGAGCAATTGAGGGTTAAGGGCCTTGCTCAGGGGCCCAGCAGTGGCAGCTTGGTGGACGTAGGAATCGAACTCAGAACCTTCCAATTGGTAGCCCAACACTTTAACCACTACGCTACCACATCCCCAGATACCATTTTGGGTCATTTGTAAAGGACGAATTGTTTTCAGAGGTATACCTGCCAGCAGTGAGTTGCAGTAGTCCAGTCTTGAGATGACAAGAGACTGAACAAGTACCCGGGAAGCCGGTGTGGACAAGACTCCTGATGGTGGACAAGAGAATCTTGTGGTTGAAAGGTCGAGGAGGATGAGGTCGGATGACGGCTTGGCCGATCTAGCAGCATGCAGCTTCTCAGGGACATCCGAAAGGGCTCTCTGTTGAATGTGCTGCTTTAAAGATTATAGACAATGAATTCAAGAATTTTTGAAAGAAAAGAGAGACGTGATACTGGTTTGTAGTTACTGATGTCTGTTGGATCCAGAGCAGGTTTCTTCAGGATGGGAATTACCCTCTCTTGAAGGTAGTTGTTACAGTACATGGCCAGATGTTATGGATCCATTCATGATATTTGGGATGAAGGGCAGAAGGTCTGGAGCATAGTGGAAGGAAGTGGATCCAATAGGAAGGTGGTAGGATTGCAAGACCAGATGAGTTGTAAAATCTTTTCTGCTGTTACGGTTGAGAAATGCGACTACGAAGGAGTAGGGGAATCCTGACTGTGAGATATAGGTGCAGTCGGGGCAGAAGAAAAGGGCCTGCAGATTTTCTTAATCTTCTCGTGGTAGAAAGAACCAAAGTCTCCTGCAGTCAGAGAGGATGAAGCAGGGGGAGTTGGGGGTTGAGTAAAGAAGAGAAGATGTTGTGGAGCTTGCGAGGGTCTTGTGCCGAAGCTTCAAGCTTTTCCTTGTAGAAGGAAGTCTTGGCAGAAGTCACATCTGAGATGAACTTGGCCACAGATCTGAATCAAGTTGTGATTTCTTCCACTTTCTCTCAGATGATCTTCTCTCTTCGATTGTTGCACAAAACATCTGAAAGCCGACGGAGCAGAACAAGAAGTTTTCTTGGGTTTAGTAGAAAAGGTTAGTGAGGAAAAGGACTCAGAATCAGGAAGAGATGAAAGAGTGCCAGAAGCTACAGAAAAATGGGAGACAGGGTGGAGGTTGCTGCGGGTAAGAGAGAGAGGGCGAGATCACGTTGCTACAGTACATCACATCCGTACATGAACCCGACTCATGACACAAAAAGGGATTCTTTTAATTTACTACTAAACTACTTTTTAATTTCTACACAATCATGAACGAGAAATAATCTGAAGTCTATAACACACACACTCTTTACTGACTTCAGTTACCCTTTGACGTATTTCGCCTCAGCGTGTTTAACCACTTAGAGCGCTACCATCTTGTCGTACATTTGTTTATGTTGTCACGTGTCTTGTATTTCACTTCATCTCCTGTCTCCGCCTCTGTATTGTCATTGGTCGTCTCCGTCACGGTTCCTGATTCCTCTCACCTGTTTTCACTTTGCTCCATGATTAGCTTGTCCATTTATCCTCTTATGTTTCTTTATTCCTAAACACACAGTTTGTTTGCCGTATCTGACGTTTACCAGGCCTCATATTCCTGTGTTTGTTTTTCTGGTACGACTTTGCTAGCTTCTTGGTTTTCGAGTAATTGCCTGAGCTCTTGTTATCCTGTTTGTTCCTCCTCTGACCTTCGTCTGTTATTTGATTTTGATCTTGCTGAACGGATTTGAAATGGCCTGTCTGCTTTTTATTAAAATATGCTGTACAACATCAGCTACGTTTGTTTCAGCCTCCATTTCTTGGACAGATACTTACAAGAAATGATTCAAATCTTAAAAACGAATCTTTCACTTCGGCAGATTATTTTGTAGACTTACAGTATGCTTACATTTAACAAAAGATTCACCAGTAAAACAAGACCTGAGGTCAATGTCTAGCGTATTATTCGGTTGTATTGTTATTTGATGGGAACTAAGTACATTTGACTATATTCAAGATATTTTCATGCTAAGACATTGTATTTTTTTTTTCCTCTCTCGTGTCTTCACAGTTCTGAAATAATAACATTGCAATAATTATATGTGTGTTTGTGTGTTTTTCCCTTTCCTGTAGTGACCTCAGCATGAACAACATCACAGAGCTGCCTGCGAATGTGTTCAAGAACCTGCCGTACCTGGAGGAACTGTAAGTCAATCACGTCTCTGTGTTTTTCAGTCTTTTTTTTTTTTTTCTCTCGCAGGTCTAAAACGTTTTGTGCAGTGACAGGACATGTTATTGTGGTTCTATGTCTGTGACTTCCTCCTTCTCCTACTCCTCAGTGTGATGATAAATACCTGTGTGAGAATTTCAGCCTTCAGATTTCTTTATAGTCAGTTTATAGATCGTAAAACAGACTCGTTCGCAGTTTTGGATTGGAGTTTGTTTATCTACTTTTAATTTTATTTTATTTTTATTTATTTTTTCTATGCATTCATTTGCACACAGTAACAATGGGGGATGCAAACTTTTTTCTCTCAGCTGTTCTTTTAAGCTATCGTGTGTGCGGGTGTGTGTGTGTGTTTGTGTTTGTGAATTTTATGATTAAATTATACAAAAACAATTGTGTTTTTTATTTAAACAGTAAATGTTTCTATTTTTAAATAAATAAATAATTAAATAATAATAATAATAATAATGAGAATTTCAAATTTATTAGATTTTCAAAAAACGAAAGTAAAATAATTGTCAGAGACCTCGTTTTTTTTTTTTGATTGATTTTCTCTTTGTCTTTTTTTTGTTAAAGTATATAATGTCGCACTAATACGCCTGAATGTTACTTGAAAAGGATATAAAGACCGATTCAGTTTTCTCTACACTTGAATGTTCTTTTCCACACACCGATCAATTTGCACTGATTTTTGTGTATTATGGTCAGACCATTTGTACATGCACCTGAGATGAGTCTAATCTCTCGGCATGTGTCTGGCTCTCGCAGTCGCTCTGCGTCTGTCCGTCTGCGCCGGCCGTGTGGGAAGCGCAGATATCATCTGTCTACCTGATAACAGGTAGCGCCACTCCCAGACGGCCCCGATGACCAGCTCCTAAAAGCCACCACATTGTTATCCTTGGCTTTTCCTTTCTTCTCTTCACTCCTCTTTTCCTTTCAGAACAGGAGTGTGTTTTCTTACGCTCGCACCCGTCTTTCAGCCACCCCAATCTTTGTGCCTTCTTTCCCAAACACGGGGCCTTCGAGCGCTTTGTCAGAGAGCAATTTACTTTTCAGCGCTTTGTGCCGAGGAATGCGAGGCAGGAAGGAAGAGGGCAAAACAATGGTTCCTGGGACAGGCAGAGTTCACCAGGACTTTTTTTTTTAATACATAAATTTGTTTTCAGTTGTCATCGGTTCAGTGGGTACTAAAGGGCACATGATCCTGGGTCATGAGTTCACTAGCATTCTTCTTCGGCGCTGGATACGTGAAAGACTGACGGCTTTAATGAGAGAAAGATGTACGACGAGCCCGTGCATTTAAAGAGTCATTTCTGTCGTTTCATTAGTGTAGTCATTAGTGCAGCACTCATTACATTGCAGTTTGTGTGTGTGTTTGTCTGTGTCTGTGTTTGTCTCTGTGTGTGTGTGTGTGTGTGTGTGTGTGTGTGTGTGTGTGTGTGTGTGTGTGTGTTTGTGTGTGTGTGTGACCTGTGGCTGGTGTCCTTCAGGCAGACTTAATGAGAGGGAGGGACAAACCCACAGCACCACAGAAAAACATTCTCTACCTCAGTGTCACGCAATACACACACACACACACACACACACACACACACACACACACACACACACACACACACACACACACACACACACACACACACACACACACATCCAATTTGCTGCACATTCAACCTGATAGATAGGTATATAAATATAGTATCTCTCTGTGTGTTTCTGTGTGTTTTTTTTGTGTGTGTGGTAATTTTTAGCGTCAATAATCGAACAGTAATTGAAACAGCCGTTATTTTCTGTAGCTAAACTTACGACCGATTCAGGATGTCTGTCTTTGTGTGCTGTTTTATTTACACACTTTTATTACCAGCTACACACTTTTATTACCAATAAGTATAAGCTAAATGAAAAAGTCAGTGCTTAGCTTAAAAAAAAAAAAAGCTTTAATTTAGCTGGTAATATGATTCATGATTGACAAAAAAATAAATAAATACTTGTGTTTGCATGTAAAGGGTAGGACTAGTCAGCTGAAGGTAGCTCGCAGCTAATAGCTAACTAGAGAGCATTTGATTAGGCTTGGCTTCATTCACTCTGAATTATTTACAATCCCAAAAATTAAAGTAAACTGTATTCTTTAACTCTTGACTGTATTTGCTTTTAACAAATGTAAGTAAATTCTAATTCGTGAAGATAAAATTCTGTATTTTCATATGAATACATCACAGAAGTCTAAAAAGTAAGACCATTTTTTAAGAGAATCAGAATCTGGGTTATTTGCTTAGTATGTTTTTACACACACAAGGAATTTGGTACCGGCTGTTGGTGACCCTTAAAAGTACCATCAGATACTGAACTGAGGTGAGGAGGTCTGGGGTTCAGTCAGTGTTCCAGTTCATCTTGAAGGTGTTCAGTGGGGTTGAGTCCAGATCTTCCACTCCAACCTTAAAGGTGGGGTGTACGATGTCTGAAGCCAAAGTTCACATTTGAAATCACCAAAACAAACACGCTCCTAACCCAAATGGGTGTCACCCCATTTTGATAGCTCCGCCCCCACACATACATACGTAACCCAGGCAACTATTATGGGGGAATCTGTTGGGGCAGCTGGCCGAGGGGAGGATATTTTTTATCAATAAATGAACTCAATGAGTAATACTATGGTAATTCCGTTTCACGCGGAAGACGTTCAGTTCTCTCCAGCGCTTGAAAGCTGATCCTATATTAACACCTACTTCTTGCCTTATCGTAAGCCTTTTTTTTCACTTTTCGTTTTTACCCTTCATGTCAATGTTAAAATCGCTTTCTGCTAATGTCACACATGCGCACTGAACACTCTCTTCGCCGCATATTGACAAGACACGCCCCTTTCTGCTCATTGGCTACACGTTTGTATTGTTTGTCGGCCCGACTCAGTTTTCTGAAGCATTTCCCAAACATAGTGCACCTCACCTTTAACACACCATGTCTTCATGGAGCTCTGTGCTTTGTGCACGGGAGCATTGTCATGCTGAGGCACACACCTCAGTGTCATCCAATTTTATACATGTCATAATGCCACACGATGATCCGCATCGATGATGGAATGAGATCGATTTGATTTGTCTTTGATTAATCAGCCCATTTTTTAAGAGCATCTTATCGGGGCTGAGTAAAATGACAATACAACACATTATTGTCCTGAAATATATGATTCTACTTTTCTGACATACAGTATATCATATGGCTGTGATGGTCAGATGTCCACATACTTCATAGTCATATAGTTTGTCTTGAAACAATTTGTATATTAGTAAATGAATAAGATTATTGCATTTATAACAGCTTAAAAAAAGCTAAGTAAAATAAATAAATAAATAAGTAATTAAAAAGTCCAGGATTTTATTTTTTTTTTGTATTTTAATTTTTAGTTTATTTGGTTTTCAGCCATGAATTTTCATTTAATTAGGTATTTATGTTAGAGACGGATCTAAATGTGAACTTCAGTCTAAATGTCATTTTTCCTATTTATTCTTCTTCTTCTTCTTCTTCTTCTTCTTCTTCTTATTATTATTATTATTATTATTTTATTATTATTATTATTATTATTATTATTATTATTATTATATATGCAGAGAAAGAATTGTCTTCACAAATATTAATCATGATCTACAAGAAACATATTTTACCTTTTGTTAAAAAAAAAGAGAGACACATAATTATTTGGACCCAGCTGTAATTTGTCATGATCAGATTTCTTTTCTGTGAAATCTCAGGTTATTTTTGAACTCCTTTCTCTTGAAAGTTTGCTGCACTGGTTTAGGAGTTGTGTGTGATATCCTAGCAGCTTTTCCTCAGCGCTGACTTGCTGCACAGCTGTTCCCCTAAAGACGGCCTGTACAGCCGAGCCCAGCAACCGCAGAACCCAGATTACATGAGCTGCAGGCAAATAAAGATCAGGGATGTTGTCTCCAGATCCCAGAGAACCTAACCGCCCTTTACAGAGGAGCGCGTGAGTGCATGTGCGTGTGTATGCGTGCGTGTGTGTGTGTGTGTGTGTGTGTGTGTGTGTGTGTGTGTGTGTGTGTGTGTGTGTGTGTACACGGATGACCTTAATTTGTGGCTTTGATACTCGGCCAAACCAGAGTGAGAGTGAAAGGCCATGAGCTGTTGTGTAGCTGGTGTGTATATAGCAGAATCCACAGAGCTACCAGATGCGTTAGTGCTCGCTGCACATTTACTCCACATATGGAAACAACAGCTTTTTGGGCTTTC
>NC_062518.1:6093954-6151454 GCF_022655615.1 Tachysurus fulvidraco
GACAACACTACAACACATCACCCATTGATTTCATCAGGAGGAAGAATTCGAGGAGAAAGTTGGGTGGAGATTACCGAGGTGCCCCAGGCTTACTGTAAAGCTACTCCGTGTTTAACGTGTCTTCAAGCATGAAAAATCTAAGGTGTCTCCATTCAAGGCTTTAGCTACAGATAGGACTTAAAGACTGCAGTAAAGATGGCAGCTCAGAAAACAACACAACTCAGAATTATGGCATCGCTATTAGGACAAAAACTAAACCGGTCTAAACCAGTACAGCTCCAGTCTGCAGCTGACCACTTTTTCACCTTTACATTTCACATTATTAACAGGAGTTGTAGCTTGGTAGCCCTGGTATTCAAACCCATGACCTTCCGAGCAGTAGTCCAACACCTTAACCACTGAACTGTCATTTCCCATAGCACTTCCCTCATAATTTCCTGTCACTTCCCACATCACTTCCCATGCCACTTCTCACGTCACTTCCCACATCACTTCTCTCATCATTTCCCACGTCACTTCCCCCGTCACTCTCCATGTCACTCTCCACGTCACTTCCCACGTCACTTCCCTAATCATTTCCCACCTCACTTCCCACGTCACTTCCCTCATAATTTCCCACCTCACTTCCCATGTCACTTCCCATGTCACTTCCCACATCACTTCACACATCACTTCACACATCACTTCCCACATCACTTTCTACGTCACTTTCTACGTCACTTTCTACGTCACTTCCCTCGTCACTTCCCACGTCACTTCACACGTCACTTGACACGTCACTTCTCACCTCACTTATCACGTCACTTCCCTCGTAACTTCCCACATTATTTCCCACATCACTTCCCATGTCATTTCCTCATTATTTCCCACGTCACTTCCGTCATCACTTCCCTCATCATTTCCTACATCACTTCACACATTACTTCCCACATTATTTCCCATATCAATTCCCACATCACTTCCCACGTCACTTCCCACGTCATTTCCCACATTATTTTCTCATTATTTCCCACATCACTTCACACATTATCTCCTCATTATTTCCCACGTCATTTCCTCATTATTTCCCACATCACTTCCCACATCATGGGTGAGCTGGTTGTTATTTTCTGATCTTGTTCATCAAGAGTTGCTCACCACCACTGAGGGTTGGATGCATCGTGTTTCATCGTGTCTGTCCATCCTTCCAGGATTATCGTTACTGTTATAGGACAATAAAGAACGAGTGAATGTTTGTACGATGTGTATTAAACTCTCACTGTATCCAGCAAAGGAATCGCATTGAATTTGGTATCAGTCAAAGGTCACAGCAAGGTCAAATAAAATAAATTTTTTGTTTTGTCTTGATTTCTTCTTTAATAGCGTCCTTCGTGTTATTGTAAGGTTAAGTACATTATAAGTGTATTGCAGCCATGCAAATTTATTACAAGAAGGACTAGACTCTTTGGCAGCGAAGGCATGGACGTCGACGCCAGAGTTTTATTGTTAACCAATAAAAATGATTGCGTGTTATTTAATTTGGTGACTTGTAAGATTGATGTGGTTGCATTAGGAGGAGAATAAAACCCACATGACCCAAATTACCCTCAGGAATAAAAAGCATGAATGACGGAAATACACTCGCCTCAAAATAACCGAAACTAAAGAAATAAAGGCAAGTAAACACAAGAATGGTCTTGTACAACACAAATCCCATCAGATCTGAAGACTGTACACGTCAAATGTGTGATCAGACCCTCTGCTTGCAGGTTCTGTTGAAAATCTCCATACATAAACACACACACACACACACACACACACACACAGTTAGGGAACATCATTTTAATGTGCAGTGTGGAGTGTGTTCTGCTGTAAGGAGGTTAAAATCTCAGCTCTAATGATCTCCCTGAGGAGCTGCAGTCAGAGCTCACACACACAGACACACACATATACACGCACATGCATGCACAAAAACACACACACATGCATGCACAAAAACACACACATACACAAATACACACACAAATACATACACTACCTGCTCAGCTGCAGTCAGAGCTCCCAAACACGCACGCACAAAAACACTCTCTCTTTCACAAACACTCTCTCTCTCTCTCTCTCTCTCTCTCTCTCTCTCTCTCTCTCTCTCTCTCTCACACACACACACACACACACACACACACACACACACACACACACACACACACACACACACACACACTACCTGTTCATTTGGCTTCTGCACAGTATCTGTATGAATGGTTGTTCTAATAAAGACTGACTTGCATGGATTGTGTGTAATTGTGCATAATTTGAAATATTAAGACTTACTTGATGAAGTGTGTGTGTGTGTGTGTGTGTGTGTGTGTGTGTGTGTGTGTGTGTGTGTGGTTGTGTGTGTGTGTGTGGTTGTGTGTCTAACAGAGATCTTTCCTACAATGAGATTGAAGAGCTGCCTTCCTTGCAGGGTTGTGTGAGTCTTCAGGACATGTGAGCATCTCTCATTCTCTCTCTAGATACAGTTCCTTATCTTCCTCTGTTCTTTTAAAATGCAGGAGTTTGATATGACTCTCTCTCTCTCTCTCTCTCTCTCTCTCTCTCTCTCTCTCTCTCTCTCTCTCTCTCTCTCTCTCTCTCTCTGCAGAACGCTGCAGCAGAACCACATACAGCAGCTGGAGCGTGACACTTTCCTTGGCCTAACCAACCTCAGAATCCTGTAATTAATTTCTCAGAATATAAGGACAAAGGATGTGCTTCTCAGCCTTGTGACTTTCTTTCTTTCTTTCTTTCTTTCTTTCTTTCTTTCTTTCTTTCTTTCTTTCTTTCTTTCTTTTAAGAGAACGTCTGTTGTTTGGCTCACAGTTTAGTGACTAATGTGTGGAGCGCTGCTGAGGAGTAACACACTTTCTCCAACCCTCGTGATGAGCCAGATCTTTGTGATAATAACCCTAAAATGAGATTACTGCACATGAGTGTGTAGGTGGAATCTGGCTGGCTTGTGAAACAGGGTGTGTTGAGAATAAAGGCATTATCAGAAAGAGAACATAGATGTCCTGCTGCTGGAGACAATCAAATTACACATTTTTGTATCCGATTACGATTACAGTTTTTACCCTAATATTTTTGTGGTAGAACTGTAACTGTTGCGGGAACATTGGAGATTTAATTGAAAATTGGACATAGAAGCCTTTATTATCACCCCATCGATGGTGGTACTGACCAATGAGCAGTGGGGTTTACCAGCTAGGGCCGGGCCAACGATTAGACACAGTAACGTCCGACATGCTCTTGTGCTGCATTCAGAATTAAAACTTTTAATTGAGATGCAGGCAAAAAAGGAAATGATTCAAGTCTCCAGGTTTCAGTACCGTATATTATAATAAGTTTTCCCTTTCCACAACACTTTTATGCTAAAGTTGCCTGACATAAGCAGTGCACTTCCCAAAAAAAAAAAAAAAAGGCACTTTAGCCTCATGTCTGCATTTAGAGAGGCGAAGACATCATGCAAGTCTGGTGTCTGATGCGCTTATGGAACAAAAAAGAAAAGAAAAAAAAAAAGAACATGTTTTTAATGTCACGCCCCATATCGAGCCTGTCCGCCTACTTAGCGTTTATTTGTGACTGCGAACATTTCATCTGATCGCCAACAGTAAAAGCAGTGAACGCCAACGTTACACTACAGGCTGTACAAGAAACCCTATAGCCATCTTCCTGGCTAGGATCGTATTTAGGTTTTCTGTGGATAATATCACTTTGCATAAAGACTTTTTGGATAAAGATTCGGATAATAAGTGGATTGAATGCACTTAAAGGTGTAAGTCTAAACGTCTGCTTTTTATCGAACTCTCTTTAGAGACCTGAGCAGGAACGAGCTGAAGTTCATCCACCCAGATGCTTTCCACTCTCTCAGCGCTCTGACCAGCCTGTGAGTCCAGAACGTTCTCACACTTACAGCTGAAACTGCAGTGAACTCACGTTGTGCTTTTTCACATCTAAAAGTAGAGGTGCAATAATATTGATTTTTAAAGAAGGATCCAGGTGTCAACAACCAGCTCATTGCTAGAATGCAGATAGTCTACACACACACACACACACACACACACACACACACACACACACACACACACACACACACACACACATTGTGTAAGCATGCATCTGTATGTTCTTATGGATCTGTTTGCTTTGTTTAGGGATCTGAGCATGAATCTTTTAGCCAGTGTTCCTACCGCCGGACTAAACGCACTGAACCAGATCAAGCTGACAGGCAACATGAACATGAGGAGCAGCCTGAGCGCCGTCGGCCTCCCCAAGCTCAGGTTAGCCGAGCCGAGCCGAGCCTAGTGGTCCTGACTGATTGCAGGTCATTCAGGGCTCTTCAGTGTCCCACTTCAGTTAGCTTGAATAATGTCTAGAAAATTTCACCTTCGTCTGAGGTCAGATTTTATTACACCAATACGCACAGAAGGGCAAGTTTAACATTTAAACTCCTATGGTCTTATTTTCACACCATCTCTCTCTTTCTGTCTCTGTGTGTGTGTGTGTGTGTGTGTGTGTGTGTGTGTGTGTGTGTGTGTGTGTGTGTGTGTGTGTGTGTGTGTGTGTAGGTCTATATCAGTGCCGTATGCATATCAGTGCTGTGCTTTCATTGCTTGTGATGGCACACGGAGTTCCTTGGAAAGAGAGGACAGGAGGAAAGGAATAGGTACGATACTCTTCAGATCTACACCATTACTTTTATCTCTTTTATTTCTGACTAAATGCCTCACTGCCTCATGTGTACAGTGGACAGTTTTGTCCTTCTGAATGACCTAAATTTAAGTTATGTTTATATTACAGATGTTGCTGAGTTTTTTAAAAATAATAATTGTTTGTATATATTTTTTTATTTCTCTTGCCGTGTGCATATGTGTGTGTGTTTGTGTGTGTGTGTGTGTGTGTGTGTGTGTGTGTGTGTGTGTGTGTGTGTGTGTGTGTGTGTGTGTGTGTGTGTGTGTGTGTGTGTGTGTAGGTGTGGTTGAGGAGATGGAGAGGCCTGCCCTGCTCATGCATTGTTCTCCTTCTCCAGGTCAGTACACAAACTAAATCGTAAACGGATCAGTGTTTGTCTGTTTAACAATAAAATTAATCTTTTTTTCCAGCCTTTTATGATAATTCTATTTATTTGTTATTCATCTTTATTTCTCGTTAATTTCACGACAAATTCCAAGCACATGGAAAAGGTCATTTAAACATAAAGACATAAAAATGTTTTAGCTGTACTACATGGATAAAAATGACAGCTTTGACACTATAGATTATGCAGAACTCATTACATTGTTAATATCTAAGCATAACAGGAGTGTAAAAAGTTAAAATACACAGGATATACAGCACAGTTGTGGTCTTGTGGTTGTGGTCCACACTTAGTTAATATATTACTAAGCAACGAAATATTTATATCAAGAAACTAAACAAAATGAGTGTGATGAGTGCGAACTCATACATTCTGTAGAATTAATTACGATTGCCTCAGATAAATCCAATCAACTTAAATAAACCTGATCAACTCAAATAGTTCTGATCAACTCATATAGTCCTGATCAACTCAAATAATCCTGATCAACTCATATAGTCCTGATCAACTCAAATAATCCTGATCAACTCAAATAATCCTGATCAACTCAAATAGTTCTGATCAACTCATATAGTCCTGATCAACTCAAATAATCCTGATCAACTCAAATAGTCCTGATCAACTCATATAGTCCTGATCAACTCAAATAATCCTGATCAACTCAAATAAACCTGATCAACTCAAATAATCCTGATTAGCTCAAATAAACCTGATCAACTCAAATAGTCCTGATCAACTCAAATAATCCTAATCAGCTCAAATAATCCTGACCAGCTCAAATAATCCTGATCAACTCAAATAAACCTGATCAACTCAAATATCCCTGACCAACTCAAATAATCCTGATCAACTCAAATAATCCTGATCAGCTCAAATAATCCTGATCAGCTCAAATAGTCCTGATCAACTCAAATAGACCTGATCAACTCAAATAGACCCGATCAACTCAAATAATCCTGAACAACTCAAATAGACCCGATCAACTCAAATAGACCCGATCAACTCAAATAATCCTGATCAACTCAAATAATCCTGATCGACTCAAGTAGTCCTGATCAGCTCAAATAATCCTGATCAACTCAAATAGTCCTGATCAGCTCAAATAAACCTGATCAACTCAAATATCCCTGACCAACTCATATAGTCCTGATCAACTCATATAGTCCTCATCAACTCAAATGGTCCTGAACAACTCAAATAGACCCGATCAACTCAAATACACCTGATCAACTCGAATAATCCTATTAACTCAAATAATCCAGATCAGCTCATAATTGTGCTTTAGGAAAAAGTTTTTTGCAGTTACGTCTTTTTTAGTGTGTAAAAAGTTATCGAAGCACTATTTCGAATGTGGTTCATATTGGGTGTTTGGTTTTATATATATTTCTGTTAGACTGGATGACAATACAGTCTCTTCTTTGTCCTTGACCTCTATGCAGAAGAAAAACACATTTATCCAATGCAGACTAAAGCAGACGTCAGACAACTGTATTTTTATCCTACAGAATTATACGTGACTCAAATGCAGGTCAAAGCAAAAGATGGATCTTAAAATGCCATTTAAAAGGTGGAGCTGGTCCTAGTAGAAATTTATAAATTCTTCCATAGCTTTGCTAAACAAATATGAATGATGGTCCAGCATTGCTGTACCCCAGTGGGATGATGGCAGTGAACTCCAAATTAGGCTTTCAGAAAATAGCCACGATTCAACCCTGATGAAACCGTACCGCTGGCAACTTGAACCGCTCGTGGCTGAAAATTGACTCGCAGCACAAACATTAAATGTGATTGATTGCATGTGGTTCATATTTTGGCTCTGACAATACAACACTGAAGAGGTAGCCTTTATAGCTATCACTTCTTTGACATGACCAACATCATATGACAACAAATCCATTAGCAAGTTAATGTGCTATCGAGTCCCACATTTTGGTTGCCTGGAAACATGGACTAGACTAATAAACAGTAGATAATATAACAGGTAATACACAATAGTCCCCTAGTTAGCTAGTTAAGTGCATAGACACAGACACAAAGGTTATTAAATTGCCATGTAGTGGACAACCACAAAACCAGAAGGCGCCACATTGTTTATTAGCCAGTTATGTTTTCTCTTTCTCTCATTAGACATGAGTGGAATCTGGGTAACATTACTTTTTTCTCTGTGTTAATGACTGTATTAGCAGAAGGGTAAAATGACAGCTTTATGCAGGGCTGCATGATCCAGCACTAAAAATCTGAGTGCAGGTCAAATCAAGCCAAACAAACCATTACACCGGATACCAGCAAGCGCTCGTAAAAACATACCTATGTCACAAAGTCGACCATATTGCATACTTGTTCGTATTAATTTCCCGCTCTGCTTTTTATCTTCCCTCAGGTGCATTTAAGCCGTGCGCCCACCTGCTTGGCAGCTGGATGATTCGCCTGACTATATGGTTCATCTGCCTGGTGGCTCTCCTGTTTAACTGCCTCGTCCTGGTTGCAACCCTTTCTCCACAGAGCTGTCGGCTTTCACCCACCCGCATGCTTGTGAGCATCCTAGCATCATCCAACCTGCTCACAGGTTTCTACGTGACTGCACTGGTAGTCGTGGATGCCGCCACCTGGGGCTCGTTTGCATCCTATGGCGTGTGGTGGGAGACGAGTGTTGGGTGCCAGGCGCTCAGCATGCTGGCCATGTTCTCATCCGAGTGGGCTGTCCTGGTGTTGCCTCTGGCCGCTGTGGAGCGCAGCCTGGCTGTCCAGGCACTGATGGGTAAAGCGGGAGCACTGAGAAGCTGCGACCGAAGGGGTCAGAGAAGGAAGTTTGGACTGGCTGCAGGACTTCTGGGTGTACTGGCAGCTGGGGTAGCATTTTTAAGCCTATATCAAGGAGCAGTAGAGGGTTCTCCACTGTGCCTGCCCTTCTCTGGAGGTTTGGCACCTGGGCTGGGTGTGACAGTGGCACTGGTGTTGCTGAACACACTTGCATACCTGTTGAGCGCCGTGATATACACAAGGCTCTACTGTGGTCTGGGCCGGGCACAGCTTGCCGATCCAGAACAAGCAGGTTCTGTGAGGCACGTCGCGTGGCTTATTTTTACCAATTGCATCTTCTTCTGCCCTGTTGCAGCCTTCTCCTTTGCCCCATTGCTGACCGGGATGGGAAGTGCAGCCGGAAGCCCGGACATGGCAAAATCAGTTACGTTGATCTTCTTTCCTCTGTCTGCTTGCCTGAACCCAGTGCTGTATGTGTGCTTCAGCCCTGCCTTCCGGCACGACTGGCTCCGGCTAAGGGGGCGGCTCAGATTCGGGAGAGTTGGGAAAGCCATTGGGACCGGTCCAGTGGGCATCACCGGATCAGCTGAAGGTGAAGTCTCGAGTGAACTGGGCTACGAATGTGGCATGTGCGAACGCTGCGAGGCAGCTCTTCTAGCAAGAGCATCTTCATCGTCTGCCTCGTCGTCTTCCTCTTCCTCCTGCACATGCAGACATTTAGTGAAGTGGCACAGTTGCCCGGCGCTTACAGCAGGTGAGGTTCCATGCTCGCATTCCGAGGGTGACTGGGCCGACTGCGGTACTCTGTCAGCGCACTCGGAATACGCAGACGAGGGAGATTCGTTTGTATCGGACAGCTCGGAGCAGGCGCAAGCATGCGGCCGCGCCTGTTTCTGCCAGAGTCGTGGCTTACCTTTAGTGCATTACTCTTACAACATGCCCAGCATTAAAGACTGAGAATGAGTCACTGCAAACACACACACACACACACACACACTTTTTACATGTTCACTTATTCACTACAGAGTGTCTGCCTCACATGGCACACACAAGCACCGTATATTAGGCGATTTGTGATATGCCTGGGAGCCTGAGACATTCAACTGGCCAGGAAGCACTTTTAAACACATCTGTGTGTGTGTGTGTATGTGTGTGTGTGTATGCATACACATGTGAAGCGATGCTGAAGCCTCGTCAGTAACTAAAAAGGGGAACTGACAATACGAAAAAGACTCACTGAGCCAAATGTCAGCAGGACTTGAATTGTTTTCTGTTTTTTTTTTTTTTTTCTTCATGTCTGCATGGCTGCAACGAGCTGACTGACTTCCATAATCCTTAAAGAACACAAAGCCGAGCGCTACCGCCCACCCCTCACTCTCCGACAGAACTTCGGTTTGCAAAGAGATAAGCTGAGAAGCTTTTTTTGTCATGATTTTGTTCTTCACTGTTGGCATTCCTTGTTTTATTGACCTCAGCATGTGACGAAAGTGTGGGATCTTTACCCATGTAGCTGCATACGTGTACATGTTAGTCATGGAGAATGTAACATAACACAGAAACTTTTGAAGAGTGTGTCTATTTTTACTGCCTCTTTTCTTGGAAATTCTGCTAATATTTAGCACTGGCCAGCAGCCATTCCCTCGCACTGTTCAGTCCATCATGTGCTTCCCCGGAGCCTTCGGCGGGGAAACGGCAGTTCGAAGGCACAAAATAACGGACGTCGATTCTAATTACGTTTGTGGCGCTCTCAGCCGTAGCAGTCATCGTTAGCAACTTAGACATTAGCGACGGCTTTATCGTACACTTAGTTCCCTAATTTATAAACATGAAATATATGTAAAATTGTTTCAGTTATATTAATGTAAATAATTCAGAGCTTATGGTACTGTATATGACACATGTTTGGACTTTCATATTGCGCCATTCTGTCATCACACGGATAAAAACAAACTCAGGCCCCATTTTTCGGAAAGGTTATACAGCTTTGTATATGATGGAATAGATTGCAAATCTAAATATATACTGTAGGTGTGGAATAAAACTCTAAAGCAGGTGCTGTTATCAGAAAATTATGACATTGATCATTTTTCAATAACACATTATGCCTAGTTGTGTTTTATTCCTCAGATCCAACAGCAACATATCAGATAAATCGTTTATTCGTGTCAAAATTTTAATGATTTTTGCTTTCTTTGACTATTGTGGCACATCCATGAGACACTTTATCCTGTTATCACTCACGTTACAGCAGCTATAAACAATCACCAGCATCTCTGTTTTTCTTTCTGTTGGTTAGTGAGACTAGAAAACACAGCTTAGGTTGCAAAGCACTTAAAAATACTAAAGAATCCTTCCATAAATGTTAAACATACATCTGGGTACAGAGGCTACGCTATAACCGTGATCTACATGTTTGTCATTGTGAACATGGCTTCCATTATGAACAGGTTTTCATTAAAAAAAATACACAGTCAACATTTTACAAAAGCTCATCCTTTCATTTGTATTATTGCTAATCTATTCTCCCTTTTTTTTTTTTTTTACTTTTTTATATTGCATTTCGTCCCAGTAATGTTTCTCACACTGGGGTCTTCATGGACTCAACGCTCAAGAGCATGAGCGGTTTTATCGATCGATAAACGACGTTACGTTTCCTTGTCTCGTGTTCTATTTAAGATTTATATACTGCCATAATAACTATAATTTTATAAACACCATATTTACCTTCTTCACCACTTACATGTCCAGAATGCAAACATGTATATCATCTATACTGGTGTTTTTACCCTGATCTCAGTGAACAGAAACCTTTCCATGTCACTTTTCACTTCTGCAGATAGAATATACCTTCATCCAGGTTTTATTTAGTTTCATTTATATTGTTGTGTTAGACAAATAAGCTTCCACCAGCTGATGTTTAAGCTTAATCTCTTAAATGCAATAGCAATTAATGTCACTAACAAATTCCAGATTTTCGGGTGTGTCGTTTCTGTCATGATTCTATCTTTTTACGTCCATCTGTGTTCGAGTGTTGTAAATTATTCGTGTAATCGAGAATGGGATGCATTGTCTAACCATGGAAGCTACCTCTTTAACTGTAGCGGCTGCCGGTCATGTGCAGAGTGGATGAGAGAGTGGTGGCTCGTGTGTTTTATGTTCTTTATGTTTTATGTCGACTGTATGATTAATCGCGCTGTAAATACGTCTAGTTTGTATTGTCACTGAATGAAAGTCACATTTTAGTTTATACCAATTGTGGGAGGAAATTGTGTACGATATATATAGTAAATTTTGTAAAGCAAACCATATAAAGTAAATTGCTTAAAGTCTGAGGCTGGTTTCTTTTTTCTTCTTCCCTCGTTTCATTTCATACTTGGCTTATTAGTGCCAGCATGATTATATATATATATATATATATATATATATATATATATATATATATATATATATATATATATATATATATATATATATATATATATATATCCCCAATAGATATCTTTTCACTTACTTACCAATTAAAGGGCACAACCCAGGATTAGCCCCGTTTGACCTCCCAACTTAAAGTCAAGCTGTGTTCAAAATTTTAAACAGGCTTTGAAATGCAGGATAAATCTCAGACCTCCAGAAACTTTTCTTAATATCTATTACTGTACCTCTATAGCTTTCATGGTTTATTCATTTCAGAGCATTTTCAAGTGTTATGATCTTTAGTAACCCTGTAGTGCTGGTTAAGGCTCCTGGTGGATACAGAGCCTGTCTTAGGAGCATGGGATGTTTCCTTTACACCTGAGGGTTGTTTAGCATTGATAGCTCACTCACTCTTATCTTTTTTGGGAGATTTCTAGAGAACCAGTCAGTGAGAGTAGAGCTTCGACTGAACCAGACATGTGTCTTCACTGCTAGTAGTTTAAAAGAAGAATCCTTTGCTTGCAGTTTTGCCAATTCGAGTAGTTTAAAAAAGGAAAATCTGTCATTTGCGATTCGAATAAAAAAAAATAAATAAATCAGCAAAATCAAACATTTCTGTCTGAAACAAGCACAAAAAACCTCCAGAGGGACTGATATATGGATGTAAAATTGTTTTCATATACGTATAATATGCTACAGATTTCCACTGAGAGAACCTGCTGGATCCTTTGTCTTTTTCTGAAGACCGAAGCTCTATATGCACACACCCTCCATCCACGGATTCTCTTCACTGCTGAAGTAAAAGCATGACCCTGTGAAAGCACAAAGGCCTCAGACACCGCCAGGAGGAGATTGAGGGTTTTCTAATAAAGCCTTGAAATGTACTTCTTTCTCTTTTTTTACCTTATCAAACCCCTGATGCATTACTCGTGGGACTGAGAAATTTAAAGAGTAGCCCCTGAAGCCAGCCTCAGCTTGAAGATCTGCTCTCTGCAGGAATCTGCTCTCTCATAACTTAAGCAGAGCCAAAAATAAGTGCTTTGTCACCACTACAACGGTTTAATGCTAGTAAAATCCTTCTTTATAAGATTCCTGTAATTGATCGCCGAAGCTGCAGAAATGTGGACAAGGCCTTCATTTGTCACGATGAGCTCTTTGGATCTATCCGGCATTTATGGTTTGTTCCGTCAGCTTATGAATGTCGAGCTTGAATCTTGGATCTTTAGGACAGAAGGGAATTATCTGTCCTGTCGAAAGCATACTAAACAATCACTCCTAGTGTAGACCCTGCTGTCGCTGGAGAATGAATAGCTTTGATTAGGCAGAGGGAGAAGCAGAATGGGCTGCCAGGGTTCCGTGTTACCTTAATGCTCTCAGGGGTAACGCGAGGCTGTTCGCACTGCCTTTCAGCAGCGGCTGGGAAGAGACTGATTACTAAGACTAATGTGATCATCAGCGCAACTCAATGTAGGGCTCGTGACAGGCAATACAACATGTAATTAGTGATTCTGACAAGGGAAAAAACGCAGGGAGGATTTCAATCGACTCGGCCCAAGCTGCTTTGATGTTGTAGCACTAGGTGGCAGCGGTGCTCAGACAGTTCACATGTTACTGCAGGACTAAGCGCTCTGTAGCAAGTCTAGCAGCCATGCTCACTATACACAGCACACATTACCCACACAGATGGGAACAGAATCAATTCCTAGATACAGGGTTAGGATTTGCTGTTGCCACATTCTACTAAACATATGTACACTTTTTTAATGAATGGAAAAATGTCAGCAAAACCAACCACCACTGATGACAAATGAACAGTATGATGTATGAGCTTCGTCTCTCCGCACAGCAAATTCGTACAGTTTATATATGTTGTTGTGATTAGTAAACACCATCCTGAACAGATTTTTATATATTATATATATATATATATATATATATATATATATATATATATATATATATATATATATAAAGTGACGTGACATACAGCTAAGTACGGTGAACCATACTCAGAATTCATTCTCTGCATTTGACCCATCCAAAGTGCACACACACAGCAGTGAACACACACACACACACCGTGAACACACACCCTGCAGTGGGCAGCCATTTATGCTGCGGTGCCCACGGAGCAGTTGGGGGGGTTCAGTGGCACCTCAGTCGTGGCCGGCCCGAGACTCAAACCCACAACCTTAGGATTACGAGTCAGACTCTCTAACCATTAGGCCACGACTTGCCCTATATACATATATATATATACATATAAATACATATACATATATATATATATTTCCATGTACCTCAACTACAGAAAAAAGGAAGAGAAACACATTTGATTTCGATTCCGCTGAAAGACGCCAACACACCGATTGTCTAAGACCAACTGCTATTTATTGATTTACTATGTTGATGTTCTATCTTTATTTCCGACCTTATTCATCGCCTACAACTGACTTTGTTTACCCTTATCTACCAGAAAGCCTGCGCAAGTTTAAAAAAGTTCTTAAAAACATTTCTACATCGATTAGATAAAATATTTTTATGTTTCCTTAAAATAGTGGTGTCAGTATACTATTAGCGGAAAAACAGCCGATTTTGCACAAAACAGTTTTTGTAACATCCGGCTGCTTCCTAGCGAGTTCATCCAGCATCACTGCAACATCTGTCAGGTTTTAACCAGACCAACACGTTCCAAAGCTTTCGTAAGTATTCCCCCCCCCCCCCCCCCCTTGATCTTTTCTACATTTTGTGTAGAGATCAAATCTGGTATTAAAATTTATTTCTTTGGGACCTTTTTTTGAATCTACATGAAAACACCCATAAATTGATTTACAAATCTAAAATTGCATAAGTAATCACCTAAATTAGTTCTGGTGCAACATCTCCTCATAAGAAATCATGTAATTAGAATAATAAGTGAAGTCGCATTATTAAAGTCACATTATTTTAGTATAAATATCCTGAAAATCATCAAGTTTTTAGAGGACATTCCTTAAAACATTATCACGAACGTGATACAAGTCGAGGAAACAATTCTGAAAAAGTATCATCCGGTCTGTATCCCAGATATTACTATAATTTTTTTTAAAGGGAAGAATATTTCATGGTAACAATCTGCCTAGTGAAGGAAGTCAGTAAGAAGTCACTGATTGGGGAAGAAGGTGATTAGTTAGAGAAGCAAGATGGATCGACTGCTCTAACATACCCCCAGTGCTCTGAGGTTGACGTCTGTCCTATCCAGGCTGTATTGCATGATAGGAAACTATCAAATTCCGTATCGTATTTCATCCCACTGAAAAAAAAGTAATTGAAATCTACATAATTTACCAGCACCTACGCGTTTCTGTCAGAAAAACACTTTTTCGTGTTGACATCCAATGATGGGCTAGGGATCCCCTGTGACTGTGAACAGGATAAATCATTCACTAAAGATGAAAAAAAAAAATGAATAAAAGTAAGTTGCCTACAGATTCTCATCCCTTATACTCCAACTATGCAAACTCTGTAACTCTGATGCTTTCCCAGTGTTTCTCTCATCTGGCAAAGAGATGATTGCACTCTACTGAGAGGAAAAGTAGCTGCTTGATAGATGGTTCATCGCTATCCCAGCCTTTGCTCCACTGAAATCTCAGAAAGTGGCAATATAAACAAGCCCCTGGCAATGTTTTTATTGTACGTAGTCTGAATCCTCATCGATATCAGATGTGGATGTTTCGAGGAATCGTTCACACGTGCCTTATTCTGCTCATCTTTCTGTTGGAAGATGACAAATGTAACAATGAACGAATGTATATTTTGTCCATAATGTGCAGCCTTAAAATAAAACTGAAAACGACTGTCCTCGACTTCATATTAAATGATGGAAAAGATTAAACTCAAAAAAAAAAAAAAAAAAAAAATTCTACTTACTCTTATTTATACCATGCTGCATGTTGAAATCTTTAATCTGCTATTGATCATTCATTCATTCATTCATTCATTCATTCATTCATTTTCTACTGCTTATCCATAACTTCTCAGGTCACGGGGAGCCTGTGCCTATCTCAGGCGTCATCGGGCATCAAGGCGAGATACACCCTGGATGGAGAGCCAACCCATCACAGGGCACACACACTCTCATTCACTCACACACTCACACACTACGGACAATTTTCCAGAGATGCCAATCAACCTACCATGCATGTCTTTGGACCGGGGGAGGAAACCGGAGTACCCGGAGGAAACCCCCGAGACACGGGGAGAACATGCAAACTCCACACACACAAGGTGGAGGCGGGAATCGAACCCCAACCCTGGAGGTGTGAGGCAAACATGCTAACCACTAAGCCACCATGCCCCCCCCCCCCCATTGTTCATTTTTATTTAAAAAAATGTAAATAGTTTCATAGAGTTTAGAAACAACAAATTGCATACAGTAGGTCATATTTGTCAGGATTAAAGATGATCAATAAAGTTAAGTTCAGAGTTTCTCGCTGATTTGAAACTTTCTGATTTTTAATTTAAATAGTAGATATGATAAGGTTTATTTTTTCTTATTTAACAAATACACACAAAAAAACAATTGTTAATAAGGTGAAGCTTTCAGATAGAACAAGTTAAACTGACCATATCTGGAAGGAGTCTCCAGTTTCAGCACTTTGTAACACTCCGTGAGGTTTCACACCGAAAGTAAGTCTTCAGCATAGATGACTTTTGTACGTTCTAGTTTCTGTAGGTTTTTCTCTTCAGGAAGGTGAAATAAAAGATCAGTGACTGACTATACTACCTCGCCTAATATTTTTTTATTATGCTATTTTTGTTCCATAGCATTAGATATAACTATAAATGGATAAAAATGTGCTGTCTGATGTGTTTGTTAAATTCTAAAGTATTGTGTTTAAGGGAAATTAATCCCTTGGGGAAGTTCTCTTATTGGAAAATAAGCCATAAAGTCTCACATACCCAAAGCATTGATCACTTTTCTTTAAGAACAAACCCCTATATCTTTTATTCCTAACTTATTATATAAAATCGATCTATTTGTGATATACGAAGGATGCATTTTGCTGCAGACTCCTAAGTTTTTCTGTAAGAGATAAGTGAGTCTGCAGAAATGCTGCTATTCTAAATATAACAAACCTTCAGATCACTGATTATAGCTTCTAAATATACGTTCTTAAAGTCACCTTCAAAGGGTAATTTTACCGTATGAACAGCGAGATTGTAAAGAGATTGCACATGTTAAACTATAAACCTATAAAATGGCCTTTAACCTAAGATTTTTCACCCTCTTTTCTTGTTACTTGACCTAACAGAATATTGCTTCAAATTGTAGCTAATAATATCCTGTAATTTTAACACAGACGTAGCTCAATAGTCTGTTCTATTCTAGGTAAAAAGCCAGCCGTACGAAACTATCTGGCGCCTTTGAGGAAGAAGTTTGGTGTTTCCGTTCACAATTTCGTGAGGCCATTGCACTCTTAAGTGGACGCTGATTTGATTAACCTACTTCATAACTGCGGAATTATAAAGCATGCGTCATAAGCTGTATAAAGCAAATCTGCTGTTTTTCATTTCTAGCGTATATCCGTCGAACAGTTCTACATTGCTAATGATGTGGGGCGTAGCAGTGCGCAGTCTCACATGCAGCAGCAAAAGTAGCAAATTAAAGCCCAGACAAAAAGGATGAAGTGTTCGGAAACCCGACAGCACTGATTTGTCATAGACCTAAAAAAAAAAAAAAAAAGCTTTGGCGTAATTATATGCATTTTAATTATCATGCTCATTCACTGTTTATTAAATCTGTGATTTATATGGAAACATACTGTGTGGTCTAAATGAAGCGTTAAGGATGAAGCATGAATGCAAGAGAAAAAAAAAACATACTAAAGCAGGCAAAGCTTCTGCATCAAACGTAACCGGATTATAAGTCTAGAAATCCATAATTTAGGGTTTCACTACGGCATGGACTTTTACAAGAATTCAATAAATGGAGTCATTAACATGTAAAAAATCATTTAAAGGACAATAGCAAAGAAGCAGGTCCAATCCAAATCTTTCCTGTAATTTATGGGTCGAAGTAGGGTGCTGGATAGAGGAATAAAACAAAGAAAAGTCATTAGCATTCAGAACACCACAGTTTTTTTTCATCTTGGTTAAGGAAATTATGGCATTGAAGAAGTAGGCCCACAAGCCAAGTGCTTAAGAGTCTGCCCACTTCCTATTCATCCTGTTGCACCAAAAGATTACATCCATGCATTATTGATGCTCTGAGAAGGAGAACCAAATTCTTTAAATATGCTTCCAGTCACTAACAAAGAAACTATTTAACTTCTCTCAGATATAAGAATGTATAACATTAAAATATGAAGTAAATTAACATTATGTATAGAGTACTGAGTGCTTATGAAGGTACCATACCAGCCATGTATATGAACTTCCAAATGTATCTACTGCCATTGAGATGTTCAGAATTTTATACCGTTACAACTTACAATGTAAACTATGTTGAATTTTCTCCAGATTTCAGTAATATGGGTATGTTGGATAGATTCATGGAGTATAATCCCAGTTCAATCCATTTCACCTCTATCTTATTTCCAAAAAAAAAAAAGATTGCAGTATTCAGATTAAGTATTCACTGCGTATTTCTATGAAACCTCAAATTTGTTGCAGTGCAATCTGTATTATCTGTGTAATCGGAGCGCCAGGTGATTTAAAGTGCAGCTGATGCTTCAAGACCGTATAGGTTGTTAAATCAACAGCATCATGAAAATCAAGAAGCTGACGAAAGAAGAAGAGGAAAGACATTCTGAGAAAAAGTATCCATTAGTGTTTGAGTAAAACCAAACTTTGACCATCTCATGGAATCCCATTAAATCCATTATTTAATAAAAAAGAAAGAAAGAAAGAAAGAAAGAATGTTGCACAGCCGTGAGGGGGTAAAGGCCACCGAACATGACTAATGCCTTCCTTACCTTTACATTAAACATTACAGAAAAAAATGGATGATATGGTATTTGTTTGTAACTCAGAGTTTACCGGCTAACAAATACCTATAATACTCATTCAACAGCTAGAAATATTCAAAAAAACAGGCTACACACACAAAAAAAAGTGTCCAATCACTTGATGTTTTGTGGAGGGCATCAATACATTGTGTTCCATCAGGTGGTTGATTTAGCAAAGGATAATAACTTCGCTACACAAAGTCATTGGCTGGAGCCAAAGGCTGGAATTTATAGAATTGTTTGTCTCTGTGTTGGCTAGCAAGTCAACTAGCTTGCTTTGCTTTCTTACATGTCATTAGGTATCAATTTGTAACCAATTTAGTTGGATTCAAATCACACGTTCAACAAATTTTACTTAAACGTGCATTGCATGCCTGCTTTTTACATTTAACCTTCATTAGAAGCACAATAGGGGGGCACGGTGGCTTAGTGGTTAGCACGTTCGCCTCACACCTCCAGGGTTGAGGGTTCGATTCCCGCCTCCGGATTGTGTGTGTGGAGTTTGCATGTTCTCCCCGTGCCTCGGGGGTTTCCTCTGGGTACTCCGGTTTCCTCACACAGTCCAAAGACATGCATGGTAGGTTGATTGGCATCTCTGGAAAATTGTCCGTAGTGTGTGATTGTGTGTGAATGAGAGTGTGTGTGTGCCCTGCGATGGGTTGGCACTCCGTCCAGGGTGTATCCTGCCTCGATGCCCGATGACGCCTGAGATAGGCACAGAGATGACGCCTGAGATAGAAAATGAGTGAGTGAGTGAGTAGAAGCACAGTACAGGAAACAACCTTAACACTTAAAACAGATGGCATTAACTAATATACAAATTCTACTCAATGTTTCATAACCACTGCATCCTCTCCCTGTGCGTTATCTCTGACAGCACACTCAACTCGTTGGGAGACGTGGTGGGGCAAAGGAAACATTGAGCATGACCGAGGTAGCAGACTAGCATTAGCTAAAGTTACGCGCTAATTCACAGTGGCAGAACTGCCATCTTGATTGTTTTCACAGACAGCAAGCAACTAATTAGGCTGAGGCACATGGAGCAGCTGAAGGTGAGAGCTGCCTCACGGGGGAAATACTCCAGCTCAGTCACTTCCTGCTCATTGTCAAAGGCTCACTGTCAAACCTCTGCTGGTCTAAAGTGAGACGTTTTACTGGGAGCAAGTGTGGCGGGTGGAGGCTTTTGAAGGACGTGGTGATAAGGGCTTTATTTGTGAAAGAAAAGTGTGAGCAGTTAATGCTGTGTTCCTGAGAAGAAGGGATTATTAACGGACAGGAAATACTGCTACTCTATAAGTGCTGTAATATAGGAAGGCAGTGTCTACCTAATGAAAAATTACACAATCTAGATTTCAGCAAGGGGGATAATCTAATGAAACACCTCTCTTGTCTTATAAAATGCCAGTATTCTTTGCATGCTAGCAAGCTGGAAAGGCTAATATTATTAGTCAGTGTTATCAGACTAGTGCTGTCAGCTGCTATGAACGTATTGGAGTTCTAATTATTAAAAGTTTAATGTCTAAATGCTTTTAAACATTAATTAGTTTATAATTTTACTTGCACCCCACCATGTGAGCTCTGCAAAACAAAAATGACTGTTTAACTTATATTCATGTACTGTTATGCTTAAACACCAGACAATGCTTTATTCAAGTATGTATTTGAGTCTTCCAAGAAGTCTCAATAAAAAAACTCTTGGTGTTTCTATTGAGTATCAGAGTGAAGGCCCTCATATAGACTAAAGCCCTATTCGGGCGGGATTAGTTTTACGTGGGGACGTGGGGGTAAAGTAATTATTACCAGAGCTTCTCGTTGATTTTAGTCCCATCCGAATGTGCCATCTCGGTAATCATTAGGGACAATGTCAGTAAAGATTATGGCGACTTTTACCTTCTGTAAAAAGGTCCGGAAAAATTACCTCAGGTAATACTAATCCCGTCCGAATAGACCCGCTGTAAATATGTACGGTAAAATCCCGTCATTTTCTGTTTAAAAGTAGTTTTTGGCATGTTTTGCAAGCATGGAGGCGCTTGAAACAGAAGCAACGTCATACGCACATGACGACAAGGAGGTTACTGTGGTGCGTAAAGCGAGTTACCCCTCCCACTTCTGCTAGTTTTACTGAGATGTCTTGTCCAGTGCGAATTGGCCAATTAATATTACAGACGTCCTGAGGTAAAATTGCATTACTCCACGTCCCCACGTAAAACTAATCCCGTCCGAATAGGGTTTAAGACAGTTGAAACACTTTAATATTCTATTATAATTCTATTATATCCCACATTACCTACCTTGATCCTGCTATGAAATAGTCACTTACAAACTTGCACCAGACATAGCATAGCATAGCATAGCATATACTATCAGTGACACGCCATTCATTATGTTCATTCACTGCAAGGGTTTGTTCAACTAAGTCATCCATCACATCCCTGACCTCCCAGCTATCCTCTTTCAGGTGGTCCACAAGATGTCTTCACATCACCATCGTGGGGAAAGAGTGTCCGGGTTCTGCTTGTGACTGGTCGTATATCTCAGGCTTTATTCCAAAGGTCTGTTCTGGTACTCTGGCTATGCTACATTAAGACTTATGCATTAAATGTAAACCACTTTTGCATGTGTATACAAAAGGCATTGTTTACCTCCTTGTGTGTGCAGTTTGTGTACCTCTGATGATTAAAACGACATCCACAAGATGGTACGTCAGAGCTAAAGCATCTGTGTCTGTCAGTAAGTGTTAAGAACAAAGACTTTAAAAAAAAACAACAAAAAAAACTTTCTGCTGTCACTTAAAATGAAAATTCTGACCATGTACTTGAATTTATATCTTTGAATTGACTTGACGCTTTTTTTTCATTCCCAACTACAATAGATAATACAGTTCGTATTAGGAAATAGGAAAATTCTAGTTATCTACAATAGCAGACACGTATCTAGAACTAGCTAAGCACACTACATACCAAGGAAAGTCATTTAACCACAGAAATAAAATATAATGTTGTTAAAATATATCCTGTGTCTCATTCACATTAAAACCAATAAAAAATAATATTTTAAGAAAACAATATTTTTAGAAAGTTACCTCAGTAAATGTTCCCTGTTCCCCCAGTATAGATAATCGACTCCTCTCTTGTCCTTTTGGTACTTACTCACTCTTCCTTTTTGTTTTGGATATTTGATGTTGGATATTTATTTACCCAAGAATCCTAGAATCCAAGGTTGCACAAAAGGTTCCAAGTAGAACCTTTTCTTGATATCTGTCCCTTTACAAGGCCGTAAATCTGCTTGTGATCACATGATCTTGCAGTGCTAGAACAGGTGGCTTTGGGCCAGGTGCGGTGTGATGGTGTCGTAAATAAAGGCACATACACTCTGTTCCTGCAGACGTTTCTGTTATGCCATGCCACAATGATGCCATGCAAGGCCTGAGGCCAGGGGAAACTGCTCATTGACGTGTTTGAGGTCAGAGGATTAACTACAGTTTCCCCTTACAGAACATAAATCATACAGCAGGGTCCAAAAGTCACTCCATACAACTGTTTAACATTCAGCAATCTTTGCAAATGTGTTATTATTATTATTATTATTATTATTATTATTATTATTATTATTATTATTATTATTATTGTTGTTGTTGTTGTTGTTGTTGTTGTTGTTGAGTTATTAGTTATTTGGATTTTATTTAAAGGTTATTTGACACCAAAATAAACGTACTTAGATGTTTAAGTAAGCATTTTATGCAACCTAAAAGCTTCAGTTTTCCAGTTTCACACCATTTTAATTGATTTAGGCTCTATATGCATGAATATGTATTTACTTGTTAAACAATGGTAGCTAATTGCCTACATGTATGTGTCCACAATATTTGCAGAACTGTAGACTTCACCTTATAGCCCCATGAGTGAGTGTGGTTATGGTTTCTATGGAGCGAGTGGTGAAAAGCAAGAGTGCTGTGAAATCCACAATGAGCCGGTGACAGGTGCATAGCGATGCCGCTAAAACATGTGATCATCTAGAGACCTCCATTGTGGCTGTACTTGTGTGTCCGTGTGTTAAACTGCAATCTGATCCGTGCTAACTGATCTAATGCACTACATTTCCAGTCACATCCAGAGCCAAACACAACACAAATTCATCTAGCTCTTAAGTGTGTAAATGCTAAAATATATATTTATTAAAATCAAGTAGCAAGCTAGTATTTTTACAACCAAATCTTTCATCTTTAGTAGCTGCTTTATCAAGGTCAGGATCGTGGTGGAGCTGCATGAGGTCTATCCCAGGAACAGTGAACATTTGGTCTAAAAACAGTCTGGTAAACACACCAATCCATCACCAGACACTGTGCACACACATTCAAACCTTAAGAGCAGTGTAGAATAGTTCAGTCCACCTATTGTCATGTTTTGGTGAGGAAACTGGCAAACACTGAGAGGGTTTCCTCTGACACGAGGAGAACACGCACAGCCCTCACCCAAATCAGGATCCTGGAGCTGTGAGGAAGCAATGCTACCCGCTGTGCCACCTCCTGCCAAAACATTTCCCTCCACAATGTAATGTATTATTCATTCGTTCATTCTGTGATCTACAAACAAACATTTAAGCTGCGTTGAATAACGCTGGGGTAGTTGTACTTTGTTACTATACTAAGGACTAAGTGTTACAAGTCACAGGGTTTTTTCTTTTTCTTTACTGCAAATTACTGGATGCTATTCATCATTTTAATGGGTTATTAGCATCCAGTTATTTGGTTTAATTAAACCCAGTTAAGTTAACTGATGTACAGTAGATAAATCAAGAATTGTGCCAATTTGTCACTTGCTGTTACCTTCTCAAGCTACACAATGAAGTTAGTGCTAGAGAAAATCTGTGTGTGTTCAAATACAAGCATAAGTAAAACCTTTCAATAAGATGGAGTAAGCAAAGCTTAGTATACATCGAGGTGTCTCCTTTTGCATCACTACAGGGCATGAAATCCATCTAATTTGAAAATACATAATGAAGTGTCAATAATTGGCTAACATTAACTGGCTATAATGGACTTAAATCTTTGTTAATGCCAGTTTAGACTAACATCAATTCCACTAGCTAACATAATTGGCAAGGTACCAAGTCCCTCTCTTGATAATGGTAAATATTGCAAATTTATGGAGTTTTGCTATAAAGCAAAAAATGCCATCTGTTAAGAACATTTCATTTAATCGTTTTTACTGTCACTTGGGTAAGGTAAGGTTTTTTTTTTTTTTTTTGACAGGGTGCAAGCACGTTTAAAATTTTGACCCAGTATCTATAATTTTACATCAGTATAACATTTCAGTGCTTTGTCAACCCATGTACAGTATACCGCATACATGTGTAAGGGAATAAGTGGACAAAGCAAGTTATTGTTTCTTCTGTTATCATTTCAAGTTTATCAAGTTCATGAGCACAAACTCTGTATAAATCAATGCCTTCTCCTATTTATAGTGTAGTCCATTCTAACAGTCTTGTGTGTGTTCATGCTCTGTTAAGTGATTTGTGCACATCTGTCTCCAGTGTGTAACTGGATTGTTCCAGAGATATCCTGTGACTTGTATTCTGTTTTTCACCTGTTAATATTCCAACACACACACACACACACACACACACACACACACACACACACACACACACACACACACACACACACACACACACACACACACACACACACACACATACTTTCTAAACTACTTTTATTCACTTACTGAACCTCTCACACACATGCATGTACAGTATACACACAGTGGAATTGCAGCAGCTTACCACTCTGGTCTGTATGCAGTCTTCTGTTTATCATAATTGAACAAGTGTAATCCTAATTGTATTTAAATGCTGTATGAAATGTGTTGCTTTTCAAATAGGCTGCCCTGCCAAGCTGCTTAAGAACCGCTTTCACAATGAGTGACACACAAAGAGGAAGAGGGAAAAAATAAAGAAGAAAGTATGAGATACTGTAGAGGTAACAGGCTGAGATATAGAAGGAAAGTGAAGATCGGAAAGAAAGACAAGAGAAAGTCACACAATGTAATTCCTGTGAACTGATGAAATGCTGACTAAACTTTTTTTTTTTAAACCAGATTGTATAACTACATCCACATTACTCATCGAGTATCGTTGCTTTAAGGCATAGGTGTCAAACTTTAAGCCTGCAGGCCACATTTGGCCCGGCGTACAATTATATTAATCCTGCAAGATCATTTTATATAGAACTATCATTATTGTTATTAATTACCTGGCGATATGAAGCGCTGATAACACACAAATTACAGATCCTTGCCTTGCCGAACAATAGGTTACCCGGGAACATCCCCGTGTCAATCAGCGTCTGTTGCTGTATACTAAGTCAAAGCTAGCCCCTAACAATGGCGAAAAGAAAAGTTGCTTCTGAAAAGAGAGCTTTTCAAAAGCGATGGAAGGCTGAGTATGTTTATTGACATTGCCGGTAAACCCGTGAGTCTTATTTGTGGCGCTAATGTGGCTGTAATTAAGGAATTTAATCTAAGACAGCACTTGTGCTTGCTTGTGCACCTTGTGCATGTTTGGTAACACATATCTGTGTGAGAAGCTGTGCTCAGTGATGAAGAATAACAAAATAGCACACAGGAGTCGTCTCACTGATGAACACCTGCAGTCCATCCGGAGAATCTCCACAACACAGAACCTTACACCAAACCTAAACCAACTTGTTACCAAGAAAAGATGCCAAGCATCCAGCTCTGACAAAATAGCATAAGCGCAAAGAAACCTGAATGTTTTGATTTGTTATTTTTATTTTTTTTTTGCTGAAAAACAGAAATTTTATTTATATTTCCAGGGTTTTTTGGACCATGCACATATTTTGAATTTGTATGATTTTGACAGAGCAAAATATTTAAAGATGTTAAAGATTTTAAGTTTATTTCAGTTTATTTTTTATAAAGTATTAGGTATACTTGGTATAAGTTTATTTTTTATAAAATGGACAAGAGCAAAGAAAACTGAATGTTTTATTTTGTTATTTTTTTGTTTTAATTTGTTATTTTTACTTTTGCAGAAAAGCATAATTTTTTTGTTCGTAGCTTGTATAATTTTGACAAGGGATATTTTGATGGAGAGCAAAGTATTTTAAGTTATATAAAGTGTAAGTTTATTTATTCTGGAATAATATGCCTGTCTGTTTTTATTCATATTTATGTTTAAATAAAAAATAACATTTAGTTTTAGCATGTTCAATAAATGTTTATCCTGTTCGACCCGTGACCTAAAGTGTGCTTTGAGTTTTGGCCCTCTGTGCAGTTGAGTTTGACACCTCTGCTTTAGGGAGACGGGCCACATGATATCAACTGAAATCGTAAACTGAAACTTTCAGCTCTACAACATTACTTGCAGGAACGATTCAGTAAAATAAATTGATCAGTCATATTAGTCACTGCTTTAAATCAGATCTTTTATTCATTCATTCATTTTCTACCGCTTATCCGAACTTCTTGGGCGTCATCGGGCATCAAGGCAGGATACACCCTGGACCGAGTGCCAACCCATCGCAGGGCACACACACTCATTCACTCACACACTATTTTCCAGAGATGCCAATCAACCTACCATGCATGTCTTTGGACCAGGGGAGGAAACCCCCGAGGCACGGGGAGAACATGCAAACTCCACACACACACAAGGCGGAGGCGGGAATCGAACCCCCAACCCTGGAGGTGTGAGGCAAACATGCTAACCACTAAGCCACCGTGCCTCCCCTAAATAAGATCTTGTTCATTTTAATTGGAACCTGTGCTTGTGTTTGTGTGCTTGAATGTTTTTCCTCTACACTGACAACAACACGAGTTCAGCCAAAAAAACAGCCAAAGATAAAGTCTTGGCAGAGTTGGAAAATGTGATCGCTGATCGTTGTTCCATCTCGCTTGCGGAACATAAATTGACTTTTTTTTATTCAGCATAAACAATGAATTATTTTCTGGCAGCAAGTTGGATATAAAAAGAGTCAGGACTCTGTTGGCTTTCAGTGTGAGATGTGTGTTATTCCTTCTGTTGATAACTTTACACAGAATTTTAGTAGCTGATAGCAACTTCAGATTTTAGATGCATAAGAACAATCACGTGGGCATCTCAGAGAGCAGAAATGGGTTTGATATCAACATTTACTTTTTTGTGTGTTAAAAAAAATGAATATATTACTCCGAATGCAGAACGTGTAAATAGTTCACTATACATGCTTAACTTTTGCAGGCATAACTTTTATTGTACTGTTGACCTCAGCTGACCGTAGTCATTTTTTTTTTTTAGTTCTATACTAATTTATAAAATCCTGGTAAAGAATTATTACTAAGGGTTATAATTAAAAGAATTTGATAAGATTTAAGAAAATATTGTCTGGCTAATATCCCCAGTATAATATGCCCAAGCAGCTTTTATTCAGCTTTATTCTACTGAGATTCTGCCGTGGCAAAAGTAAACAACCTCGACATCTACAGCGTCTTATTACTTTATTTAATCATTATTACTAGCATGGCATACTTATTATCATGTAAGCATAAAAAGCATTCCAGCAGGCCCTTTTTAAAAGGCAAGTGTGAAAGCACTTTAATCCGTTCAGTCACATTAAAATGAAGTTTCTAAATGGATTATTAGTATCTGTGATGCGGGGATTGGTGGGCAAAATAATTATGTAAAATTTAGATCACAGACAGAACAATGGACATTTCATTGTTCAGGAAATGTCCGTGTTCCCCATTAAGCTGCTGTTCTTTTATGTACCAGTTAGACAAATTTTGCTACTATGCTCAAAAAATGGTGCCAATTGTTTTTCAAGAAACTTGTCAATACTGGCCTTGTCATGGAGCATAAACAATCAAATGTCAGCCAACTGCAATGTACACATGTAGGTAAAGCACTGTGAATGATTTGTACTCAGATTGAGCCACACAGAGAGTAATATCAGTTTGCTAGCTGTCTTACTATACAGTAGATACTCTTCTAATTATTTAGCTGATTAGCCAATAAGGTAATAAAATTTCCTGCATACAGGCATGAGTCACCTCTCATTTATTGCAGACTCGATTGTTTCAGTGTGGATTAACAACCAGTAGACTAAAAAGTCAGTGAGTGTCAGTTTATTAAGGGGAAACTGTTGCTGGTGAACTGAAATCCATTGTCTCACTAGCTAGCATGTATATTAGCTAAATTAGCCTGGTGAGGTAAGTCTTCTTAGGGCAGAGATTTATGTATTTCAGATCAAAAATAAAACACTATATGGCCAGGATATTATTTTGTGGATAACTGACCATACACACTTGTATGTGCTTTTTAAACATCATGTTCCAGATTTAGTGCTTGGGTGTGTTCAGTGTTCCTGTTCACCCTAACAGCATTTTGCAGAGAATAACATCGGACCAGGTTAAAGTTCTTCACCTTTTAAAATGGCTTTTCTCCAGGTATAACTGATTGATAGTATTGTACTGATTGTGTAAGCAGAGTGTAGTAAGTTTCTTTTAATTATATACTAGCTAGCTTGCAAACGTATTAGTCGGCTAAATTAGCCAAGTGAGAATATTCTACTAGTCGGCTAGATTTTCAGATCATAATGCACAATATGGCTATATAAGATTTAGTTTGACGCTACATTTACAGCATTTAGCAGACGCCCTTATCCAGACTGACTTAAAGTTTTATCTAATTTTTATACAACTGAGCAATCGAGGGTTAAGCGCCTTGCTCAGGGGCCCAGCAGTGAAAACCTGATGGACGTAGGAGTCAAACTCACAACCTTCCAATTGGTAGCCCAACACCTTAACCACTAGGCTACCACATCCTTAAACAAATAACATTAAACACACAAATGTTGAAGCATTGAAAGGAGGTTTGGTATTTGGTATAGCATATTGTGTATGAGTCTTGGAAAAAACCTGGAGAGTTTCTATAATTAGAGCAGCAGCTATAAATCAGCAGTTTCCAGGTGAGATTATCTACTGAAGCAGAAGTGAAAGTTTGCCATGAATTCTATTCCTAGACGATGCTGGCCATGGAGGGGTTACGTAGCAAATCTCACCAGAGCTAATAAAGTAGTGAAGCATCCATTTAGATTGCCCTCAGTGAGAAAGGGAAAGTCAGCATGGGCGTTTTAAAAACAGCTGGATCAAAGAGTTGTGTTGCACTGCAGAGGAGAAACTCAAAATCAAAATCTAGCCACTATTCATAATCATCCGTTCACTCAAAATGACACGAGAACACCACCAGTCAACTTTATATATAGATAGAGAGCAAGAGAGAGAATGAAAATGAGGCTGGTATAAAGTTGGTCCAGTGTCAATGTGGGTGTGTGTGTGTGTCTGAGGATTTTGCTAACGTGTGTGTACATAGACAGTGTATATTTATTTATTTGTCTTTGTCTGCTGTGTGTCATCACAGCAGGAGACGGATAGAACGCTTGCAGGGTGGAACCTGTCCGCTCCCATTTGTCATTTCAGACAAAAAGGCGTGTGTGTGTGTGTGTGTGTGTGTGTGTGTGTGTGTGTGTGTGTGTGTGTGTGTGTGTGTGTGTGTGTGCACGCATACATATAAGAATGTGTGTATTGTAATAGCATGCATGTGTTTAATAAGACACACAGATCTGCTGTACATAACTACGCACATACAGTACATAACATGCAGGATCAGACATGCACGTTTTCACACGGGTAGGCTGAACCACTCGTCAGTGTGACACTTATTTAAACATGCACTGCCATAAATACACACATACACACACACACACACACACACACACACACACACACACACACACACACACACACACACACACATACACACACGCACGTCCTCAGTGGAATGTGGCAGGGGTTTCAGCTAAATTCAGGCAGTCTATTCCCTCTAGGCCAATTCTTTCTTTCCACATGAGATTACATTCTGGTCTCCTCCTTGAGCCTTTCCTCCTGCTTCAGTCTGCTTCATCCATAAGCCCCAAACACACCATAACACACTACATTAATCGTTCATCACAGAGATGAGTTCACTACAGTCTCCTCAAGCTGTCTCCCACGTTCTTGTCATATAAGAACACAAGGAGCATCGCTGCCTTTGTCCTTTCCTGTTCATTTACGCAAGGTTTTCAAATGCTCTCTGAATCAGCTTGGAGCTAAAGCACTGGACCCTTCACACGTTCCAAGCGACCGAATGGATCTCGTTGAGTATAAAGACAGAAAAGCCAGACAGAACCATGGGGGGGTCTAATGAAACTCAAAATCTGTGTCTCCATATATTACTGTAATATTTTAAAAATGAACATTATAGTTCATTGTTCATTTAGTCAAAACAGTATTGGCACATTTCTCTCTGAATTGTCCTTTTAACGACTTAATAAAATGTGTTATTGTTCACAACGATTCACAACAATCAGTGACCCCAGAATTACTGACACTCTTTATGAAAAAGTGAAACGAATGACATGATTTTGACCCCATCTCTCCCTCTCTCTCCCCCCTCCCCCCTCTCCCCCTCTCTTGCTCTCTCCCTCTCTCTCCCTCTCTCTCTCTTGCTCTCTCTCTCTCTCTCTCTCTCTCTTGCTCTCTCTCTCGCTCTCTCTCTCTCACGCTCTCTTCTCTCCCTCTCTCTCTCTCTCAATCTCTCTCTCTCTCTCTCTCTCTCTCAATCTCTCTCTCTCTCTCCCTCTCCCTCTGTCTCTCACTCCCCCCCCCCTCTCTCTCTTAAACGATCTGCAATGTTAATTTTAGAGGTCATGTTTGTTACAAAATTAATGTTACTTTTCTAATGCAAGCAAAAATCCACCTGATCAGTAGTTCTGGAGCTGCTCATCTTCACAGATCTGACAACATTAGTGCAGCGGAGCCTATTATCGTTTCTATACTTGATTCAGCTTCATCATAAACGTGCTTCTGAGCCCAGGATCGTTCCTTACATACTATTCTATAAAAGTTGTGAGTGGATTTATTATAGTCATAATTAAAGTGAAGCTTAAAAAATGATGTATGACATGTCATTAGAGTAGTGGAGCTTTTCAGAATTGAGTATTTTAATAAATTGCTGTTCCAGCAAATGGATGTAAAATGTGAGAGTTTAGAAAACTTTAGGACAAACAGGATGACATGAGCACAAGCTGTAATCGGTGTTACCTCTTAAGGATCTATTTGATTTGATTTGATTTATAAAATATTTGACTTTTTCCTGATTTGATGTATAAACGATGTACAGCCTTATGATTTGCTTTGCTTTGTTATCGTGCACCGTGCACACGTCGGTTTTAACTTTACTTCATGGATATGTAGTAAAATGAAGCATAAAACTAAAAAAATTACTTCTGTAAGATTAATCTGATAAATGCTATAAGTGGCTCAATCTAAAACAAAAAAAAACAAGTAACACTAATACTGAAGTGAAAGACTCAATACTAAAGTATGTACTCGAACTCATGCAGATGTGGCTTTTATTTGTTGTATGTTTTGGGACAAATTTGCTCATAGTTTTGACAGTGGTGCTGCTGGGTCTGTTTTATGAGCTTTATCTGTGTTTGATTTTGTTTTATCTAGTTTTTATATTTCAATTTAGTTTATTCGTATAATGCTTTTAATGATGGACATTGTCTCAAAGCACCTTTACAGAGGTATAGAAACAGAACAAAAAGATAAAATTTAAAATGAAATTCATGTTTATAATTAATGAGCAAGGCTGAGGTGATGGTGGAAAGAAAGCTTAGATGAAGAGGAAGATGAAGCTTCATCAGTTAGATGAAGAGGAAGAAACCATTAAGAGGAATCAGGTTCAGAAAGGAACCTCATTCTCATTTGGGTGACACTGGACAGTAAATAATGTAAATGTGAATAATGTCCTTTCTATATCAGTTTAGTTTCATTTCCAAGCATTATTTAAGAAGTAATTTTGTAAAGTACCTGGTCCAAATGACACCAGAGCATCAGATTAATATAAATCAGAATAGCTGTGATAGCCTGGGACGCGTATCACTGTGGCTGAATTCTGACAAACAGCCAAAAATGATGAAAAATTGAATATTCAAGAAGCTAGCCAACTGAGGGATAGCTTTTTCCCTCAGGTTATCAGACTAATTAACAATAATAAATAATCCACCCTACAGCATACTTCTACAATATGGTATGCCAAAAACTGCACTTTAACTCCAGCGGCTCAACACTGGACTATACACACACTGCATTTATACTGCAATTATACACACTGGACTATACACACACTGCATTTTATTTAATATAATTATCTATTTGACATTAATCTATTTGTTACCACTGGACATTTCTATCGTTATCTATTTGTTACCACTGGACATTTCTATCGTTATCTATTTGTTACCACTGGACATTTCTGTATCTGTACAGTCTGTTGCACCTGAACATATTACATATACAGTACAGACTAAAAGTTTGGACACACCTTCTCATTCAAAGAGTTTTCTTTATTTTCATGACTATGAAAATTGTAGATTGACACTGAAGGAAGGCATCACAATTATGAATTAACACATGTGGAATTATATACATACATAACGAAAAAGTGTGAAACAACTGAAAATATGTCATATTCTTGGTTCTTCAAAGTAGCCACCTTTTGCTTTGATTACTGCTTTGCACACTCTTGGCATTCTCTTGGTGAGCTTCAAGACGTAGTCACCTGAAATGGTCTTCCAACAGTCTTGAAGGAGTTCCCAGAGATGTTTAGCACTTGTTGGCCCTTTTGCCTTCGCTCTGCGGTCCAGCTCACCCCAAACCATCTCGATTGGGTTCAGGTCCGGTGACTGTGGAGGCCAGGTCATCTGGCGCAGCACCCCATCACTCTCCTTCATGGTCAAATAGCCCTTACACAGCCTGGAGGTGTGTTTGGGGTCATTGTCCTGTTGAAAAGGTGGTGTGTCCAAACATTTGGAAGGTGTGTCCAAACTTTTGGTCTATACTGTATATACTGTATATATGTATGTATTGTATATAATGTGTAGTGCATTGTAAATATGTCTAATAGTACACTGTGTGTACTGACTATGTTCCAGCATATTGCACCTTTTTCACATTTGCACATTTCAAATGGTATTGAGCATTATGCACATTTTCACCCGTATGTAAACTGTTCTTAATTTCTGTTTAATTACTGTATGTAAATTGTTCTGTGATTTCTGGAGAACGCTCCCGAGAATTTCACTCACCAAGGCATATGTGCTGTGGTGATGTGACAATAAAAGTGACATGACTTGTGTATGAATGTCTATGGCAGAAAACTTTATCAAGCACAACTAATTGATCTTGTTTAAACTGCTGAGCTATTCGGGGTTGAAGGACATGTTCAAGAGCCCAGCAGCAGCAGCTTGGTGGTCCTGGGATTCAAACTCACAACCTTCTGAGCATTAGGCCAACACCCTGACCACTGAGCTACCACTTCCCACTGGATGGAGGCCATATAAATAGTTACATGTTATACAAATGTTTAACCTTTTCACATGAATTATTAAAAATATTAATACAAAAGTAATGTAGCTCACAGAACCGACTGAAATATATGGAATAAAACACTGTCAATAATAATCGTACGTAATTCAAAGAATTTGTGTGTAAATTTTAATTTTGCGGAGTTGGATGCCAAAATCTACGGCCACGACAGTTTACAGATACGAGATTTTGTGTGTTTGTTCAAATACAACTCCAAAATGTACGACTATGACAGTTTATACACAAAACGCTTGTTTTCACAACACCTCTTTTTCACACACGAAAACGGTCTGTAAAACTGTAAACTGTCGTGGCCGTAAATTTTGGGATCCAATTTACACACAAATGCTTTGAATTACACACGATTATTATTGACAGTGTTTTTATTCCACAGAAATAGAGCTTTCATTTATCTGCTGATGTTAGCGTGAACAAAGGTCACTGATGAGACAGAGACTGATGTGAAATAAAATGAACTCATTTCATGTCGTGAACTTCTCATTCTTTCAAATTTGGTTCAATATAATAACAATGATGTTAGCAGGATGAAGTTATTAATGTAGAGGAGGTGTGATGGCTGAGTGGAATTGGAGATCAAATCTTTTGAGGCAGATTTTCTCCTGACAGAAGCTCTGTGTACATGTGATTGAGGTAAGTAAGAATAAAATAGAAATGGATTTCAGTTTAGGAACACACACACACACACACACACACACACACACACACACACACACACACACACACACACACACACACACACACACACACACACACACACACACACAAATAAATCAGTTCTCTAAAGTCCATGACTGTATGTTTTCATGTATTTAAATGTAAACAAATACTTATAAATACATATTTAAACCCCTTTTCTCTAGTGTTTCTGCATAGTTATTAGAAGCACATCAAATGCTGAAGTTAATCGTACAAGGATGCTGATGAGATCATTAAATTACGCTCAGTGGTGCAGGATGGATGCCGGTGAGTGTTTCTCAGTTTCTCTGTTGTGCCGTTTTTGGCTGAGTCTGACTTGTGCAGATGTGGATGGACTTTTGCCATGCATTCCTCTCTCTCTCTCTCTCTCTCTCTCTCTCTCTCTCTCTCTCTCTCTCTCTCTCTCTCTCTCTCTCTCTCTCTCTAACCCTCTCTCTCCCTCTCTCTGCTGGGGGCAGAAGGAGGAGGAACCCACATAAAGTATCTGGTGTAATTATGGTACCAGATGCACTGTGGTATCAGTCCTAAAGACTCAGAACTCATTTTATAGCCCATAAACTCTCTCACTCCCTCGCTCACACACACACACGCACACACACACACACACACACACACACACACACACACACACACACACACACACACACACACACACACACACACACACACACACACACACAAACATACAAATACACACAGACTACATACAGACACAAACATACTTTTTGTCTCTCTCTCTCACACACACACACACACACACACACACACACACACACACACACACACACACACACACACACACACACACACACACACACACACACACACACACATCTCTCTCTCTCTCTCTCTCTCTCTCTCTCTCTCTCTCTCTCTCCATCCATTTGGGAGTAATTTAGAGAAAAATGTTATTTTGTGACTGCCATAGTTCTCTTGATTCAGACACATCCATCACTGTATTAAACAGAACAGCAAGATTAATGCACAGTGCCTGGCTCACACACACTCAAGCATTCCCTCACGTACTATCTCACGTCAGAGCGACAAACATTTCCGCACACACACACACACAACAGTCAACAGTCATTCCCAAGTGAATCCTGGAATTTTTTACCCTGTTCCCAATCACAAAATCCATGCTCCCTTCACATATCTCTGTTTCATCTCGAACATGGGCATGAATATACTTCGGTAGCCTTGCACCAGTTTGCATCATAGCTTCCCCAACACCACTCCTCGGTCTCGATTCAAAAGTGGGTGCATCAGCCATCACTGGTGTGCTCTGTGTCATGCGAGCGAGTCTGTTTGTGCAAGCGGTCACATTAACGTCTACTGATTCACACGCCGTCTCTCAGGTCCTTCTGACACTCACAGGACATTACATACAGTATGAAGACGTGGTGCATGTCAGTCTATCAGCGGCTTTAAGGTGTGTATTCAGTGTCTGGATAGACAGAAAGCATGTGATATGTTACCTGATGAAATACCAGACTAGCTAGCACATGGTTAGCAGCACCATGCTCTCTTCACCATTACATCATTCACCTTCAGGACATCTGATGGCATTCGCAAACTTTCAGCCTTTCTCTTTTTCTCTCGCTCTCATAATGAATCTCTCTTGTTAGGTTCCAATGCCAAGAGTGATGTTGTAATGTCTATCTGCTAATTATGAAAGGAATAAAACACTTCACTATGTGCTGTTATAGGATAATAATCCACACTGATTATTTTTCCAATAATGGCACATCTTACTTAAGCAAAATGCTTTGGTACAACATTTGAGTTTTTAATTATTGATGAATGACGTTCTTTTTATCTATTTTGAATTTCTGTAGAATGCAGGATTTCCACAAGACATGTTTAGTTCCAGGCCTTATTTATAGTATGGAAAATATAAACAGTTATTTCTTTACAAGCTGCTTATTAAATTAATAAGAAAAACCAACAGCTTGTCCTAGAACCAAGTAACACTGCTTGACATCTTAAAGACTATGCTGGAGGTGAAGGAAAACTTTAACTGGTCCTAAACACTGACAGTGGAGACTCCTTTCATAAATAAATAAGTATCGTCTTGCAGAAAAACAAATTACGTATGAGTGATTTTACACTTTTCTTTGGTATATTCAATAAAATTTTATCTGTATAGCACTGTTTACAGTCGTTGTCTCAAAGCGACTTTGCAGAACAGAAGAAACATAACACAAATAGTTTAATATTATATTGTAAAATATTATACAAAAGTTCCAGAATAATATTAAGACTTATATTTAAATGCGTTTCTATTTATAACCCAATGATCAAGCCTGAGGTGACCGAGGTGAATGTGATGAGGAAAAACTCCCTTGGGTGGAATAGGAAGAAACCTTGAGAGGAACCAGACTCAAAAAAGAAAGCTTTATCCTCAACTGGGTGACACTGTAGGGTGTGATTATAAACTGTTATAAGCACCAGAAAGTGTTCATTCATTCATTCATTTTCGACCGCTTATCCGAACTACCTTGGGTCACGGGGAGCCTGTGCCTATCTCAGGCGTCATCGGGCATCAAGGCAGGATACACCCTGGATGCAGTGCCAACCCATCGCAGGGCACACACACACACTCTCATTCATTCACACACTCACACACTACGGACAATTTTCCAGAGATGCCAATCAACCTACCATGCATGTCTTTGGACTGGGGGAGGAAACCGGAGTACCTGGAGGAAGCCCCTGAGGCACGGTGAGAACATGCAAACTCCACACACACAAGGCGGAGTTGGGAATCGAACCCCCAACCCTGGAGGTGTGAGGCGGACGTGCTAACCATTGCCACCATGCCCATCGAAGAGTGTTACTGTGAATAATGTCTTTTCTGCAATCAAATACAGTCTGACAATTGTGTATTGATTGGGAATATGTTGTCCTCAAAGACCACATGAAGTTGAAGTCTTAGAATGTCTGAAAACTTCATGACACAGAACACAACTGGAGCTGGTACATCTCTGGATGCCTTGGAATGGATAGAAATATTAATAATATTATAATAATATTAACCAGCACTAGATAATAATTTGCATCTACTGGAGCACAAGGTTATGGGATGTATTATATGTATACATTTAAACTGGAAGAGTGTTTCTGAGCCCTAAACACTGTCACATTTATAAATGAATAACACAAAAACATTGTATTATTAAGCTCAGATTATGGGAGATGGATGGGTGGAGTAGCGTGAAAATAAATGTTAAAGGAAAAAAAAAACATTTATTGCTAAATAATTGTCACAAATCCAAATGAAGTGAAAGGCTGTGTTTAGTCTCAACACCAAGGCATGCTTTAAAATCCTAAGTGCTAGTTGTTTCCTTTATAAGTTCATGGCAAATATTACATTTCAGCAATAAAATATGGGCTGTGGAAGAAATTTTATGGATAGGAATACTGTGGTCATTACATAAGGAAGCCCATCAAAATCATTATATGAATATAATTATAGATGTGTGTGTGTGTGTGTGTGTGTGTGTGTGTGTGTGTGTGTGTGTGTGTGTGTGTGTGTGTGTGTGTGTGTGTGTGTGTGTGTGTGTGTGTGTGTGTGTGTGTGAGAGAGAGAGAGAGAGAGTGAGTGTATATATAAGCAGCACGACATAACCTCAACCAAAATTAAGTTTAGAGGCACTCTCATCTGGCTTAGACTCTAGATTACTATCTAGTGATTTTTTTTACCCATGTGACTGGGCAAGTGAGATCCGCCAACACGCCATCATCCAGAATACAGTCACACAGCTTGTTTTTACAGGTTGGAATTTGGTTCGATTGAGCTGCCATGTTTCCAGTTGCTGTGTTCGAGGCACTCACAGAGGAGTTACAGTAATAGCATTTACTAGAGTTGGCAGGGTTCAGTAAAATATCCAGCACTGCATTATAAAAATCACAAAACAGACATGAAGCTATCATTAGAAAAAGAAAATAGGAAAATTGAGACATTTTTTTTCTTTTAGTTTTTACACAGGAAACAAGGTCAACACGGTTCTCACACACGTCTAATGTATAGATGTTATCTAATCCACAATCCTCTTTTCCTCTCTCTAGCTTTCCTCTCTTAATAAATCTTATGATTTTTTTTGCATTGTTTTTTTGCATTGTTTTTTTGCAAACTTCGCCTTTGAAGAAACAAAATGATTCAATGTAATTCTGATTATTTGCTGTAAAATAATCAGTCAGGAAGCTGTTAGTTGGCTGCAGATTTATTCATTTATTTAAATTTATTTTATGCATATTTAGTTATTTAATCCTTTTTAACTGGCACAATTCATAAAAAAAAAAAAACTAAAAAACTGTCAACTCTGTCGTTAACCGTTTGTCTGCTGCTCCTGCGTTACAGACACGTTCATGGCGTGAACATGGGGCAGTGTGATTCTTCCCCTAATAGGCCTCTGTTAGTGCTTGTTGCAGTTCACAATTTGACCACTAGGTGCAATTGTAGCTCCATGGACCTCGATGGGGCAGTGAGTGTGCTATATAAAAGCAAGCAGATCAATGGAACATAGGCTTTTATATTGAAAAGCAAAATTTTTCCTTACAATTTTGCCTCCATCCAAAGACGTGATTAATATTTCAATGGAATTTAAAATGCATGGAGTTGCGAATGCTCCTATGGATACACTCCATGCTGTTTGTATATGGTTTGACGATAATAAGTCTTTGTAAATTATTAAACGCTAACTCGGGCCTTCACTGTACTATCATCCTTCATAATGCCAAAACCCAAACAAAAGACAAACAACACTCCGTGTACTTTGTTGTGCTAATGTTGCAGTGCTGTTAGCGTGAGTGAGGGATGAATTCAGACTGCTTTGCTAGCACCAGCATCAAAACTTGTTTATGTCAAACGCCCACACAGGCATTGCTTGTCAGCCCAAATACACCGCTGACATCATATTCATCTAACGTATGGGTCATAGCTCAGAACAGGGCCATCTTTAACACGGTCATCTGTTTTGATGCTCTGGCAGGGGATCCAGACGGCTGCAGGATGAATTTCATTTCTTCTGAAACTAAAAATTCCGGAGCTGAACGTCACTGAGAAAACCTCACAGTGATAATTGTGATCAAATTATAGGTAGCTCTTTACTTGTGAGGTTTAAATACACTGCTGAGTTCCCTTAAAAGTTTATATTCACTGATTTGAAAATGTGGTGTTACCATTATTGTTACAGTATGACTGATTTGATGCCATGAGAGATTATGCTAAATTTACTTGGTGTACTCTAATTAGCATCTGTTTTCCGAAACCTACTCTGGTGAAACTGTCATACAATTAAAACCTACCAGGTCCATAAAAAATATGTATTTACCCAAAAGAAAGAAAGATAACAGTCCTTAAAGTATAATCATAACATCAGGCTACTACACTACTTATGATTCGTTTATGTTGTTATGTCAGGTTTATGACACAGGTCATTTATTTAAATACTAACTTACAAAAGAAATCCAAGCAGCTGCTTTTGCTGTAGTTCCTTAATGACCAACATATCAAGGGCTTGAATACAGACATGTTTTAACATTTTTTTGTTTTAATGTATAAACATCAACACACATTTCATTATTAATGTCATTATGTTGAAGCTTTTATACATTGTACCTAATATGCATTATAACCAAATATCAAATATCTTATAGAATCTACCTACTACTAAGAAAGCAATTTGAATCTTTAGACAGTTTTAATATTGGATTAAGGAATAAAACACAATTAAATAATCAATGAATGGATGGTGGGGGCATGGTGGCTTAGCGGTTAGCACGTTTGCCTCACACCTCCAGGGTTGGGGGTTCGATTCCCGCCTCCGCCTTGTGTGTGTGGAGTTTGCATGCTCTCCCCGTGCCTCTGAGGTTTCCTCCGGGTACTCCGGTTTCCTCCCCGGTCCAAAGAGTTGTAGGTTGATTGGCATCTCTGGAAAATTGTCCGTAGTGTGTGTGTGTGTGTGTGTGTGAGTGAATGAGAGTGTGTGTATCCTGCCTCGATGCCCGATGACGCCTGAGATAGGCACAGGCTCCCTGCGACCCGAGAAGTTCGGATAAGCGGTAGAAAATGAATGAATGAATGGATGGATGGCTTGATGGAATGTTCCACATCCCAGCAATTACACCTCATGGACTTTTGTTCCTCTTACCTCATTGCAAACATCCAGTGATTCCAATTAAAGAAAGATATCTCTTTATTTTTACCTATTTCTAGCTCCTTGATCATCGTGATTGATCATCGTGCTTAACCTTGTGGCACACCAACAAATGTTTCCTGTCTCCACAGTTCACCACACACAAAGTCTGTTTGTGGGCGGCATCTAGGTTGTTACGATAAAAACAATATATCAGACAGAACTATTGTCAACCACGCTGTGGTATGAAGATAAATAAAACAGAACAGATAAATAAAACCTAAAACAATCAGGCCACTGTAAGGTCAAAGTTTGTCTAGGCCGGCTTCCAAGCCCACAGCATTATGCTTGTGGCATAAATATTTGAAACATATTTGACACACACACACACACACACACACACACACACACACACACACACACACACACACACACACACACACACACACACACGCACACACACACACACACACACACTCACAAACACAAAAATTTCATCCTTTTTTTACAATCAGATATCAGATTACACTGTCTTTGTTAGCATGTGACTCGTAGCATGTGACCCGTAGTCACTCGTATCTGCGCCATGTTTATTTGTACTTGTACTGTAGCACTGCATTGACCTGGCTTATGTCTATCCTGACCCCTTGTTCTGTCAGAAAATGATGCGGTAGGGGCAGGATTTGTATGGCTCACACGTTTTTCCTCATTGCACCAAAAGAAACTCCACACGATCGAGGCTATTTTAGGGGCGAGCTTGACCTGTGAGCTTTACAGTCTATACAGAATGATTAAACGACACTACGTCCAGTAGATCTTCCAGCCCGGGCAGTCACACAAGGAGACAAAAGAATGAGTCAGAAAACAAACTAAATAAGGTAAAGATGTACTAAGGAAGCACTTTACATCTCAGGATCTCAGGCTAATATTCCTCTGCTTTGTGAGCGCTAAAGCTACTTACGTATACAGGCCACGTTAGCTGGCAGACTTCAAAGAATATGAAAGACCAATCTGATGAGTTTATCAGAGTTTCCAAAGCCAGGGATGAATAAAAAAATTCAGTCTAATATGAATACATAAAGAAGTGGTTTCGAGTTGTATATTAATGTACAGCTAGGCTACTAGTCAAAAATATTTGCACCCATGCTTATTAAAGCGGGATTCTTCTTTTTTCTATTATTTTAGAATAATAATTAATGCATTAACACTCTAAAATAACATAGTATTATATAGTGACAAAGCAAAGTCTTACGCAAATTAACTGTATTTACATTTAACTGTATAAACATTTAAGCTACAGTATATTACTAATAAACTCTGTACGTTCTAGGCATCTCTATAACAGGCTTTCATAAGCTTTCCTAATAGACAGAGCTCTTCACTGCTTCTCCTAAATTCTACTTGTTTCAGAGGGTAAACAATTAGATTTGAATGAAGGCTTTTTCTTAAAATGCACTTTAATTTCTAAACAAATAACAGTTTTGAATCATAAGCTTTTATCAATCTTGTGTGCAAAATCTTTTGATTGGAAATGCATCCAAATTAGAAATGAGCTCTCTTAATTCAAATTGCAGATACATTTCTCGGTAATGCTTCAACTTATCTAAGAAAAGAAAAGAAAAGAAACACATCTGGGGATGCGGTAGCTTAGTGGTTAAGCGGTCGGACTACTGAACAAAAAGGTTGTGAGTTCAAATCCCAGAGCCACCAAGCTGTCACTTTTGGACCCCTAAGCAAGGCCCTTAACCCTTAATTGCTCAGCTGTATAAAAAAGATTAATGTAAGTCGCTCTGGATAAGAGCGTCTGCCAAATGGCATACATGCAAATGCATCTCAGCAAAAAAACACCGCTGCCAGATTATAATACGGTGCCAGATTGTTCCACTCACTAAGCAGAGATCATTTATGTTCAGTGTAGTTTGAGCGAAGATTAATTAGAAATTTTCAAGCGAACGGAACCGAGTTTTGCCGTCGCTAACTTTAATGCTATTTTAATCACATGTCTTTTAGAAATAATGTTTCACAGATATTGCCTGTAATAATCCATAATAAAAAAAGCCATAAATCCCTCAATAAAAAGGCATTTTCTTGGCTTGTGTCAGAATGACGCATGTGCTCTTTCATCCATAAAAGATTTAATCAGAATTTTTTTTTCTTTTTGTCCTCACGTCTCTTTCCGCTTGGTTATATACATCAGCTTTCACAAACAGGAATCCTGGATGGTTCTTTTTTCTTACTCCCTGTCAATAAAAGTCAGTTTATTGATAGAGATATTGATCCCAGCACTCTACACAGTCTCTATGCTGAACACATGTTATACTGTACAAACCATAAAGAGTCTGGTGTTAACATTGACGACAAAGCTCAGCCGCTCTGCCAGGAAACCTTTACCAAATTCCTGCACCTCTGCAAGCTGATCTAAAATGTTCCGCAGTCACGTCTTCCTTTAACAGCCTGCAGAGTTTGGACTTTGACTGAGAAAGAAAGAGAAGCACATCTGGTCCTTATTGAAACCAGAAATGATCCCAACTGAAGCCAACAAGATTAGTAGACCATAATACAGATTGGTTGGGACTTACTGTAAATGTTCATGTGCGTCGTCCATATTATGTGTAAAGTTAGAAGCGAGTCGTTAGCTGAGGCCAAAAAAAAATGTAAATAACGCTCACTATCACTGTATTTCTGTACTGCAGTCTCGGGCTCAAACATACTAGACAACAACGGTAAAATGAATGGGAACCGGATTGCACTGATGAGAAAGAGGAATGTCTGGATACCTTTGAGGTTACTGAGGTTAAAAGTTATTATATTATAGTCCAAATAACCTAGAAATGTATGTAGAAAAGGGGTAAAGTGTAAGGTTTAAGCCATGGCTAAATAAAAGTATACATAGTTTTATAGACCGGTAATGTGTGTTATGGTCTGGAACGCATGTTTGTGCTCGAATGGGACTCTTGTCAGTCATTTTATGGGCCATCTAACTTCACCAAAATCTTTGAAATCAACAAGCACCCAGCACAGCCAGATAATTCTGCTATAAGCAAATAATAATAATAATAATAATAATAATAATAATAATAATAATAATAATAATAATAATAATAATATATATATATATATATATATATATATATATATATATATTTAAATGTAACTACATGAAACCAAAATAAACACTGAGGTGATGATAAATCATGGTGAAGCGAGTTATTACTGTGCACAGAATTAGCAGGAATACACATGTACAGGTATGAAAAAACATATCTGGGTATAATTGTGAATTGTTTGAATAGCCAGCTTTACATAATAAATCGAGTAAATGTTTTCCACAAAGACATGAGGACAGCAGCTGCACAAGTGAGTTTCCTTTTAACTTATTATTAGCTGAAGGTTCAAGCAGCAGAATGGAGTATCATTTTGGTCACAATGCTAACGACAGCAGAATCGTTCTCATGAAACTTTATGACCTGTATTATGCATGGCTTCCGAGCAGCTGAACATCCAAATGTAAGACTATTTAAACCACTTCTGGAGGCCGTTCTTGAGGCGGAGCTTTAAGTACATGAGTAGAAATGATGAGTCCAAATGGGAATGGGATTAAAATGAGAATAGAAATTTGATGATGTATTCAAAGTGAAATTGCAGTTTGTAATTCCCTTATTAAAAGCGGTGAAAATCCAAAGAAAACGCCCCAAAACATTAATCTGCAACTTGTCTGATTGGGAACTAATTGGGTTCTTCTCGGTTTATAGAGTGATTTGTATTTATTTCTTTTTTCATGTACGATGTAAATATTGTCTTGTAACCTTTATATACTTATTTTATTACCCCAGTCTATTTTATACCTCTGAGCAGATTCTGGAAATTTGGTTTTGTTTTGTATTTTCAATTGTTGACTTGATTTTCACCCAGAAGCCATTGTGGTGAAAAGCACACTGTGTTAATTTGATACTTCCAATACTTTTTTTATATATACATTAAAAAAACACTAAAGAAAAAACTCATAAAATACATTTTCATTACTTGTTAGGAATAGTTCATTCATTCGTTCATTTTCTACCACTTATCCGAACTACCTCGGTTCACGGGGAGCCTGTGCCTCAGGCGTCATTGGGTATCGAGGCAGGATAGAGTGCCAACCCATCGCAGGGCACACACTCACTCTCATTCACTCACGCAATCACACACTACGGACAATTTTTCAGAGATGCCAATCAACCTACCGTGCATGTCTTTGGACCGGGGGAGGAAACCGGAGTACCCAGAGGAAACCCCCGAGGCACGGGGAGAACATGCAAACTCCACACACACAAGGCGGAGGTGGGAATCAAACCCCCAACCCTGGAGGTGTGAGGCGAACGTGCTGAGAACTAAGCCGCCATGCCCCCCTGTTAGGAATAGTTTGATAAGTTAATTCCATAAAGCAATGTGTTTATGCCTTTGACAGCTAGAGTTTAATTAAAATTTGAAAGCTGATTTATGTTTTCCTTTTTCTCAGTGTAGGTCACGCCTAACACGTGTATTAATGTTATCTAAAAATTTTCCACACTGCTCTGCTTTTCAGACCATCTACAGGATGCATGTTTGTTTAAGAAAATTTTACCCTGATGAGATGAACGTGTACTCCCGTGCACAGAACCGCACAACAGGCTTTAAACACTCTATTCACACAGGCACAATAAGTAATGTGTGGTGAAATGCTGTCTTTTCTGTTTGGGAAACATTTACATAAAGAGGCTACACACTGACTTAGGAAACTTGAGATGGTCTGCAATTCTGGCCTGGTATTTATTATGAGATTATGTGGCTTGGGACTGAGAATGAGACTTTAGTGTTACTGACACACTAGCTGACCACAATGCTACGGTTTACTGCAATGCAGAAACTTGCTTACAAGCAGAGTAGTTTTTTATTGCAAGGAAGCTGACATGTTAATGTGTGATGGTAAATCCCAAAGTGGTTTCTGTGTCGCAACTGTTCAGTAGGACAGAGACACAGAAGAAACGTTCAGTAAATAATGATTAAAAATGCATCTCCTTTACAAAAATGTCTTGGGTTACAGAATTTCAGCTGGAATCTTGTGCCAAACTGGCACCAAATGAATATGGAATTTTAATGGGAATTAGTAAACAGTATTATTTACCTGCAGAAATATAAGGTATGATTTCAACGGCATTTTAATTTTGTAACAAAAGAGTTGTTTACTTATGTGTTATCCTGTATGTATATACTGTATATTTAGTTCACAAGTAGTTATGTTTCTTTAGAGATCTACTTGGTGTTGGACTTTTAATAACTAAGACCAATTTTGTTGAAATCCAAAAATGCGCCAAGTTTTTTTTTAGTGGATTCTAACAAAATTAGTCTTGGTTATGAAATCCTACGCATTCAGGATTTTGTGATATGAGATTGGTTCACTGCCTCCACACTCTGTAGAAGAGCCTCTGAAAGGTCTAGGCTAGTTGTGCTGCTTGGGATTTTAGTAGCACATGGTATAAATCTAAATACACACCAATAAATCCTGACTGGCCTGGATAGATGATCCATCCCTCCATTCATCCATTTAGCCATCCATCCATCTATCCATCCATCTATCCATCCATCCATCCATCCATCCATCCATCCATCCATCCATCCATCCATCTATCCATCCACCAGCTCACGTCTTGAAACCAGCATTTATTTCCCTTTTTTTTCAGAAATGCTAATTACTCTCCATAAATGAGTTATACACAGTACTCTGAATATAAATCACCCCAGAGCAGGTGCATTTGGTTGGCAGTTGGATGAAACTGCCCCACATAATTTGTTGTTTTGTTTATTTTTGTCCATGTAATTAGCTTTTTTCTATTATGTTTACAAAAGCTGGATTGCTACACAGACTAGAGTTCTTCTGGGCTTTTATATTATTGAAAGCTCCCAGAATAGAAGGAAAACCTTTTAGAAAAAGGCTTTTGAGGTTTTGAGATTTTTTTTAGGCAAATGCACTAATTATGAGATTTATTTTAGTCAAATGTGGAGGTTTGTGCGTTTTGCTAGGGTTGTCATTGTGGAAGTGGGAGCAAGGATGTAGTGAGAAATGGTGATATTTTATCACCATTTCTCCATTTCTTAAACTCATGGTATCTTAAGTATGTAACCTAGTGAACCAGCATTAATGTATTCAGTGTTAGAGATTTAAGCACTTATGTACGTCGCTCTGGATAAGGGCGTCTGCCAAATGCTGTAAATGTAAATGTAAATGTAAATTTTATGGGATGCGTCCAAGTTTTGCAATTTACATAGTTATTTTTACGTGTTCCACCTGAAGAAACATTTTGTTCTTTAGTGTATCATAGTGTATGATGATGATGATGATGACGATGATGTTTACTAAAATTTACTTGACTTGATTAGGCCTAGAAAAAAGTTTTTTAGTCATTTATTTAAATACTCTGTAAACTTCTTTTATGCAGAAATCAAGTCCCAAATCGAAGGAAAACTCCAAACTGAATAAACCGACATAAAATATTTCACCCTGAAAGATTTGTAATGTAATTAATGATCGTGCTGCTATTTTGTTGCTTGGTGCTGAAATGGAAGACGTTAGCGGTCGTATGCTGCACTGATATCTTTGGGGTGTTGCTACTGCAGCAACAATGGCATTTAATAACAGAGGAAATTCAATGTCAGACATAAAGAATAATACTCAGGTTTTGCTCTTGGCTCCAAAAAAAGAAATGAATAAAGCAAGAGCTATGTACCATTTTTGTAGTGACATCCAATATAAATGAGAAATCTAGTACAAAAACCAGGAGACGGCGGTCAAATCCCACTGGCAACACTATCATCAGGTAATGTGTGTATTGTAAGCAACTAAAAAAGTTCTCAGATTTCCATTACAGAATGAATCTCGGATGCCCACGATTGACATTTGAGTGGTTAAAGTTCTGGGTAGTTAAACAGAGGATCTTCAAGCACTAGAGTGGTGCCTCCAGTGGTGGATCATGGCTGTGCTCTGACCCTAGCTTCTAAAGCTGGGATTTGTGAAGAAAGAATTTCACTTTCAATGTATATGAAAAAAAATAAAGGCCTCTATTCTAAAATATAACATTTACATTGTGGAGTTGTCCTTTAATACAACTATCAACATTTCAATATTTGTTTCCGTATTTGTTTCCAGATGAATTAGGTTTACAAGAAACAATTTGGCAACCCAGGTTTAAATGTCACAACGGGAGGAAGACAGACCCAGATGCAGGATAGCTTCAAATAAATAGGTTTAGTAAATAAAATACAGAAAACAGAAACACAGACGAAAACTAGACAGGACAAATGACGAGGAAATGATGACGATGATTCTCGGTTTAATACTGGGCAGGGGTAAACAAGGGCGGGGCAGACACGTGACAAAGAACATAAACAGAAGCACATGGCCAGAAGGCCCGGCTGAGTCCTGAAAAAAATAACCTTCAGTCTCTGAGTTATCAGTATGAGTACTGTAGCAAAACAAATAGAACAATTTGGAATTCTCTGAGCTGTTTCTAGAGATAGCTTCTGAGCGGCATGCAATTTCATTTACACTCCTCCTTCTCTGTCTTTTTTGGCACTGACAGGAAGTGGCTGTACGGCATATACAAATTGGCTTCTTTCTTTCAGCAAAGCTCTGCAATCCTCATACGTGCATATGTTACTGTAAGAAAATAGAAAATTGAAAGAAAAAAAAAAAAAAAAATCCAAATCAGCATCCGGTATTACTACACATAGAAAAATTAGAGCCATTGAGAATCTTAAAATGGAAAATGATGGTTTACTGTATGACTGCTGATGATTTGCATCACTACTTTGTACCGTTGTGTAACTAATTAGGTCATGATTACTTGTGTAACTAATTAGGTCATGATTAGTTCATTTCTCAGCTTAATCCAACATGCATAATGTAACTGTATTGTCCTGGAATTTTAATTAGCCTTAGGCCTTATTCATGCTATCTTTACCCTGACTATGTATCCGAATCCATGTGGACTCTGTGAGTGCTTTAACTTCTCTGATGTTCACCCGTAGGTCACGGGTATGTGTTTAAATAACGCAGTATGGTAATGTGTTGTGTTTATGAGTCATCTGCAATTGCTTTATTTGTACTCGAGCTCGAGAGACTTGGATAAATCACACGTAACACATTCAGCGGTAAAAACAGAAGCTGTACAAGCTGCTTGCCGAAAGAGTCGCGCCATAAGCCGAGCCAGTTTGGCTTTTAAGTACTGATTTTATTCGACTTGGTCACACCGCTGCTGAGTCATGACCATTTATGTGTAGCGTGACTGACTGGCAGTTGGGTTGTAGTGACTCAGGTTGTGATACTCTGCTGAAGTAACACCTGTTAATGCAGCACCACAAACACACACACACACACAGAGAGAGAGAGAGAGAGAGAGAGAGAGAGAGAGAGAGAGAGAGAGAGAGAGATATGGCTAGCATTTACTGTGGGAAGGATTGTAGATAGTGAATATTCTCATGTAATGTTGTCCAAAAATTATCAGCCAACATCAGTGTAGTGTCTATGATCATTACATAACATGACAATCATCTTGTTGATCTTAAAAAAAATCTTTATTCAACACAAAGATATATTAAGTGTTAATGGAGGCAGGATGGCTTTGGGATTAATTCCTGGTTCTGCCCTGTCTGCGTGGAAGGTCTGATGTTGTTCTCCATGTGCTTTAGGGGTTTCCTTAAGGTTACAATGCATTACAGAATTTTCCCATGTGCCCAAACGCTGTAGTGTTGTCTCTCATCAATTATTATTTACATTAACATTTCCATCATTTAGCAGACGCCCTTATCCAATACAACTTTTTTCATCTCATTTTATATAACTGAGTAATTGAGGGTTAAGGGCCTTGCGCAGGGGCCCAGGATTGGCAGCTTCTGACAACCTTCTGACTGGTAGACCAATACTTTAACCACCAGACTACCACCTCTAAATTATCTAAAGCATAGTGAATTTTTTATTTTTTTTTTGATAATTATTTTATAAAATTCTATATTGATCAACTTTAATCAAAAGTATAAAACTAATCTTTCATAAATCTTTTCTGAAAAGATTTGTTTTGGAAATAAAAATAAAACTTTTTTTGTAGACAGCTACCATTTCAGTGAACTTTGTGCTAGACTAAACAACGTATAGAGAATCATGTGACTGTAGCTCCTTCTTGTTCTCTATACATTTTGAACGATGTAAGATTTTTACACAGTAGACAGTATTTCTACTTTTCCAACATGGAATAAGTATTAATATATGACAGAGAGTGAAGTTGTGTATATACAGTAATGTACATGAGAGGTTAGTAGGAAACCTTACTTGGTCTTGGCTGTAAACGTACGCTCTGGTGAAAGTATTGGCTGCCATGTGGTGCAGCTCACCTTGTATAAAGGAAACAGTTCCTGTCAGGCTCAGATGAAGGCAGAGACGAAGAGCCGAGCAATCTACAAAACGAAAACCTCCTACAGTTAATTATCTGCCACTCAGTGAGTTAGCTTAATTGAAGGTAAAATAAAAGATTGGGGAAAAAAAACATTTTACTGACATTACTACAGCTTTGTATGCATGTCATATACGCTTCAGATTTATTGGCATCCTTTATAAAAACAAATTTGCATAAATTATCATATAAATTTGTTAAACGCAAACAAAATTATTGCCACTCCTCGGATTAAGCTATCGAAAGCTGTTGAAAGTTTTTTTTGCCTCATGGATAAATGACAAAGTTATATTTGTGTCCCATGGAAACAGGACATGATTAAATAAAAAGAATAGGAAAATATATAAATATATGAAAATGAAAATATAAAACTAAGCACTACTTTTCTAAACAGAATTAAATGCTAGAAAAACGTCTGAGTAGAGAAGGAAACATTATATTTTAGAGGACAAAAAAAATGAATGTGGGCCTTCAGAGATTATCTGCAAGAACAATAGTGAGCGTGACAGTCAAAGATTCTGGAAGAACTGTGGCAGATTTCGCAAGATACTTCGAAAAACTGGCCAGTCACGTTCCTTATAAAACTGCACAAACTGTACCGGAGACTATTGATGGTTTTTTAAGCCAAACGGTTGTCATGCCAAATACTGAGTTTGTTTAATTTAGTGCCAGAATTTTTAAAATAGAAATAGATTAGATTCTTTTTGGAAGGTATCTTTACAGCTTTACGGCATGTTTCAGAGCTCAAACTAGAAAAATTGTTGGAAAACAACTAACTGTCAACTAAGAAATGTGCTGTTTACAGAACAAAAAAAAACAGAGCAAAAAAAAAAATCACTTATTTATTTATTTTGAGTTGTGTGCGTTGTTCATGTTCACACATCTTTTTCGTTCATTTAAAATGGTGAAGGGTGCCAATAATTCTGGAGGGCAACTTAGATGAAATTCATAACAACCTTTTAGAATCTTGTAAAATACTAGTAAGAGCCCTAGCTCATAGCTGGAGGGTATGGTCAGCATGCCAGGATATATTATCCTTTACAATGAGCTTTCAGAAATGCTAATTACTCCACATAAATCAGTTATATGCAGTATATGGGATATAAATCAGCCTATAGCAGGTACATTTATCACAATTCACTGGTGAAGCAGAAGGTCAGAGTACACCTCTGCTGTTGGTTCACTGATTACGCAGCTCCAGCCGAAAAGCCCATAGCCTACATCATCCCACCCCCCCGCCTGTGGTCGAGTAATGAGTGCATGAGTGTGGCTATGAACCCGATGCCAGGCTACTCGTCTGCTTGGCCAGATGGCTGAGAGGAGTGAAGGATTTCTGGCTTTGGATTCACTGTCCATGATGTTCCAAGGATCACAGAAAAACAATATGGAGATCATACAACAGACCATGGTATCTCATACGTAGTAGGTGCAGAGAAATATAATGGACACTGACTCATCTGATATGAACTTCATTGGCATTAAGTCCCTTGTTCTGTGCACAGGGGCATTGTCATCAGTGGCGGAACTAGAGTTTTATACATGGGGTGGCAAGGGCAACTAGCACAAATGTCAACGTAATGTATATTATGGCTAAACTGGGGAACGAACCGATCTCTCTTGTCTGATTAATGTGTTAATAGCCTCTAACATCAATTTATATAGTGACGTATCTTTCTAAATATTTTTCTGGAAAAGTAAATCCTGATGTCAAAATGTAATCTCAAAACAAACAGAAATTTGATGTTTTAGTATTTTTCTCTACCTCTCAACTCTCTCTTGTCATTGATTGATGAATTTGAAATGTTGAGCGGTGCCGAGACCAAACGTCAAACGAAGACTTCTTTTGATAGGTGAAATGAGATGTCAATCAGCATCAAACTTCCAATGCTATCAAATAAATATTTGAGGTGGCACCTGGGGTGGCCAATCAGATCTCAGGGGTGTTCAGTGCCACCCCGGACACCCCTCTGGATGTGCCACTGATTGTCATGCTGGAACAAGTTTGGGCCTCATAGTTCCAGTGAAGGGAAATTGTGATGTTAAAGCATATTTGTGCTTCAGGTTTGACTCATGTTTGGTTCAGAATCACACCACAATTGAGTGTGATGGTCAGGTGGCCACACACCATCTTTATGTTGGTCTGTTTTCACAAATCACATGACTGAACCCTGGACTGCTAAAAATCTTTTATATAGTGGTCTGCACCAAAACAATGTGAAATGAAGAGTTTGTCTGCTCTTCTCTACATATGTGTGATTTTCAGTATGAGTAGGAAACAGCATACGACTCTGAGTTAATGCCAAAATATTATAATCCGCTTTCCCCTACAGAATATGTAGGCTATTTCTTTTCAATGCATCATTACACAGTTGTTCTTCTTTAAATAGCTTAAATACATTGCAAGGCATAGTTCTGTTTTTTATGGAATAAAAACACTGTCAATAATAATCGTACGTAATTCAAAGCATTTCTGTGTAAATTTAAATTTTGTGGAGCTGGATCCCAAAATTTACGGCCACGACAGTTTACAGATGCGAGATTTATGACGGTTGTTTCGCAGACCGTTTTCGTGTGTGAAAAAGAGGTGTTGTGAAAACAAGCGTTGTGTGTGTAAACTGTCATAGTCGTACATTTTGGAGTTGTATTTATTAATTCTGTGTTAATGGTGCAAGTTTCAGGCTGTATATTACACTGCCCTTGTATAACATCCTCGCTTGTGAGAAGAAGCGAAGTTGTGAAGTGTAAACTTTGTGGAAAATCTTAAATCACACAACGACACTTTCTATATGCTGTTGACTATATTTTAAAAGCATAATCTACTAACGTCATGATTTTCCAAGCTTACGTAAAACTGTTCTGTACTGTTGTGATAGGCTGTTTATTTACTGTACAGCTGTTTTTATTGAACTATAAATCGACGGTTCCTGTCCCCCATACTTTATTGACATGGTTGTACATTTGGGTGATAAAAATCAAGCAGTCGTGCTGTTGTGTTGGTTTCCTTGCAGAAAAGCTGAGACTGAATTGAAGGACAGTCACAATATTTCCTAGACTGACTTGAAAAAAAAGTGAAGACTTTCCCACCTACAAAATCCCAAATTAAACACAAACACCAATTGGTTAGTCAAATAATCATTTGTTTGCAAACAACAGAGCAATTGCAGTGTTATATGCAACAGCTCATGATGACAACAGATTGAAATATTTCACCACTATGTCTTCACGACTCCTCCAGAGCTCTGCCATAATTATGGGCTGGGAATAGATTGGTCCTGATGTCTATGACTTTGTATCTTCATTTAAAATAAACATCTGTTTGGAGCAGAAAAGAGAGAGAGAGAGAGAGAGAGAGAGAGAGAGAGAGAGAGAGAGAGAGAGAGAGAGAGAGAGAGAGAGAGGATGATACAGAGATGAGGAGTTGTTCAGGTCAGATATTGTTAATTCAGGTTAATGATAAAGGAGAAGACGGTGTCTCTGGGGACAAATGTGGCATCTGTTAATAACATGTGTGACTCTGCGCCACAACAAATACATCACATAGGCAATACACTGTGCTTTGGAGGCCAGAGCAGGACTTCTTCTTAAACAAACATTATAACATACAGTAACATACTGACATAAACATGTTATAATTCTATCATATCATTGTTCATACACTGTTTCTGTATAATTTGTATATCATTGTTCATACACTGTATACCAGTAATTGTAAGGTGGTTACCGTACAGTGTAGTTAACATATATCATAGGACAACACATAAGAATCTAATGTGGATAAAAGTTTCATAGATACAAGATAGCCTTAAGATTAAAATCACATAAGACCACCAGAAACACATTAAACCCATTAAGATACACAAGACTTTTTTTTTTGCCCCAATAGACACTTGATGTATCAGCTTCCTTGACAAAAGGTTAATAATTAGCCTGTTTATGTCTGGTTTCATTTTGCTCTATGAAAATCACTCGGATCAAAAAAAAAAAAAAAAAAAAAGTTTGTGCCTCTCTGTAGTATTAAAACAAATGCTGAAGACTTTAAGATAGACATGCGATGGTACATTGTGTTAAAACACATGGAGCAGGTAACTCTAATAACTAGATGGGTTACATCACTCATGTGTCCACATCCTGTTTCAGTCTTTCCTGCTATTTTGAAGCCAAGGAACATTTCATCTGTAGCTGCTACTTTATTTGACTATAAGCCTAAATATAGTTCTCCCAATAAATAGCTCAGTGTTGAACCCACAGAACACAAATAGAATATGAATTTCACGGTTTTCATGATTTCCTGTGTGTGTACGTGTGTGTACGTGTGTGTGTGTGTGTGTGTGTGTGTGTGTGTGTGTGTGTGTGTGTGTGTGTGTGTGTGTGTGTGTGTGTGTGTTAGACATTGTTCTGAACCTCACTTGCAGAACTTCTGGTGAAACAGCTGGCATCTTGGTTCACATTTCTGGCAGCCACCTGAGGGAAGGCCACAGGGTGTCACTGACTCTTACGCCGAGTCTCACAGAGCTCAGGGAGAGTTTCTGAGAAGAAGAGTTCCCCAATGAGTTTCAGTCTCACAGCAAAGCACTTCCGTCATACAGAGACACATGTGAGCCAATTAATGTGTGAAACTGAGGATGGACAACAGACTACAGCACTAAAGAAAAATAATTGGATTAAATAACTAACTAGTCATCTAGCTAACCAGATTGATGCTGTAGATAACTAGTTGACTGAATAATTTTTTTAGAATCTCACCAGTTAATATCACTTCATTCTTATATTCTTATTCGTTCTCCAAACTCCCAAATGGGTTTGGATCATGTTCAGCATTACTGTATTAAATTACTTTTCTTTATTTTATTTTACTTTACTTTACACACACACACACACACACACACACACACACACACACACACACACACACACACACACACACACACACACACACACACACACAGTACAGCCTGAGCTATAGCATTACATAACTTAGTCATAGACAACGAAACAAAATAAATTAAACTTACTCAAGATAAAACCTCCTTATCTTAAAGTGTGCATTACCAAATCTGATAGAAGATAACGTGAAGTAAATCTGTTAAATCTCATGAGTATAATATAATCAAATTGATATAAGATATGAAAAGTGAAGCATCGTAAATGTGACAGAAGATTTTGTGTGTATAGGATAGTGCACTTAATAGAAGGTAGAGAGGATTGTATGGTGAATCTGATGGAGGTTGAGTCTGATGGAGTATAATAGTGCACATCTCATAGAATAAGATCTAGTGAGTTTAGTGCAGCACGATATCATGAAAGTTCTGTACTGTATCTAATCACTGAATTATTATATGCACAAAAGTATGTGGACAACTGACTGTCACCCCCATACGTGCTTGTTGAACATCCCATTCCAGATTTAGTCTGCCCTTTGGTGGTATAATAAGCTTCACTCTTCTGAGAAGGCTTTCCACTAGACTTAGATGTGTGGCTGTGGGGGTTTACGCTTTCAGCTCCAAGAGCATTAGTGAGATTAGGTGCTGACGTTGGGTGAGAAAGTCTGGGGTGCAGTTGGCTTTCCAGTTCATCCCAATGGTGTTCAGTGTAGTTTTGGGCTCTGTGTAGGACACTCCAGTTCTTCCACTCTATCCTTGGCAACATTGACCTCGTACTTACAGTCATGATAATGAATACAAAGACATTTTAGATATTTGGCCATGATATTTTGGCCATGCAGTGTACAGTACACATAGCACACATTTTTTTTTCTTCTGAATTTATCATGAATTAACAAATGTGATTGCATAATGATAGAGTAAAGTACAATTTGGGGGATATGATAGCCTAGTATATAAGCTGGAAGGTTGTGAGTTCAACTCCTAGGTCTGCCAAGCGGCCACTGCTGGGCCCCTGGGCAAGGCCCTTAACCCTCAATTACATATATATATATAGTATAGTGTATATTTATATATATATATATATATATATATAAATATATATATATATATATATATATATATATATATATATATATATAATTTCAGGTATTTCATTTTTTACCTTGTGTGCAAATGAGATATCTGATCCTCTATGAATCTCACATTCATATTAAAAACCGAAAACAAAATCTATTGAGTATTTTAATTATCAAAATAAAAAAGAGTAAAAATGATTTATTTTTTGTTGGAAATGTAAAGAGTAGAGGTATTACAGTAAGTAGAAGAACAGAGAACACAGAGTACAAGCATTCACTTTCAATGACTCTCAAGTAAAAAAGTACAAATCTTCCTGAAATGGTACTGAATTGCAATAACAAAGTACAGTTCCTCAAGTATGTTCCACCTCCTGTACTAGGGACATGCTGATCGTTATCGACAGGTCTTTTCTGCACAGGAGTTTGTCCTTTTTCCTCCTGTAGGAGAGGTGCAGTGTTTAGGCGTTAACTTTGCCACTTGCAAAGCTGCTGTCAGTTCAGCTGGCTCAGCTGTTCCTGATGCCTCACACCTCTCTACTGAAAACTGAAGGTGTAAAAGTACAAAACTGCCATTTTTTCTCTCTTCCTTTCAGCTCTCTGACTGAGTTTCAAAACTATCTGCTGACTCACTCAGGCAATTTTTTTTCTTTATTCATAATGCTATGAATTGATCATTGAATGAGATTAAATCTTTACGAAGTGTTTGCTTTGTGGCTGAAGTAATAATGATCAGTCACAATGTAAGCGGATGTTGATCGTCTATAAACAGATGTCTAACGTTGATTGATGACTAATGAACGTAAGTGCACCCATTCATCATATTGCCATTATTATTATTTTTATTTTTTTTAAAAGAAAATGTCATCAGAAAGTTTTTCATGCAAAGCGCTCATCCATCATCTATATACAAACAAGCAGAAAATAATAAAACACGAAATAAACAGACGTTTCGAGAAAGTGTGAAAAAAGAATGTTATTGTGCGCTATTTATTAGCAACCGGCAAATACTGTACAGGGCTGAAGAAAGAAAGTAACGCTTTCTGTGAAGGCCATGATGATTCTGAACACATTTAGAACGTTATAATGATTTATGAAACACAGATATAACTACACATACTACAGCACTGTTGAATTCTCAATGCTGATTGGTCAGGAGGTGTTGATTTATATTAATTTACTCGTTCAAATAAAGTGTCATTTCTATAGTAATGGGTTTCTTTGAAAAGTGCTTTCAAAGGGGCATGGAGAGGTTTTCTGTAATGAGATGTTTACTTCAACGTATACTGAAAGGGCCACTAGTGTTAACGGTTTAACATACAGTAAATTTTCAGACATCCAGGATTGAACTGAGGGAATGAGGGAATGTTTGTAGGTGCTGTAGAAAGTGATAACATAAAGGACTCTTATGGTCTCATGGATGTATCTGTAAATGGATAAAAATTAAAAATGTAATGTTCGTTAGTATAAGAGAAATAAATTCAATTTATTCAATTCTATTTGTATAGCACATTTAACAATGGACATTGTCTCAAAGCAGCTTTACAGAACATAAGAAACATAATACTAAAAGTAATATTATACAAAAGTTCGAGATTAATATTAGACTTATATTTGAATGTGTCCGAAAACTGACACTAGGACACTAGGAAAATCAAGAACACTGGAACACAGAAACAGGAACACCAGGACTCAGCAAAAAACAGACGTAAGACAACTGGTATAAATAGGGGTGACGATCATTTAAACATAAGGAACAGGTGTGTAAAGGCGGAAAGGATAAGGAAAGGGCGGGGCTAACACATGGCACAGATAAAACTGCAATAATATCCCCCTAGTGTCCAAACAGGAAAAGGTCCAGGCCAATTCCTGACAAAATGTGTTTGTATTTATCCCCGATGATCAAGCCTGAGGTGACTGTGGTGAGGAAAAACTCCCATAGATGGAAAAGAAAGAAACCTTAAGAGGAACCAGACACAAAAGGGAACCTCATCCGTATTTGGGTGACACCGAAGGGTGTGATTATAAACACACATGTCATGCTTATATAGAAAAATAATCAACTTTGGGATGGTTGCATGATGGCTGGAAGCTTCTGATTATTTTCCTATAACTGCAGGCCCAGTTATTTATTCCTAAGACATTATTAGAGCCGATGAAGAAAGAAAGTAAGAATATAAGTATTCTAAAGTTATGCATGAAGAGTTCTGTGATTGTGACCTTTAAGTAAGTTTCAGCTCTTGTCTATTTGATCACTTCTAGTTTTCAGACCAATGATGTGATGTTAAATTAATTTCACCATGCTATTATTTGCCAAAGCAGGAAATCTGCAATGCTCTGCTGAGCCAATAATATCAGAGAAGTTATGAAAATGTATTGAGTGAGCTTTAAGAAGAAACTTTAGATCCGGATAATGTATTATTCTGTCTGCTAGACAATTTCATTCAATTGCATTGGCCCTATAAGACCTTATTGACTCTATTCCTACTATTTTCTTCTGGCCTGC
>NC_062518.1:6156454-6221454 GCF_022655615.1 Tachysurus fulvidraco
TGTGTGTGTGTGTGTGTGTGTGTGTGTGAGAGAGAGAGAGAGAGAGAGAGAGAGAGAGAGAGAGAGAGAGAGAGAGAGAGAGAGAGAGAGAGAGAGAGAGAGAGTGCTTTCCTATATTGATTGATCCCCACATTGAGAGAAATACCTCACAGTTTTGACCTTATGGAGTCTCTTGGATGGCCACTACAATGACAACCTTTTTCTTCTTCTTCACCTTTAATTTTTTAACTGCAAGGTTTGGTGTGTGTGCGTGAGAGAGAGAGAGAGTGAGAGAGAGAAAGGCTGAGAGACAGTGCATTGTACAATCCAAAGGGCAAAGCAGTGAATGGAAAGATCCACAGCTGATGATTGACAAAACCTGACACTGTAATATATCACTCCTGCAAAGCATCATGAGGGATAAGTAACCCACTCTAATTTCCTTGCTTGTCAGTATTTTCCTGTGTTCTTCCTTCCACAGATGCCTTTTTAATCTCAATTAGTCAATGGGATTTTTTATAAACTGATTCATTTATTATCCCCCCCCCCAAAAAAAAAGAACTCATTATTATTTTTCACTTATTAGCTTTAAAACGGATTAATCTTTAAGTGTTAGGAAATTATTTTGTAAATACAATTAACAAGAAATTGTCTTTATTTTTGAGGAATGAAATTCTGGATCTGTGTAGCCTACCATCCTTGTAAGAAAGGGTTAAAAACATTTAAAGAGGTTTAGATCTGATTTGAAATATGTCTCACTTTCTGACTTCATGAATATTTTTTAACATCTGCGTAATGTGTGTACACGGCCGATGACTCTGAACACAAAATTTAAAAATTAATCACAATAATCGTTAATGACATGCCTCCAGTCTTTCACAGAAAGCAATTTGCACACCTGCTTAACAGTCTTCATGCAGATCTCTGGCTTGGAGAGAAATCAGTCTTCCGATGAAATAATCCCACAGTGTTTATATTACACAGTGATGAGGCGTGTTCTTGCCCTCAGTGCTCTTTGTTTCAACAGAACAAACCTCCCTGATATTTCAAGTAGAGGAAAGGGATTCCCCCAAAGAGATTTAACATCTGACCCCTCCTCTCTTCTCTTCTTCTCCTCTCTTCCCCTTCTTCACCACACTTCTTTTTTGCACCAGACAATTCACACTGGCAGTTTCCATGACAACAAATAGAAATTTAACTGCACACCTCATGCGAGTGTTTCACTGGCAGTAATCTGAAGCCAGAATCTCCTTCCATGTGGCCACTCCCAAAAAACCCTCTCTATCTATCTATCTATCTATCTATCTATCTATCTATCTATCTATCTATCTATCTATCTATCTATCTATCTGTCTGTCTGTCTGTCTGTCTGTCTGTCTGTCTGTCTGTCTGTGTTTTTATATAAATATTTTTTGCCTATCCATCCATTCATCTATCCATTCATCTATCCATTCATCTATCCATTCATCTATCCATCCATCTATCCATCCATCTATCCATCCATCTATCCATCCATCTATCCATCCATCCATCCATCCATCCATCCATCCATCCATCCATCTCTCCATCTGTTTTATATATATTGTTATATATGTTTTATAGGATCATTTTTCCTTGTTCCCTCCTTTCTTTCTTCATTTTGTAAATTTCATATTTATTTAGTATAATTTAAAGTGTATACATTAAATTCATATTTTTTAATTGTTTCATTTCTAAAATTTCTTTCTTTCTTTCTTTCTTTCTTTCTTTCTTTCTTTCTTTCTTTCTTTCTTTCTTTCTTTCTTTCTTTCTTTCTTTCTTGTAAATACAAATGTATTATTCATTTGTTTGGTATATTTACAAAGTATCATTTATAGAATTTAGAAATAAAAAAAAAATCCATCTAATTCAGTTTTAAATTCATTTTAATCCTTATTTCCATTTTTTTATTTGTTCTGTTATTATGTTGATATTTCTTTCCTTCCTTCCTCTCTTCCATCCTGGCATGTGTAAGCAGAAGGCCCACAATAACATGGTCATCATCTTGTCCTCGTCCCTGCGCTCCTTCCTCTGCTCATGCAATGTTTTACATGCTGTTAGTTTCTTATTTAACACATTTATTCACAGGGTACATGTTTTGTCAAGCTGCTAACACTTTCCTTTACTTAACACTTTTATTTGCTTGTTCCTGTCCTTCTTAATCCTGTTCTCTTTGGATAATTCATGCAGCACTACACTTGCTGTCAGACTGCTGCCTCTTGTGTGTGGAGATTCCAGTGAAATTGATGTGATGGTAAACTGAGCCTTTATCACAAAACTATTCTCTTTAGACATGGTTTAATTCTCATTTTGTTTCAGAATGATTTGTATTTTAAAAGAATTATAGAATCTGTAATAATAATAATAATAATAATAATAATAATAATAATAATAATAATAATAATAATTCTGAGCTTTTTGTCAGTAACCCACTAAACTCCTCATACCCCCCCTGGTTCCTCATTGTTATAACAATATAACTTTCCTATCAACTGTACTGGAGTTACTGAATAATTTACCATGATCTACACAGAGTGCTATAAACATATTACTCAATGTTACTCACTATGGATTATTAAAGAGCTGAATGGATAACTGAAAAATAAGCCACATTTTTTCCTGTCTAAACAAAAAATACTATATATGCTACAATTTGGCAGCTATCTGGTGGTGTTGATATTTCCAGAATACAGTCACTTTTCTTTCTGAAAAACTGTATCTAATGTATTTAATGAAATAAAAACATATATCTCATATATGTAGGTAAAATTACACAACAAACTATTTGAAAGACTGTTTCAAATCGATTGCTACACAATACATATAATAGTTCCTGAAATTATTATCTTATTACCTTATTACATTATTGTTCCTTTAAAATGAACACACAACAGCGTGTATGCCTGTGGTATGTATGCCTAACGCCTGGATCTTACAGCTAAGAAATACAAATTGTAAGATATTTAAAAAGAACACCAATCGGATAAGGAAATCACGTGAAACTTTAAATATTTGTGTCTGCCTTTGACACTTGAGCTGAACTGAACTACTTCAGCTATACTTTATACCAGAAGTGACACTGATTGATACGTGACCTACACTGGTGAAAACTTTTCCACACATGATGAATATCTTTCATTTTAACACGAGTTTGATATTTTTGCTTTGCTATTTTGCCAGTAAAGTTCTCGATGATCAGTAGCTATTCAGACTGGAAATATCAGCATGGTTTGGAATATTCATTACACTCTATGCATGATTTTAAAATGGTAGACTCTGTACTAATCCATTTCTACCGCTTATCCGAACTACCTCGGGTCACGAGGTACCTCCGAACTACTTCAGGCGTCATCGGGCATCAAGGCAGGATACACCCTGGACGGAGTGCCAACCCATTGCAGGGCACACACACACTCTCATTCACTCACTACGGACAATTTTTCCAGAGATGCCAGTCAACCTACCATGCATGTCTTTGGACCGGGGGAGGAAACCGGAGTACCCGGAGGAAACCCCCGAGGCACGGGGAGAACATGCAAACTCGGGGAGAACATGCAAACTCCACACACACAAGGCGGAGGCGGGTATCGAACCCCCAACCCTGGAGGTGTGAGGCGAACGTGCTAACCACTAAACCACCGTGCCCACCACAGCGTACTAATTAGAGCTGTTAATTGATTGGTACACTTTCCGGGATTAATCATTCGATTAATCGTATCTTTAATGGAAATTTTTGAGAAAAAAATACAAACTGTAACAGTGATTAATTCCAGGGGTTGTTATTTACGCCTGTTATTTATTCCTTCGTTGCAGATCTCAACATAGATATTAAATGATCTCATTATGAATATGTTATTATAACAGGTAATTCCAGTGAATTTCATCTATAACCACACTGGGAGACCATTGCTTTGCAACTGGCTCATTTAAGATATGCTAATTATGTTTAAGAGTGCAATAAACAACATAAAGGAATTACACACACATTTCCATTAATGTGATGCTCTATTTTCAACCATTAATGTTGACGTTTTGTGACCTTCGTTGTCCACAAACTGTCTATGTATTCGTATAGTGTTGCTTTGTTTTGGTTGCTAAAAAACAAAGTGCTGTTGTGTGTTTTATTTTAATTGTAGGTTGAAAAAATTGTTTTGTGATACCTTTTGTGCTGCTTTAATCTAACACAACATAGCATAGGTTGCTATGTATTTATCGTACCCATGTACTCTAAGGGATAAAAGAACAACGTAAAAGTTTCCATTCTTTTCATTTGATTTCCTACAATTTTATTTCCACCTTACGGTAAGCACAACCCCTCCAGAACATCCCCCAATTACCAGAACATACAGAAAATAAATTAATTAAATAAATCAATAATAATAATAATAATAATAATAATAATAATAATAATAATAATAATAATAATAATAATAATAATAATAATAATAATAAAGGACAGTTGCCTATGATTTTGATTTGTTGTGAAAAACTTGGCATAGCAGTAACCTAGCATAGACTGATATCTAATATGGTATCTATAATACATGCTATGTAGGCCATAGTGCTTATGATGTGAACCTGATCTAGCATAAAAAGGTTAAAAATAATAAAAAGATAAAATACTTAACAAATGATAAAATTAGCTCTAACATAAAAAGATGAGGGGGGGTCACGGTGGCTTAGTGGTTAGCACGTTTGCCTCACACCTCAAGGGTTGGGGGTTTGTTTCCTGCCTCCGCCTTGTGTGTGTGGAGTTTGCATGTTCTCCCCGTGCCTCAAGGGGTTTCCTCCGGGAACTCCGGTTTCCTCCCCGGTCCAAAGACATGCATGGTAGGTTGATTGGCATCTCTGGAAAATTGTCCGTAGTGTGTGAGTGAATGAGAGTGTGTCTGTGTGTGTGTGTGTGTGTGTGTGTGTGTGTGTGTGTGTGTGTGTGTGTGTGTGTGTGTGTGTGTGTGTGTGTGTGTGTGTGTGCCCTGCGATAGGTTGGCACTCCGTCCAGGGTGTATCCTGCCTTGATGCCCGATGACGCCTGAGATAGGCACAGGCTCCCCGTGAACCGAGAAGTTTGGATATGTGGTAGAAAATGAATGAATGAATGAATGAATGAATGAATGAAAAGATTAAAAAAAGATACTAAAAATCTATGATAATGATTTTTAGGATGATAAAAAGTACATAAGTATATCTAAAAAAGAAAAATACATGAATGTTGGTCTGAAAAACCTCATTTGACTTCAGTATGGTTAATAAGGTCATGTATTAGACCTTAATTCATAGCTAATAAGTGCTAAGTGAATGTTATGTAAGCAGTAAATACAACAAGTAACTTTATTACGCGTTCTTATATCCTTTATAGTTCTTATTATATCTCTTTTAACTTAATAACTTCTGTTTGATTAACGAGTAATAAAATAATTGGTATACAGTTTGTGTTCTCAGTTTGCTGTCTCAGTACAAAAAGTATGAAGAGTTCAGATTTCACCAAGGACATCTCTTAACTGTGTGTGTGTTCAGAACAGAGCTGGGACCAGAAACATCTACTAGATGTAAATAACTTCTGACTGTTGAAAAAAATAAAAGTATTGCAAGTTCTTAATAAGATGCAGGTTATAACTAGGTAGAAAAATGAAATTAATAATAAGGCAATAATAAGCCTTTCATATAAAAAAAAATATTATTTATATGCTTATTTAGTGCATTAGCTATTACTTTATAGTCATATGCAAAAGTTTAGGAACCCCTAACAATTTCCATTATTTTCACTTATAAATATTTGTAATGTAATATGTAATATTTCAGCAGTGATTTGAGGTTTATTGGATTAACGGAAAATGTGCAATATGCAACAAAACAAAATTAGACAGGTGCATAAATTTGGGCCCTGAAATATTACTGTGTCCTTCAGTTATTTAATAGATCAAAATGAAATTGTCAGAGGTTCCGACTGAACATCTAACATGTGACCTCTTATAATAAGTGCTGCCAAAGTCTAATCTATTAGTTATTTATTGAACACATAGATACATTTTTCTGTTGTTAATTTGAAACCGTACAGTATATCAGCTGCTGTACACTGCACTTGTCCTCTAGAAGCAGACACGTACTGTAGATCTTGCTCTGTCCCAACGCAGCCGTCCCCGTCTCAGCTCATCATCAAGGGCTTGATGAATAGTTGATCAGTTTAATTGGATGTCTTACTGCTTATCCACATCAAATTGGCTGCAGAGGCTTTGTTTCAGTCGACCAGGGAATTGCTATCTAAAGCCAAAACAAGGACAAAGGACAGAATAGCAAAGGCGAGGGGAGTTTTTTTCCCAAGATGTGAAAAATGGAAGAAAAAATGATTTTTTTTTCTGACTATAAACTTTTATGTCTTTTAAATACTTGGAATTTATTCGCTTTATAAAATCTCAATGGCCTGGTTCAACAGAGCTCCTGCTTTCTGAGGCTAAGCAGTGAAAAGAACATGAGGTTAAATAGTTGAGGGTTAATTGTGTTAATTGGTAGAGCAGGGTGGATGATGTGGTTTGGGGGTGTGTTGATGTGTAAGTGTGTATTGTGGATGCGTAAAAGGACGTGTTATAGTGTCAGAGGGTGTTAAGTTTCTAGGGATATTAGCACACAGCGTGTTATGTTTCCAATATGAGACAGGAGGCTAAGACGAACTGCCCAGGCACGTGTTTCCTGGCAGTGTGAAGGCTACAGAATGCCCACCATGTGTTTGGCTATTGTTCGGGTTTAATGTTACACTTCTCCATGAGGAGGCCTATTTCTGGAAGAGAGCTGCCAGTTTGAATGACTACCTAACTTTATGATATAGAACATGTAGTGTTCTGACAACTAACTATTATGACTAAATAGCCAAAATTAATTAATAAAATTAATATCGATAGTCTGTTGACTCTGAGTAGGAGGCTGTTTGTATGTGTATGTTTATTACTTCAGTTCAAATATCTCTATATTCAGAATTAAACCCAAAATGTGTGGAGCCTAACTGGAAAGTTAAGTTTATTTCCATCACTGTGTGTTCCCAGAAACTGGATAAGCCTGGAAAAAACCCAAGAGAATAAATGCCAGCAAAAATAGTCAGCTTGGCTTCTGAGAATTCCTCAACCTCAGCTTCATCAGTCCAGTGCCTCATTGTTCACCTAGAGTTGTACAGTAGGTATCTCTCGCAGGTTTGTTTTTCTTTTTTTTTTCTTTTTTTTGTAATTCCACAAATATCATTTGGGTTTATACCCAACAAATTTAATCGGTTGTGTTTTAAAAAATAGAATCACATTAATTGCTTAATTTAAACCATAGAGACTAAGCTATGCACAACCACTAAGGCAGTAAATACATCATGCATGGCTGTACACATTCATTCAGAAATCTCCCACTATGAAAGTTGGGAATTATGTTTTATTTTCTCAAATTACTTGTGTGTACCGATAACATGTGTTATTTTATCGCTCATATTCTGACTTGATGCAGTGCAGAAACCAGCCAGATAGTTTTGGGTCCTTCGGCAAGTTCACCCAATTTTCCCGACAGCTTTGATGGGTGCCGGTGTATAAATAGTAGCACCTGACGCTGATTTACACCCTGTGGACTTCTCGCAGAGTCCACAAGCACTGACCTTCAAGGTGGAAGACAAACACAGAGACAATTCTGTCTCTTTTCATGCCAGCTTCAGCAGTTTATGGCAAATAAAGACGTCTAGAGGGACAAGGGATATCTATAATTAAAAGGGAAAGGTCAGCAGTGCTTTGTGACCTGTTGACTCCGGTCCTCTAGCCGCCGGTGGTTAGTGGATTCTTCACTTAAATCAAACAGTTTTAGAAGCTCAGACATTCCATAATTAACGCTCCTGTATTTTGGCAAGCAGGGACATCTGTTTACATCAGGTGTGTGTGTTTGTGTGTGTGTTTGTGTTGATGTCCTCAAAAAGTCTGCAGGAGGGGAAAAAAAGCAAGCAGGTACACTGCTGAGTTTGGCTTCTGCATTTGGACCACATCCAGTAATTGTTGCATGCAGCTTCCATCTGAAATATTTAAACTCCATGTTAAGAGAGTGGATCAGGTGTCAACTGTTAGCCCCTGCTGGAGAAAATGCCCCATCATGGAGGTGCCCTTCGTCCTCGTGATTAGGACACCTTTCTCCTGTGCTTTTATAAATGATCATTTTAATCTGACGCACTGTATTATGATTATTGCTCCTTTTGTACTGAATAGATTCTATGTTTCTACTGATTTCTTTTTATACTTATGTCTTAAATACAACGTTTTACATTGTCTATTACTGTATATTTCATAACCCACAAACCACAAAAAAGTGGCGATCCATTAATAATCACTCCATTAAAAATGTTCATTTAGAATATCAGTTATGTTCAAAACTAAATGAAATGAAGTTTGAAGTTTGAAATTGAAGTTGTTGGTTTTTTTTTTCTAATCTCATGCCATGATATCTCCTCATCTAAAAACTACACGAGCAAAAGTCAGGCCTGGAGCAACATGTAATCTGTATAATCATAGACACAGTTCAAGTTCAAGTTAAGCTCAAAACCTAAATTCTCATAACCTGTTGAATCAAATTTTAATTGTTTTTTCAATAACAATAATGGTGTAAAATATCTGAATAAAAATAACAGGATTAAATAATCCTGTAATATTTCAACACTTTTTACTTTTTTAATTCACTCCTAGATAAATTTGCTATCACAATCCAAATAATTATCCCACCTCTGCCGTGTGTGTGGAGTTCGCTTGTGTTTTGACTGGGGAAGGAAACCGGAATATCCAGAGGAAACCCAGAGGAAACCCAGGAGTCACGATGAGCATAGTAGCCTAGTGGTTAAGGTGTTGATCTACCAATCGGAAGGTTGTGAGATCGATTCCACCAGGCTGGCACTGCTGGTCTACTGAGCAAACCCCTTAACCCTCAATTTCTCAGTTGTATAAAATGAGATAAAATTAAAGGCATCTGATAAATGATATGATATGAAATGAAATGAAGGAGAACATGCAGTATAGGCTGATGGTATCTGTAAAATGTCTGTAGTGTGTGTATTTGTGATCGTGCCCTGCGTTAGACTTTAGACGTGTCCAGAGTCTCCTTTGATAGGCTCCAGGTTTGCTCGGCACACCCAGGAAAATAAGTGGTATGGATGAGTTGTTGGGTGGATCAAAATAAGTATTATATAGTTCTCTCACACTGTGTTCCCAGTAAAACCTTTGGTTTCACCACCACCCTGACCAGGGTAAAGTGATTATTAAAAGTAAATGAATGAATGAATGAATGGCAGAGTGGAAATGGCGTTTCCTGTATCATCCAGGGATTAGAGTAATGTAGTCAGTTTGTTCCATTTGCTTATGTAAACATTTAAGAAATACAAAATGGTACCTTTTTTATTTAATATATTTAATGTTTTTTATTTAAACATTGCACATAATTCCATTTCCATCACATCTCATATTGCTGCTTACAAAAATGTTAAGAATGTAGAAAAACCCAGAAGAACGACTGATGGTCTGGTCTACCAAAGAAACAAATTCAAACAGTGGAAACCGAAAATTAGAGGGTCCCAAATTTACCAAAGCAGCACCTAAAGAAGGGTAACACAAACACATCGTTTTTTTTTTATTTGGGATGCACGTTTTTTTCCAAAAAACAAAGCATCATGCATAAAAGAGAGGCAAGTGTTGCCTTCAACCCACATGAACAAAAGGAGCATGTGGATATTTCTGGATAATGATATTATACACTTCCTGTGCGGTGTTTGCTACACCAGGTGCATCTCAGCATCCAGACTCGCTGTTTGTGACGAAGCCCGAGAGATGACACAACACACAGAAACGTCAGCCCACAGAGCTGTGCATAGGACGTCAACAAAAAAAGTCCATGTGGATATCAACAAGCAAAACCAATTTGCACCAGGCGTTTGTGGTTGCGAGCATCTCGCTGTGCTCGTGAGAAGAATTTCCGAGCTGACTCGGGTTTGTGTCTGTGAGGGTGTGATGACAGAGGGGCTTTGAGGCATATGATATGATAGAGCGAGTAAAACGATCAGCTGATTGAAAGAGATCTTTTCCAGCGTTTGGTCTGGCTTGTTACCATGGAGAGTGAAGCGGGGAGCAATCAAGCAATAGCGTCCTTTGTGAATTATTCTGTCCCTTTGGAATGACTGGTGGAAAATGCCTTACTGACTAGTACACCATGTACAGTGTGGTCCAAAAGTCTGAGTCTACTAAGACTATTAAAATCTGATTTTAATTGACAGATTGTCAGATTAGTAAAATGTCTCTAACATGAATCAGTAGAATCAGTGCAGTAGTTAACACTGTGGCAAAACAAGATTTATAAAATGGATCGATTTGGGTCTAAAATCCAAATTTGTCTGTTATTCCTGTGGTGAAAGATTTGTGTGTTTTTAATAATTGTTAATAACTTTACAGATTTTTCTTGTATCGCTTTAGTCACTTTATAAACACAATAAGCCACTTAAGTCTTTACATTGTGCCACTGTAACATCAGTGTAACACACACCCTTGGCTTGATTTAATGTTTACATATATATGTTGTTCATCTTAAAATTCAATTAAAACCTTATCTAAAGTCTTTTTTTAGTTAACTGAGTATTATCTTGTATGAGAGCCGTTTTTACTCTGTGACAAAACTCAAAAGTGCAGACGTTGCATACTTAGCAGATGCTCCATTAACAACATTCATGATAATGCAAATAATTTTTTTAGTAGCCTCTCTGTTATCATCAAATTTTTTTTATAAACAAAAAAACAAACAAACAAAAAAAAAGACTTTTGGACCATACTATAAATTATATGGTACAGTCAAAAGAAGATAAAAAATAAAAATAATAATAATAAATGTGAATAAAAAAATAAAAAATAATAATAATAATAATAAATGTGAATAAAAAAATAAAAAATAAAAATAATAATAATAAAAAAATTAAATAAAAATAAATAAATATAAAATAAGTTTATTAGATTCATGTAGAGAATGATTTTTTATAATTTATTTGTTGCAGTTTTTCAGTGTGATTGTTGGTTTGCTGAAGCACTTTGTACTTTCTTTGGGAGACAATAAAAAGATTGAAAATGATAAATAAATTAAATTCTTTGGTTTGTCTCTTTGGGACAAACTTTATAGGATCTGTGCAGAGTTGTAAAACAACTAAAACGTCATTGGAAGGCAAATTAAGTAATCCAAAGTAACTCTAAGTTGTGTTGAGAGACATCTGGAATAAGGCAGAACTCTCTGGTGCTAGATTCGTGTGTTGTATCATCTATACAAGCTTTTTAAAATTGCTTCACCTTGTTTGAGTTTTATTGGACAATATTATTTGCAGAAGTAACAGATTCAAACATCATTTGAAGAAGAAATGCTATATCTAAACATAAGCTGATCAAATCAAAATGTGCTGTCTAATTTGTTTTAACAAGAAATTCTCCTCTTTCTTCAAGCCACTCTAACTCTATAAACTACTCAGCCAGTCTACACTGACCGAGCGTCTACGGTCCTTTATGGTTCACTAGTAATTCTTGGCTGTTGACTGAATGTACAATGGAGTGTCATGCGCATTGCATCGTGGGTTGGTAAGGAGCTTGTCGCTATCGTCGCAGCCGGGAGCCCAGAGCAACGTGCCATGATGACATCATTATCTTGCGAGCGCTTATTTACAAGGTTAGGTCACATGCAGGTCTACAACATGTGATGCAACACGTAGCCCTGTGATTGGCTCTCCAGCCTCAACAAGATCTCCACCACACCTGGCAGTATTAACCATTCACACTTTAACACTTCACCTCTGTCCTGATGCTCCCAATCAATCCACTCCTGAGGAAACATATTTACACGGTTTGTCACATGCAGCTCAGCAACGTGACGTGACACGAAACCCTGCGCTTAGCTCTCCAGAGCTGATCCGCTCACACGTTTTGGATCAGGTGGAAATCAGGAAAGTTCTGGTGGACAACTTGCTGGCTATCAAAAAGGACAAACTCAAAAAAGTTAGAGAGAGAGAGAGAAAGAGAAAAAGAGAGAGTTGGTAAAACCAGCATTCATCTAACTAGGATCACAGAGTGTAAAAATAAGAATATCAAAGAAATATGGGTTCTTAGGGCTGGAGATGCCTAACAGTCAAAAAAGTAGACATGACTTCTTAAAATAGACATCTTCTTATTTAAATATGCTGTGTTCAGTGTATCTATCCTCACTAGGTCTGTATCTCTAAAATAACAAAAAGAGTCCCAAACATAGAACGGATCTGAATTCAACTTTGGTTATATAAGAGGCAAGGCTAGATTTAAAAAAATAGATAATACGCCTCCATAAGTGCTTTGCATAAAGATGAATGCATTTTCATGACAACAAAGCAGCCGCTCCATCCTTTTGGATATATCTATGAATTCAAATATATTTCAGTTCACACGTTTCTGTACATCTCCCACAGGTTGATATATTCTGAGCAGAATCCATCAGGTAGAATCTTAGCTGAGAAACGGAGAAGGTGGAGGGGATGCAAGGGGAAAAAGTGTGAGGGAGGACTAGATCGAAATCAGGAGAGAATTGGGAATGTGAAATAGTGTGCATAAGTTCATGTCTGCATGCATGGCTGAATGTGTCAGATAGGCAGGAGAGAGAGAGAGAGAGAGAGAGAGAGAGAGAGAGAGAGAGAGAGAGAGAGAGAGAGAGAGAGAGAGAGAGAGAGAGCACTGTGGGCTTTGAAAATATTAACAAACAGCTTTTGACTGCCTCTTCCTTCAGAAAAATCTGCATGAGTCTGTATGTACATTTGAGGGGGGTGACGATGTTGTGCCATCAATGTGTGATACTGTAATTTGTTGCCGTCTACATAAGGGCACACACTCAAGTATAAGGTTGTACAAGCGGCAGTTAAAAATTGATGCTAAACGCTTTGGAAGGTTTGTGCCCTTGAATCCTCAGACTTGTACACTCGGCTTGTATTTCCGTGTACTTTAAGGAATGAGGTGGACGGCTCAGTAGATAACGACAATAAAGAAGAGGCAGTGCGAAGCACGGACCGACAGCGACGGCTGATCCAATCGCTTTAACGTAATTTAGTTCTGCATTTAATGTTAGTGCTAATCTAAATGTCTGTTCGAGCAGTCAGAAAGTCCAAGCTCAGTGTTTTGAGACAACAACACAAGTGTACAACTGCAAGGAATGTAACTACATCGGCTTATTGTGCTGTAGAATTTTTCACAAGGCAACAATTTGTCAAATCAAAATACTAAATGCTGTATAGTATAGTAGTTTTAGTTTAAGCATACGTTTGCACTTTATGGCTTTAGCTATAGGTCATTTAACTGAAATCTTGGGATTAAAGGAATACTCCACACAAATACACTGCATCTGCTGCATATGTGTGATTACCACAGACAAGAGTTGTGACATGTAGGGAGAAAAAGAAATAATATATTCACTCGACTGATTTATAATAGAGTTCTAAGGGCAGTTGTTGAGTTCCATCAATAAACATTTAAACTATGTGATTGTATAACCTGAGATTAAAAATTTGAACTCTACACACTAAGTGTAAAAAAGAATTATTGATTTTTATCCAATTGTGGTTTTAAATAGTGTTTTAGTACAAGGATGAGCAACCTGATATCATGATCCAGTTCCTAAAGAAAGGGGATTGTTTGTGTGTGAACAATCATAGTTTTGTGGGAACATACATCTTATTTTTTTCTCCCAATATCTGTCTAGCAAGTCTAGCAAAGTGTAGACTTGTGTTAATAGGTGCTCATGTCTTACAGAAATGAATCATCTCATGCTAGCTGGTACTGCTAAGTGCACAGATCAAGAAACTGTTCAAACACCAGATCCACCTTTAAAAAGCTGAAGCAAAACATAAAGACCTTATCAAAGGTTTTGTGATTTTACCATCTGACAAAAAAAAAAGTCCCATATGTAAATAGAAAACTGACATCCATATACTTCATTTATAAACACCTTTCACCAATAAAATTAGTAAAAGTGTTGTACATGTTTGACGTAAATGTCTATTGATGGAAATGACTGTCCTTCCATTTTCTAGGTGACTTTTAAGTTAAAATGTTTTCCACTCGTTCTCATCACAGGGTAAAATCAAAACATTATCTGTGGTAATCAGATGTGGTAGATGGGTATGATTATACTGAAAAGCACTGGAGTATTCTTTTTAAGAAATATAAGCAAATGATATGAATCCTAATAACATATTTAATGGTCCTGGCAAAATGTAGAGAATGGACCTCATTTATCAATGTTTTAGTAGAACTGAGTTTAAATGGGTTTATAGATCAAATAGAAAGAAAAAAGTCCTGGCAAAATATCGGTAACACTGATTTTCTTTGTACATACACGTAAAAGCAATGCTAATAAGCCATAAATTAGTTCCTAGCATGGCGGGTAATAAATCTTATATATATATATATATATATATATATATATATATATATATATATATATATATATATATATACACTGTATGTATGTTTTTATTTTAATTTTTTTTCAGAATTTCAACTCGACAGCCTAATCCATACACTCCAGTTACACGATTTGAAGATCAATTAAGATTCGCATTAGTGAGTCAATTAGTATACGTAATTTTACAGAAGTTCAGAAGCTCTTATAAGATTTTAATGTTTTTTAACTAGAAACGGTTTACAGATAAATTAGTTCATATCCAGCTTGATAAATGAGGCCCAGTGTCAGTAAATTGCACTCTGTATTAAACTGTTGCCAAGCCGCATGTTTAAAACTTCGCTAATTCATAATATTCAAACCTCAGCCTCTGTAGCTTTCCCTTGTGACAGCGTGAAAGTAATGTTTGTTGTTTATGCACGTATACAGCACTGCAGTTACCAGCAGGCCGAGCCTGCCATCTGAGCATTCGGCACACTTCCAAAAATGAACTCATACACATGAAGCCAAACATCACACCTGGCAGTAAAAGCCGTCATGTTGTAACCGGTACCTACATACCGCATTCATTCCTGAGGAGATCTTGTAGCTCCTTGCTTGTTTGTTTGCTTTACATTAATTGTGTGCTAGAAATATTTATACATATTGATGTACTCTAAACACTTGCATGTTCTTGACTGGATCTTACAGCACTTTTAAATACAAAATACACATCTGCTAAGAATTTATAGCGGTTAAGATGCTAGCTCTTGCTCTGCAGTGGCATGACTACTGAATTCAATGACAAGGGGAGTGTTTTTTTTTGTTCTTGCTGCATGAATACACTGCTAATGAATGGCCTTGGGATAAACTCCAAGCTAACACCAGGCCATTTCAGACTGCAGTTTTGGTTGAAACAGAAGGAGAGTAAAAACTACACATTTAAGACAAAGAGCAGAGCCTGATTTGCTTTGCATTGTGATTCTATTACCAATCCCACCTAATGGAAACCAGTGTCCACATTACAACCAAACAAATATTTCTCTATTATATTAAAATATCCACATCTGTTTTGTACAAGACACATGTTCACAAGTGAAAAAAAAAATCTCAAAAAAAAAAAGCTTTTTTTTTTTTTTTGAGAAGACTCCTACTGTGTATCCCTCTGCGCAGAGATGTAGTGAGTTGTGTCTTTAAGGCATTCATCAGGGACAGGATTTAAACAGTGACTGACGCCTGGCATGAAGATGGACTTCCTGTCTTACAGGTGAGTGGAGAGCAAGCAGTGTCCTCGCTATCCTCTTCTGTCCAGCAGTGGTCTCTCTGGGTCAGGTTGTTTTTTTTTTTTTTTTTTGGTTCCTCCAATTTCTGTTCTCTTCGACAGCTCTGTCAGCGTGGGTCCTTTGCATGGGGAGTTCGGTTTAAAGGCGCCTTTGATTCCGATGGACAAGTCACACTGCAATAAAGCACAGAAATGGAGAAATCTCATGAAATACAACAAATTCAATTTCAAGATTGGGTCTGGATGCACATTTAGCACAGAAAATGCATTATATACAGTTTATAAATGCTGGTATTGTACATTGTAGTACTTAAGACATACATACAATTCTACTGTATCTAACAAAATCGAGAAAGAGAACGGCACCTTCTTATAAGTGAACTTTCTATCAATTCCCATTTCTGGGTTAATCTACTGTGGACAGCGCCGGTCTACCGTAAAACTCCTGCCCAAGATCTTTACCCTTTTACCATTTCCATTATCATACCTCAGGTCATATAGTATACATTAGTATACATTATACATCATATAGTATATAGTATACAGTTATAGTAAACATTAAAGTAAAGCATTTAGTCTTATTCCAGCGTGTTTCTCTATCATAAAGTCTGCTTTTTTTCAGTTTGGATTATTATAAGTTATTATAGCACCAACAATCCATCGTACAGACAATCGGTAACAGCACACAGAGCAACCTGATGGAACCTTGGGAACCTTTGAGCTGTGAGGCAACGATGCTGCCACCATGTACCACCATGACACCAGATCTGTTATTTGACTCAGAAGTTACATCACTGTGACATCACTTTTTTTTTAAATCACATGTTAATGTGACATGCTTATCTGTGTTCTCTGTGTTTAACATTTGATGCATTATTAATTGCATTTTACATCACAGCACTCTTGAATACTTTTTCTGATTCTACCCTTACCAGCCATAACAGCCTCTTTATTAGTAACACCAGTACACCTCCTCGTTCATGTTATTATTTAATCAGCCAATAAGGTGGCAGCACAGAAATGGAGTTAAGTCACGTAGATAAAGGGTAAGAGCATCGATAAATGTCAACATCAAACATCAGAATGTAAGGAAAATGTGATCTCTGTGACTTTAAGCCAGGCAGGTTTGTTCAAAAACCGCTGGGATCTCCTGGGATTTTTACACACAACAGTCTATAGAGTCGACACAGAATGGTGTAAAAATCGAAACGACATCCAGTGAAAGGTCCGAGGAGAATGGTCTCATGCTGACAGGAGGCCTCAAATTCCACAAATAACCAAGTGTGGTGAGCAGAAAAACATTTCAGTATCCACAGTTCATCAAATCATGACATGGATGTAACTACAACAGCCAAGAAGAGGAATCGAATGTTACAGTGTGCACGGGTTCATCAAAATTAATTATTGGAAAAAGATCAGGAGATCTTCAACTCCTAATCCCCAGATGTCCTGCTTGGATAACTGAATAATTGCACGAATGTTTGTGTGTACAGGTGTTCCTAATAAAATGGAGTGTTAATTAAAAATACCTAAACAATTTTGTTATAAGGAATAACCCCTCATGCTTCGTGCAATATATCCAAATGTATTATTTCTTCTTTTTTTTAATGTCAGTGTTTTCCATTGATTCTTGTTTTATTCAATATGCTACAGAACGTCTGTCATTTTATTGTGTCTGTCTGTGTTATGTCTGTCTGTCTATTATAACTGATGTGTTATTATTTATTGCAGTATATCTGATTTTAAATCTCACATCTCCGCTTTTTTTTTATTCAGTAGTTTGCTAAAATTGTGAAGGCAAGCTTTTCATTTCAGTAAACCTGAACCGGAAATTTGGAAGTATTACCAAAGTAAAGGTTGTAAGCCCAAGCGGAATCATTTGCATTTGTTCAAATATAAAGAATTTCAGTCTGAATTATTTGTGACACTTAAATATATCATCTGCTTTAACGTCTTAGGTTTCCGCTGTGCAAAAGAAATAAACTGTCTATAAATCTCCAGAATGTTGACTGTGAGGATGAACCACAACATCGTTGATTGATGTGACATTTAAACACAGTATACTGATACCAGTGCTAAGCAGTATATTGTTATTTTGTACCTTTTAGACATTACCTTAGGATATAAAGATTACAAAATGTCTCATAATGCTGAAATCTTGGACTATTTCAGGAAAAATAATAACCCATGAAAATTTAAAAAAAAAAGAAAAAAACCCAACATGATTTATGACGCAGCTCGGATGAGAATGTGCTCTGGTCCCTTTCATGCTTTCTTCCTCCTTAGCTATGTCCTAGAGGCTGAATTTGAATCAGCTTCCTATTACCTATATAGTGCAGAAGGTCTGAACAATAAATACACAAAAAAATGTCATATAAATATTAATGAATATCAGAATGCCGATGTTTGCTGTATATAATATGCGCACGTGAGTACGAAGAAGAGGATAGCGACTGAAAGGTTTGAAATCTGTAGCTGAAGTTGATGTGTTGTAGAGAAATATCACAGACGATCATATCAGGATTATTAAAAACAAAAGCAATTAATCATACATCTCTGAAATACACTCTATGTGGATTGAAATTGATATAACAGCTTTTGTAATGCATTATAAAATATAAATTATGCACAGGAGATTTTCCTTGACCTTGTTTGTGATATCTTCTGCTTTGACCCAATCTGCATTATCAAATACACTCCGACTTTTGCTAATCACACAGATTCTCATACGTGTTGGTTAGAGGATGTTAGAAGGTTAGTACAATTCCAAAACAGCGGTATGTAGGTGCTAATCCTTCTCTGAGAAACACACGCACGCACACACACACACACACACACACACACACACACACACACACACACACACACACACACACACACACACACACACACACACACACACATACACACACACACACACACACACACACACCATCATTGCATTTTGCTTTTAAATCCTTCCCTTATTAAAGGTGTTAAATGAAGGACAGGATATGTTTTGCTTAATCCTCTTGCACTAGAATGTTTGAGGCATACAAAATTAAAGTAACGATTTCTTTCAGAGTAATTAGAAAAGAGCTCTCGGCCAATTGAAAACTCATCTTCAGTGGAGCGCAGCACGTATCCATTATTATAACCAGCATATCAGGCCATACTACTGCTGCCAGAAAACAAGGCAGAGCTATGATAAAAAGCAGAAAGAAGCATTTAATTTTTAATGTTTGGATGAACAGATCTGATTGGATTGGTGGGCTATGAAATGTGTTTTTTAAAGTAGGATTTGTCACGTTTTTATGACTCATCCGATTTCTATACTTCTGAAAAAAACAAGGATGTCTATGCACATCATATTAAAAGCCACCATTGCTATGTCTCAGAAAGCTTTCTAAAGCTTTGAGCACATATTCAGCACTCTAATGTCCCATTGTGATCAAGGAAATCTGTTATCTTATCTTATCTTATCTTATAATTATTGGGATAATCAGTTAATGCCAGAAACATCAATCTATGAACGTATCTACTTTATGATGACTTTTAAATATATGCCAGAAAAACTTATAGCATAGTGCAGATGTCTTTTCTATTTTGGCATCATGTTGCATCTGTTATCCAATCAGCCAATCATCTGGCAGCAATACGATGCACAAGATAATACAGATACAGGTTAAGAGCTTCAGTTAATGTCTACATCAAGTAACAAAATGGGGGGGGGGGGGGGGGATGTGATCTCAGTGATCTTTCCAGTGGTATGGTTGCTGAAGCCAACTGCTTAAATCCTGGGATTTTCAACGAGTTTTTCTGGTGAGCAACAGGTCTGTGGGTGGTAGTGCCTTGATGATGAAACGAACTCGAAGCTAAATAGCCATTTGGGTTCAACCTGACAGTGTGGTAACTTAAGGTCACTCAGCTAAACACACTTTACTACATGATGAGCAGACAAGAAGGTCAGAAGTGGAAAACGACTGGGGAAAAAAGATCAGGTGTTGGACATCCGCAGTGTCTGAAATACTCCAACCAACTCGTCCATAGTCAAATTTATGATTTCATGCATTGCACAAATGATAAGATGCATGTGAAAAAAGTCCAATGGAAAAAAATTCTGATATGCTTAGAATGAGAGCTTATAAAAGAAGCCAGCATATGGTCCAATTAAGTTACAGTATAATGAGTCAACTGGATTCTCAGCTGTACCACAAACTGCCTCATAACTATGAGCTGAAGTGAAATTAAAAAAAGAAAAATTATTTCCAGTTCTTTTTCTCTCCTTATTTCTTTTTCTGTTTTACTAACTCCAAATCATGCTTTTTTTTAATCACCAGTCTTAACTCGCCAGTTCTCTTGCAGCCCCCCCCCTCTCTCTCTTTTCCCTCTCTCTAAATGATATTTTCATATTTTCCTGGCGCAGGGGAAGTCAAAACATGACTCAATAAGGAATTCAGCAGTAATTGCAGCCAATTTTTGTTTTTCCAAGCTGTCTCATTCTGAGGCTAATTTTAGATCGCCAGCGTTCAGTGCTTGTGTTTAACAGCATGCTGCAGACATCAGTGTGGATTTCAGCAGATGATGACAATGTTGAAACACAAATCCACCTTACAGGTTAGAACAAATAAGCAATAAGACACCTAAGATTCTGTAATCTTGCATGTGATCAATGGAATAAAGATTAGATAAGAGATAGAAACACCTTTGTTGGAGGTAAAAGTTCCAAATACTGCTTATATACTTATCTGTTTATATTTAGTTGAATGTTATCATTTGGAGAAGTGAAAGACTTGTAACTGTGGAGCATTTACAGTGAATCTGATTGATCACAAGGTGCTGATTAAGTTTCTATAACAGCAGCTTGGAAAATTGTTCTAGCTATAATTCGAATCACATAATATGGTATAGTTTCTATAGTAACAGTTCATTCACAGGGCCTCTGTTCAACCTTCAAACTGATTTGAAAAAAAAACTAACGTTAGGTTTTCCAGCACAAGAAACTCTTCAGGACAGAGGACTTGGCAGTAACACGACAAGCTACTCATTTCTGCAAAAGAAAGCGAAAAAAAGAGAGGCTGGAGAAGGAGTCTTTTTATTTCTGTTTACGGCTGTTATAGCATACAGTACGTGACTTGTGGACGTTCCACAACAATAAACCTAACTATATATGGATAAAATGTTCAACTTCTTTTTCTTTGTATACTGTACATATATTCTCATCAGCAAAAATGACACGTCAGCATACAGAGAGGATGTGCAGCAGCTAACGATCTGGTGTGGAGCCAACAACCTGTTTCTGAACGTAGATAAAACAAAAGAGACAGCTGTAGGGGAACACGGAGGAACCACTCTCTGCGGAACAATGACGGTTCCTCTTTGGAGAACATCAAGAGCTCCAAATTCCACATCAAATCCACCAGCACTACATTCTACAGAGCAACTCTTGAGGGCATCCTGAGCATCTGAATCACTGCCTGGTTTGAAAATTACAAATCGCCTGACCCTGCAGTGGATAGTGCTGAGGACAGCTGAGAAAATCATCATTTAGCCCACACTCTTCGTTCGGAAATACATCTCCAACAAACTCTTGGCAAAAGGTACTGAAGCATTACAGAGACTGTGTAACAGTGTCTTGTCCCAAGCCATCAGACTCCACAATACCCATATACTGGATCGACATTGGTCCTATAGTCCCGCTCTATAGTTTCTGTTATCACATACAGTATATTAGAATAACCATATACACATTTTCTGTATTTTTTATCCCAACTTTATTAATTATGCATGACATACATATTGTTAGGGGGGCACGGTGGCTTAGTGGTTAGCACGTTCGCCTCACACCTCCAGAGTTGGGGGTTCGGTTCCCGCCTCCACCTTGTGAGTGTGGAGTTTGCATGTTCTCCCAGTGCCTTGGGGTTTCCTCCGGGTACTCCGGTTTCCTCCCCCGGTTCAAAGACATGCATGGTAGGTTGTTTGGCATCTCTGGAAAATTGTCCCTAGTGTGTGATTGCGGGAGTGAATGAGAGTGTGTGTGTGTGTGTGTGTGTGTGTGTGTGTGTGTGTGTGTGTGTGTGTGTGTGTGTGTGTGTGTGTGTGTGTGTGTGTGCCCTGTGAGGGGTTGGCACTCCATCCAGGGTGTATCCTGCCTTGATGCCCGATGACGCCTGAGTTAAGCGGTAGAAAATGAATGAATGAATGAATGAATGAATGAATGAATTTTGTTTAATTTTTCAAAGGTCTTTTCAAATTTCTATACTGTACGATAAAAATCATATTTTAGAGTCCATTTATAGACAGTTCATCAAATGAAATAATGATTGATGTTGAAAGTTTTCTGGGAGTCTTTCAGTCACTGACATTCTGTTTATTGTCCTTTTCTTGAGATGACCTATTTGCCAGATGCAATCTCATTGTCCTCAGCAAAGTCATTGTCCTTCAAAGCAAGAACATCACACAGGGCTTTATTGGTCTTACAGGCCGACATTATTATTATGTTGAGTAGCTCTGACTGATATTTTATCCAGAAACCTATACAGAATATATAACCTCATTAAAAAAAAACGATTTTGCTGATAAATTGATTAAATCTAAAAGATACAGTGTGGTGGGTTTGTGATATGCAAATTAACACATGTTAAATAATGAATTGCCTCCTTTGCTTAATTTATTTGAATATTTCTTTGTGTTTTATCATTTTATTGTAAGAACGTCACCCAATGTCACTTTCATAATGGAATATTGGGTTGATGTATAGGTTCAGCATGTCTAGTTTTATTCTGATATGAGTAAAGGATAAAAAATAAGCCAATTAGAGCAAATAAGACATGATACCCGAGCTTATAAAAATGAATCGCACTTGGAAAATGACATTTAAAAGTAGTATATTTTTTCATCATCAGTCCTTTTAACAGAAAATTTACCCACATTCCACATAGACAACATAATCCTCAAATGCCTGCTGGAGATATCCACATCATTTATCACAGTTGATCTGTTCTGAATTCTTAGTGATGATGCATCCTTCTGGGACATGCTTGAATGCTCAAGAGGCTGCTGTCATCTTTCTGTCTCAGTATCACTCTCTCTATTTCTCTGTCCCGCTGTCTATCTTTCCATCGCAAGCACTCCATCTCCACCTTCATCTGCAGGGCATACGGCTTGAGGCAGGGATTGAATATGAGGTGGAGAGGTGCATCACAATCCCTGAGCTTGTTTCAGATTCAGAAAGGCAGTGAGGAGGGTGCTGCTACAGAGGCTTGTGTGTGTGTGTGTGTGTGTGTGTGTGTGTGTGTGTGTGTGTGTGTGTGTGTGTGTGTGTGTGTGTGTGTGTGTGTGTGTGTGTGTGTGTGTGTGTGTCCATCCCTGAGTCATCTGACTCCCAAACAGACCGTCGGCGTGGATTAGCTGCATCCCGCATGCCCGGATGAGGGCAACAGCACATCATTAAAGCAAAGACTCCCTCCTCTGCCTTAGCAATGAGACACACTCACTCACACACACACATTCAAGTAAAGAGGACAGCATTTTCACCACCTGCCTCATTCTCCACTGAGCAACACAGAACAGGGTTAATCAACAGGGCATGAAGTCAGTGGTACACCGACTTTACTCCAATCTCTAAATAAGAAATAAAACATGACAGGCAAAGCTATTATAGGAAAATATTCCACAACAGGATGGTGTACAACGTGGCCTGGCAAAGCGGCGCATCACATCCTGACGTGATGAAATTTTTTTCAAATAATTATCATGTACCATTTATTAATAATGGCTACTTTGTGTTTTTATAGTTGCATTTAATGTAATGGAAGATTCACACCTTTTCCAGCATCTGTTGAAATTAACAGGAAAAGAAAAAAAAAAAAAACACAGCCTGTTACAGAGAAATCTCTTTCATGAAAAAGACTTTCTTGTGGCTGAAAATGGTTAGAAAGCATTTCCCATTAGAGACTCCTTAGATAAACGTTAAATAAACATGTATTTATAGAAAACATCACGTTTTCTTCATTATATATTTTCCATTTTTTTTAAAGAACACATTTTCTTAATCTGTTTATTATTGTAAGCTTAAGTAATGTTGGAAACTATAGAAATAAAAAGTATTAGAAGCATCGCATTTATATATACCTGTTATGTGAATTACAGTTAATAAACACCTTTAAGATTCAAAATGTCAACAGTGCTGTGGTTAAGGAGATGGAAGATTTGAGCAGGCAAACAACTAATGATAAATCGCCAAAGATACTCGCCAGCTTTTGTCAGCAGTTACACATAATATTCCTACGACATTCAGCGACAGATTTGGTATGCATCGAATATCATCATAAAAAAAGAAAAACACTGAAGTTCTGTACACAGTTCAGATAACAATGTCAATATTTGAAATTCTGACATATTTATATCCAAACCGCGAGTACAATTTACACGTTTATGCAACACCATGGCATGCTTTTGTTGAAAATGTCCCAATGTTTGACAGTCCTGTTTATTTTATGAGTGCGGGACAGTTGCAGACATGCTAAACTTTTCCACAGGCTTTAAGACGCATAGCGTAAGACATTTTTGGTCAATCTTTCACTGGTTGCCTTGAATGCCTTTAAATTAAGAGAAGAATCTACAGCTGATGTGTTCAAGGCTGTTTTTTCTCTACATACAGAATGCCATTAAACACAGTGGCATTGCATTATTACTGCAGAGAAATACTGTACCCTGTGTGTTAGATTATAAGTAGAGTAAAGTTTTGATTAACTAAAAAGTGTCGTTTAATATTTGTCCTTGTTTAGAATGTATTTATTTTAAGTGAATAATACTGAAAAGTTCACTTGATTTCTTAAGAGTTTACAAAATATGTATAAATATACTTGGATCCTTGTTTAAATATATATACTCCACTTAGTACAAGAAAAAATATCTATTTTATTTTAAAAATGGAATTGCTAAATATATAGTGTTACACATTACACATAATAAAATCAAAACAATCAGATCACATATTTGATTACCTTGTTATGTTAATATTAGATGTAATATTTCAAGATCAGGGAGAACAGTACAGCAGACATGCATGCATTTATGCTTTTTGTCTATTTTTATCTTGCTTCTAAAAATAATCACGTAGTTGTGCTGTATTCCCTCGAGATAACTGTTATGTAACATCACTCATAGTAAAAATTTGCATGGTGAAAAAATGGGAACTGTCTGAACGTCTGAAAATTTATTTGACGACTTAGATTTAAAAAACAAAGAAGGAAATTCCTTTAAGTTCAAAATGAAATGTGGGTTCAGCCTGTAACATTATAATTTTTGAGTGTTTTCATCTTTATGCATGCTTTTCAAGCATTTTTGTTACTTAACTCTAAATCTCGTTTTGCTCTACAGTATATTCCAATTATTTGTCTATTTCTTTTGGGCTAAAACTTTCAAATCTCTGCACAGAATGTATGTTTTAGGAACTGATGGTTTATATTTAGCTAATATCTATCACCAATATTAACAGAATAACTACAGAAATTCTCCAGATAGAACCAGAAAAGCAGTAATATACCAAATGCAGAAATAAAAGACAGAATAATGACATTATAGGCAAATCATTTTACATACAGATTTCCATCAACAGCCCAGTCCATGTCACTCTCACCAATTAAACAACATTTGGCCAAATCTTAAAATTATTCCGTTATTAAATAAAACATATGCTGTAGATTGTATATTTAATGTTATGCCACATTGGCAAGGGAAGTTTGTTCCTGTCATCTCTTATGTTATAGCAGCGATAAACATTTATTCCCTCACCAGTATCTATTATTTCTCCTTCTTGAACTTAATAAAATACACAAAATCCAGAAAATGCAATCTTTTATCGTGGGAAAGAAATCTTTTAAAACAGTGATTACATGCTTCTTAATAGATAGATAGATAGATAGATAGATAGATAGATAGATAGATAGATAGATAGATAGATAGATAGATAGATAGATAGATAGATAGATAGATAGATAGATAGATAGATAGATAGATAGACAGACAGACAGACAGACAGACAGATGTATGTAATAAACCACAACTCACATCTCAGTCACATCTATGGTACGGTTCATGGATTCAAAGGTTCATGTAATGAATTTAAAAAAGAAAAAAGAAATTGTAGTGTAGGATTACTTAATCCAAGTCTTAACACTTAATCTTAACCCAAAACTAAAACCTAATCCTTAACCTAATAAAGTCTCTGATCATAACTTAAACGTAAACTCTAATTTCAGTTTTTTTACGCTACATTGAACCGAACTAGATCAGAAACGTATCTGCAAAAAGATCTGCAAGAACTTTTCAAGGGCCTAAAAAAACTCTTACTTATGCATCTTTTTCTAGTAATGATGCATAACATTACAGCTACAATATTGCTTGGGAGTTAAGAGATAAACATCTGAGGCTGGCATTCGATAGTGTAGCAGATGGAAATGAATCAGGGTTTATTAACATTTTTTGGTAACATTTAGACAAGAAACCAGGCAAAAAAATCAAACACAGAGATTAGTCAAAAATAACAACACCATGATCTTAGCATTTTATCAGATGTCCTTCTATCCTGATTGTTATGTCAATCTGATCCTGTCTTGAACGCATTAATAGATGCTTGAGTGGCCCAAGTTCCTCTTTAGGCTATACAATTAAATGTGCATCTGGTTTTTACAAGCTGACTCAACTCCATATTTAGCCAATGCTAAAGGCAGAAACGTGTCTCGAACCCGTTTGTGTGACAGAAAGGTGACTCAAAGGTCAGCATTTAAAAATGACTGTAAAAACTCTTGTTAGTGGCATTGCTGTAAGACATTTTTATGACATTCATTCAGGGCAGTGAATAGAAGTGCACAAGAGTGGCTGGGAAATTTCAGGACGTCCTGTGATGACCCGTACCATGGCTTTGTACTCGGCGAAATACCCACATTTCTTTTGGTCATGTGAAATTAAATTATCACTCATTTCCTTTTACTATCAGAATCCTAGAATAATAACTGGAACCATAATTTGCTATCTGACCAACCACAAATATATCCACACATCTCTTTAATCCAATTTAGGATTTACAGTAATTGTATTCTTTTCCTCTATGAACACAATAAAATCAATCCAAACTGTATTTGTAATGACATTCTGGCTTTGCCATTTTTGAAGTAATTGTAAATGTGCTGGCAAATAAATTCGCTTTCAATTGAATAACTGACTGGCATTCATCTGTCGCTCATGTCGTTCTTTCAGTAGCTGCTTTCCGATAGTTAAACCACCCGACCTTGACATTCAGAATAAGTGATATAAAAATAACCAAGCAGGCATTTTGACACCATAAAACGTGTATGGTATAGTAAATAACAGTAGTTTTGAAATACATTTAATAACTTGTTTTGTAGGCTTGTTTTGCTTCGATCCAAGCATCAAAAAGCTGTCACTCGCCTGGACATGGCTTTCATCAGGTTTTTGTAATGAGGAAATACCACAAAGTAACACAACAACAAGATGTGCAGCTCATATAGTGGCAGAAAAATCTAGCATTATTTTTTTAAACTTCACTGTTTTTCACTTTGGGCTTCAGTCAACAATACAATCATATTTACACTCTTGGAACTGCCTTCATGGAAAGATTGGAAATGAAATTTTTGTTGCCACAAAGATTTATTATGTGAGCATTCACTGATTATTTGAACTTCATGTACTCAAGCGCTTCTGTAGATTTGTGTATAGAATCAATATTCTCCAATGAGTACAAATCAAGGTAGCTTTGAATGCCAATATGTCTGACTTTGAGTCTTTGCCAACCTGCTTGAGATTTAGCCAAATGCCAATATCTGAACTTGGATAGTGGTGGCCTGTCACAGAACGAATACCGAGCCGTAAGTGTGTCAGTCGTGCTCTTCACTTTCCTTCAACACAGTGGAGATTTATGGCACATGTTTGGTCTCATCAATCACAAAGAGGCATCTGCTTCACGACTGATCTCGCAGTCATCTCCGTTCCCATTCCCATCTCTCTTCCTGTGCCGGTTTTTATTCTGCTGATGACCTTCATCCAAATCGTAGTGGAGCTGCACTAATGTGCCAGACGGTCCGCGGCTAATGCCAATTACAGTCTCCGTGCAATATAAGAAAGGAGCCATAACGCATTAAAACAGTTGCTTACTTCTAATATCAAGGTTTAGCGTGTAAAGTAGTTACTGAACTCCTGCAACCATGATGGAGGACACTAATTGTTGCAAGCTGCTGTCAAGTTAACAGGCTACAAAATAAGAACACACAGTAAACATTCAACAGGTTCTAAGGAGGTTACGTTGTAACAGACCAAAAATAACGGCCAGGCAACGTTCCAAAAACGTCAACTTTAATAACATTTGCTTTACGACGGGCCTCATTTATCAAGCTGGATACAACCAGGTTTATTCAAGCAATCTGGCAGTAATGAAAATCTAATTAGTTTAGAATAACATTTTTATCCTACAAGAAATCCTGTTTTTACAAAAAAAATATAACCCGGATTAATTGTCCTGATTTATATATGCATTACAGTGTCAAGTTTAAATCAGTTATTTATTCAACAGGATTTTAAGAAACAGGGTACAATCCAAAAGAAACTCATAAATAAAGACAAATACAATTTAACAAATACCATTTAACAAAGACAAAAGAAATGGCACTCTATAAAAAGGATACGAGTTAGTGTGTGTTTGTTGTAGTTGATGTGCAATTACTGAGCTGTATTAATAGATGATTTTGTGTACACTACACACAGGAGGCACTATTTCAGTCTTATCATTTTAAGCTTTCTGTGACCTTTGCATTGGAGTTTTGTGGGCGGCACTGATTGTAAAACAGCTGAACCGAGAATGAAGGTAATTTATGGGTCATTTGAATTTATAAACATTACTGATGCAAAAAAAAACCTGTGTTGCTGGAACTTTTGTTGTTAATCCATTTTGAAATTATGGATGGTGGAACCAAACTGATAAATAAGGCCAAAAATGACTAAAGAATTGCTCACATAACCTTTTGAGTTACACAAACAATTAAGTGTTATGTTAGTGATAGTGTTCTTTATCAAATAGAACATTTATAAATAGAAATACATTCCAAGAATGGCAAGAAAATTCTGTAAGACCATTGTAGGAAAAAAAAAATGCCATTATTGGAAAATACTCATAAATAGGGTGATTTCACGGACTGTCTGCCATACACTCCCAACAAATTAGCTGCTACTGTTGAAACAATAATTCACTGCATTAATAAAATGTGCAATGTACAGCTTTACAGTTAGGATTACTATTAGAGCTGCAGTTATAGAAAACTGATCAACACTTTCCAACCAATCAGATTCGGGAACTGAATAGCTATTTGCATGTATTTGTGTGTTTAGCTATTGTTCTATCTCTAAATATTATATGTGGTAAAGTATCTTATAATACTAAAAATGTAGTGTTTAACTTCATTCATTGATTAATTTTTTACCGCTTATCCGAACTTCTCAGAACATCTCAGACGGGGAGCCTGTGCCTATCTCAGGCGTCATTGGGCATCGAGGCAGGATAAACCCTGGACGGAGTGCCAACCCATCGCAGGGCACACACACTCTCTCATTCACTCACACACTACGGACAATTTTCCAGAGCTGCCAATCAACCTACCATGCATGTCTTTGGACTAGGGAGGAAACCGGAGTACCCGGAGGCACGGGGGAAACATGTAAACTCCACACACAAGGCGGAGGCGGGAATCAAACCCCCAACCTTGGAGGTGTGAGGCGAACGTGCTAACCACTAAGCCACCGTGCCCCCCTAGTGTTTAACTTGAGTAATGCTATTGTAATGCTAATGTAGTGTTTAACTTGAATAATTAATTACACTAGAATACAAAGTGCACAATATAAGTTGACAAAATCTCCCATTCATTAAATAAATTACTAATGAAACCATTTCAACTAAATTACATTTGTATATTCAGCCACCAGCTTAACCCCAGCTTAAGGCCTCAGAGCAGTCTGCCAACACCAATAGGGGCAATCCAGTGCAAAGTTAGTCACTGCGGTACCTTTTAAAGCTAGTGCTGACTCTGAGCAAAGCCCTACAGTTGAGTCAAATCACCTGAATGAGACACTTACTAAAATCGTTTATAGTATAGATCACCAGGACCATGAATGCAGTGTTGTACTGTACGATACATGTACTTTATTCTTTTTCCCTTGTTGGATATCATGTGACCGATGAAATTAAGTCTTGCCAGAGCAGAAACATTTGATATTTAGTCAGACTGACCTTTGGATGGGGTTAACAGGCCTATCAATGCTCCAAACTATCAGTGTAGTGAAAGTCAAAGAGAGTACTAATATGATATGTGATAGCCTGATAGGAGACAACACATGGCAAAGAAAAATATAGCTGATTCATACAATCTGTAAATTTCATAAAGTTTACAATCCCCAGAAAAATTAAGTTTAAGCTTTAATTCATTTGGCTCTGCCTGTCACACAGTAAAATAATGTTATATCATAACTGTATTTTTTGATCAGGTTAAACCATTTACAGAAATTCAATTGAAATTTCCATATTGATGTGTGACGAGTAATTAAACTGTGATACAATGGACTGAGTGTGCATGCATATTTAATATATCATGTTAAGGTTCTACATGTTAGCCAAATATAATATGCTTGGCATATTCAACCCCCAAAACTAAATTATATAAAACAAATAACTATTAGATACAAGTTCCTGGAGAAAATAGGTGACAGAAAGATGCTACAAATCTCATACAGCAAAAAAAAAAAGCACAGCCCTGAGACTTCAGACAAGATTCTGATGTAAAGTAGGAAAAATGTCTATAGACATTTCTTACTACACTGTTTACTCTGGACCTTAAAAACTAGCTTAGACGCTTGCCTATGTGTGCTAATACGTTTTTTTTTCCAGCCCCCCACAAAAAAAATCTCAATTTTCTTTGCAAAGAAAAGAACACTGACCACCAGTAAATGATAAAAACAACTCAATATCAATTGTACTCTTCACAGCCTGTGGCGCTAAATCACTACTCAAAATATGCAGCACTGACAATTTAGCTTTAGCCACTAGGGAAGAAGTGTAGGAGTGCTCAGCTGCACCGATGCAAGACCTGTGATAATTGCTTGCAAACCTTATTTATTATTAATAAAAACAAGCAAAGGAGAAGCGTGACTGCAGAGCAAGTCATTTAAAGACTGTCATGATGCCATTACAAAAATTATCTCGGAAAGTAGTCCTTATTCCATAGTGCATGCTGTGCAAAATCATCAAGCACTCAAGTCCTCTGAGCATCACATAAACATCAACCAATGGCTGCTATGTCCCTGAGGATAAATCCATTGCTTAGCATTGCAGAAACGTGCCACACAGCCGAGTTTACACTGGAGTCTCTGCATTATCATTGAGAAGGACAGCAGGGTCTCTCAATCAGGACATCAGCAGGGTAATGCGGCAGATTTGAGCATTTTTGGCATTCTCCTTTGGCATGTCCATCACTCTGATTGCTAAGAGGAGACCAGTGGCCTTGATGAAAAGCTTATCTCTGACTGGAATCTCTGTCCGGTAGCAGACTAAGATATATTGAGAACAACATCTGCAGGACACACACACGCACACACATACCATACTCTTAGCCATGATTCAACATCCTTTGCCTTTGATATTCGCTCACAAAGTGAATTTAAAAGCCATTGATTTTTTTCTCCCACTGGCAAAGCAGCCTATGATTCAACAGTCTCAACCTCAAGCTCTCTAGGCTTAAAATCCTCACACTACACACATCAACCACACACACACATACACTAATACACAAACACACACAAGCTCTCACACATTAACCAATAACCTGACACTATCTGTGGCATAATCTGTAGTGAGTATAGTTAGTTCTGTCACATGCATTGAAGCATGTCTTGATGCATTTCGTGTTGGGTTTCTGCAACGGATGAATGAATCCTCTCAGGGCCTAAGCTGACGCTCATACAAGCTTTCAAGCTAATAAACGAATAAGACGAATAAAACTATTCCTATGCCTAGGGACCTCATTCATAATGTATAACGTATTTGATGTTATGCAGAACTTAAAAAAAAAACCTCAAATCGTAATGTCTGAATTCCTCTACTGCGTTCATAATATAAGAATTATGATTTTTTTTGTGTTTGTGTGTGTGTGTGTGTGAGAAAGAGAGAGTGTGTGAGAGAGAGAGCGAGCGAGAGAGAGAGAGAGAGAGAGAGAGAGAGAGAGAGAGAGAGAGAGAGAGAGAGAGAGAGAGAGAGTCCCCTATTAGCACCAGGTTAGATTTGAAGTGTTGTATGACGGTGTGTTTCAAAGTTAATCCTTCTAGTGACCTGCTACTGTATAAATGATTCTGTTCTCTAGTTTTTCATATGAAGCTGCTATCCCTTTCAGTCAGGTCATTACTCTTCCAGGCCAGTAGAGGAACCCTACCTTTGAATTCTAACCTCTTCCTGTATACAGACTATAAGGCTAGAACCCTACCATGTTCTTAGTACTGTTCCTGCATTTGCAAGTTTACTTACTATATTCACAATGATGGTAGTTTACAGTCAATTTCTGCAAGAGCTCCCAAAGAGGAACATCAATTCTTCCCTTTTTTCAGATATGTAACAATACCTATGAAGCCCCAGGCTTTGAACGTCATGGTTCATTATATGTACACAGCTACAAAGGTACGAATATACCTATGTTACCTATATACAGTACACAACTCAATAAGCAAGTAGTACATTGCAAAGTCTTGTAAACCCCTACTTATGTGTATATAATATCATGTGATTGCTTTTAGTATGTTCTATGTGACCCTTGTATTGTGTTTCAACTGCTCTATGGATTTGGACATCTCAGGTGTTTGATTAAACATCCTGCACATGAATTCTCATATATCTTACGTTTATCAGGTGAGTGCATTTTCTTCTTTTTTCCTACATGAGGAAACATTTTTAAATACTTTTTCCTGGTATACATATGTGGTAGATGGACTGTGCTTCAAAAAGCATGCTAAAGAAATAAGAAAGAACTCTTACAGAGAGAAATTCCCCATAGCCCTCCCCTACTGACGGCCATTTTTCCAGCTCTGACTGAAGGTAAAGCACGCTCTGAGCTGTGGTCTGCCAGATGACAGATGAAAGACACACAGCCACTGAAAATAAAGGAAAAAAACTAAGGGCAACAGTGACCTCACTGGAACAAACAGAAGAAAGGGCATTTAACTACAAAGAGCTTGAAGGATCCTGAAAAACCGTTGCATGAATTACTGTGTTTATGTATATAAGATATTGAAATTCAAATGCATGCAAGTAGAAATACACAGTGAGATCACTCTCCAGTCGAGCAGTGTGGAGCTGCAAAGCACTTAAGCGCTCAGCACGTAGCAAAGCTTCAGGGACTGGCACGGATATGATGAGCTGCCTCCGTGTGTCTGCCATGAATATGGAAGCACTAGAAACTGCAATGTGCAGGTACTTAGCTTAGAGACAGACAGGAAAAAAGAAATTTACAGAAAAAGGCTGCTCTCTCTCTCTCTCTCTCTCTCTCTCTCTCTCTCTCTCTCTCTCTCTATTTTGAGGAGAAAAGTGTGCAACACTGACACATATTTTCCAAGCAGAGAGCAAAAATGTGTGAGCAAGTGTGTGAGTGAAAATTGTTCTAATTATGCAACGCTCTCTCTACCGATTTTTCTCTCTCTTCCACACCATTTTGTCTTACAGTTTTGTCTCTCTTCCGCACTCACACACACACACACACACACACACACACACACACACACACACACACACACACACACACACACACACACACACACACACAAACACACACACACACACACACACACAGAAGCCTCCAGACCATACTTCGAGAGAAGCTAAAACAAGTATACCTTATCAGATATTTCATTTCAGGTTACCATGGCAACAGTAGCATTTATCACAAATATTTGTGTACACTCTCAGCTGATGCACACCACAGGCTAGACAGAGAGAAAAAGGGGGAAAAGGAAACTTTAACTTTATCATTGGCCCTGGGAAGAGAATAGAGGGGGAGATTGATCAGCTCCATCCATTCCTGAAAGCCAGGCTGACAATGAAAGAGAGAGATGATGGGGTTTAAATAATTTCATAGGCTCCTTTCAATTTGCAATCCAGTAGAAATATATTACTGCCTGTATTGTGAAAATGTACTTTTTCTTTGTTCAAGGACACACACAACAGATTTTTTTTTGTCTGAAAAAGGCTGCAAATATATATATATATATATATATATATATATATATATATATATATATATATATATATATATATATATATATATATATATATATATTCTGACCAGCATTATTTCATGCAGAAATAATAGATATGGCCTTTTTTAAAGCATATACTTATAAATCCATGCTACTGGCACTGAGCAAGTTGTATACAAAAGTGCAAAAGTTTTCACACCCCACAAAAAAATGAAAAAGGCATTTTGTGTTGACATTTATTAGGTTTGTAACAAAAGGTCAGTTAGTGAATGCTAAGATATAGACATACTAAATTAAATACATCTAAATGTTTGCATCACCCTTTCTGTATGTTATATAAATATTCTTATGCCTTCCTGTAATTTTCCCAGTGTTGTAATGTAACGGAGTAGAAATACTTCACGTATCTGTACTTTACTTCGCTATTTAAATTTATGTCAACTTTCACTTTTACTCCACTACATTTCCTAGATAAAATGTATACTTTTACTCCGTTATATTTCCACTAATGTCTTCGTTACTCGTTACTACAAAATAAAATCAGAAGAAATGTGTGCGACTGCAATAAGGGAGGTTTGGCGAATCACTGCTCCTAGATTGCATTATGCTCCGCACGCTCTACGGAGGAGCACAGGTACGCGCAGCGTGCACGCGCACTCAGAGCTGGAGGCATTTATAACGTTAATCGGCTGAAAGCTGCAAATACGGCAACCAAAAGCAGTGAAATTTCGCTATTCTTATTACCAGAGTTGTAGCACAAACAAAATATTAATGCAAACATTCCATAAAATACTAAATAAAAATAACATTTATTGATTTGGTCTTGAAGCCTGTGACCCGAGGTAGTTTGGATAAGCGGTAGAAAATGAGTGAGAGAGTGAGTGAGTGAGTGAGTGAGTGCATTCATTGGACACACTGTTTGTAGAGAATGGACACATACATGAACTGAGTTGATTCAAGACTGTCATCATTACATCATGTATAAAATTTTGGTGTCCACTTTTGCCATTTTAAATAATACCATAACTTTTGGCTTACTATGTAGTCATATAATATATAATATAAAACTCTTCTTGTTTTAAATTCTCACTGAGGGCTAAAACCACTAAAGATGAAATCCTAGAACCGCCCCTGATCTTATACCTACCGAAAATTACAGAATTTTTAATTTTTACTTTCACTTCAAATACTTAAGTACATTAAATATCAGAAAATTACTTTTGATACTTAAGTACAGTATACATCAGATACATTAAGACTTTTACTTGAGTAATATTCTAAAAGGTGACTTTCACTTCTACCAAAGTCTTTTTCTAGTACGATACTTGTACTTTTACTCAAGTATTGCTTTCTAGTACTTTATACAACACTGAATTTTCCTTCTATCCATTGTGCATCCACTAAGTAGCTACTGGATCCTCTGAGTTGTCATTTTTGCCCCATCTTCTGACATTTCTCTTCTTCTTTTACGTTTAATTCTAAATTACTTTATATTTTTAAAATAAAATTAAGTTTAATTCTAAATTGAAGAAAGTTCAAACTCCTAAATAATATGTTTATATTGAAATATCTGTGATTGGGTAAAAACCGTTTGGCCAAATTTTTGAGCTGTTAGGGTTCATGTGCTGCTCTAGATTCATAGGGAGATGTGTTCACAACCACAATGGTGTTTAATGAGAGAAAAAAATCAACATAATAGTTTCTCAAGAGCTTCTTTTCTCACTTATTTTATAATGTTAATAAGAAATCTGTTTGATTTAATGCAGCCACCAAAGTTGGACCCAGAGTTCCAGCATATAATTCAGCTATCGAACTCATTTAATATCTCAGTCAGTTAACGACGTATGAGTTGATGGGGATGACGGCATCGATATTAGTAATGGTTTTAAAATTAAAGCTCTGGAAGCTGATGTGTCTAAACAGAGTATTCAGGTAGGGAGGTGAGAGAGCTGGACAGACTAAACGACTAAAGTGCCGCTGCATGATGGCAGTATCTACACTGCTTTGTGTGAAGATGAAGCGAGCAGGTAAGTCGAACAGGTAATGTAGGATATCGTTATCTCAAGCAAATCTAGAGCAACATGTCAATGAAAATGTAATAGAAAAAAATACACTTTCTATGTTAGATTTTTTTTTATGTTTGATAGGCTTTCATTCTTAACTTCGTGGAGAACATTTAATTTAATTCCCAATTCTTATTCATGCAATTGTTAAACTACTTTTACATAAAACAAAATACAAGAAAAACACATTCCTCATCCTTTCCATATTCTGTTTAACATTCCACATCATAAAACCACTTAATCATAGCACTACAAAAGCTTTGTCAAGCACTACATAGCACTTTATCAAGATAACAAGTGTCAAGTATGATGACCAGGCCTTTGCTGTGCTAGCTAATGCTGGGGAAGTTCCTGCTAACTGCAGCAGCATTGGTGTCCCAAATGGCAGGAAGTGTAAGCTATTTCCATCCTCCTAAACGTGCAGTATCTCATCCTGCTCTCTGGGGTCAGCACAAAGGGCCAATTAATGCAGCGGAAAACCCGCCAAGGTAAACATTCAGGGCAGAAGAATCAAAACCATAATAAAGCCATCTCTAATAACAAAAGGGAGGATAGAAAGAACTTTCATATAACCAACCAAATGAAAATATACCAATTGCAGAATATACATCTTTACAATAATGAGGGTTTTCTTAGTGCGCCTCACCTCACTCTGACTAGCATTAATGAACTGTATCTGGTAGACATTGAAGTATATATTATTCCTTATTAAGAAAATTAATGGCATGGAGGTGCATGTGCAGCAACATGAAGGCTTTAGAGTTCAGCGCTTTTTGGAGTTTGTGTGTGTTTGTGCATTAGAAGGTCACAGACTCCCACTTGCAATTCGCTGGCTCACTTTAAACACCAAACAAGAGCAGGAATTACATCTGGGCAGATCCAGTCCCACTTGTAATTCATTTTTCCTGATGAAAGTGTGCATGTTGTGCACGCTCAGGTTTTAGTGGCTGACTGGGAGTATGTGGGCTCACATGTAAAGAGAAGTCATCATAATCATAAGTCTCATCCTTAAAGATGAGGATGGTAAGAGAGTCAGGAGAGTAATGATATATCACCCATGCTTAACAATCTATAAATGGCATAGTCATTATTGACAGTGTGATTTAATGGAGACAAAAAAAATCTTTTACATAAATTACAAATAGTACGTTTATAATGGCCAGGGGGGAAAAATGCAAATGACCCAAAGACCTCTATGCATCTTTACTCTCTCTTTCTCTCTTTCAAAAAAGGATGTGGTACTGTATGGGTAATGAAATGAAATCCAGAAAACTAGCAAACTGTTTGCTAGTAACCAAGTTCTAATACAGTATATCTCATATAAACATTCAGAGTGTGATTCAGGGAGGTGGAAGCTTAGTGGTTAAAGTGTTAGTCAACCAATCAGAAGGCTACCACTGATGGGCCCTGTGTAAGGCCTTTAAACCTCAATTGCTCAGTTTTATAAAATGAGATAAAAACGTAAGTCAATCTAGATAAGGGTGTCTGCCAAATGCCTTAAATGTAAGTGATTCTCAATTCACAATGTCTAAGTGATTTACTGTATTGAACAGTATGAAGCATTTCAAAATATATCATAGCAACACATTTGTTCATGACTAAGTGAACTAGCTTTCCTAATTAGATAGCCATTATCCTAGCTTTATTTTGCCACAGGTAGATTTTCAGCTTCACAAAACCTGAACTGTCAAATTCTTATGAAAGTGTTAAACAAATCTCTAACACACCCACAATTACTAAAATAAGCTGAGCTAGCCAGATGGTAAAATAGCCAATGTTTAATATTTGTAGTAGACTCAAGTTTGGATTTTAGCCTCAATTTAAAATGTTTCTTGCGATTTAACAGAATTAACAGTAGCCGGTCTGGTCAGGATACGATAACAAACATGATTTTTATTCTAGCTAGCCTGCTATCTCAGCATGCAAATTCTGTGGCCAAACGTTTTGAGCTCATACAGAACGCTCCCAAATTCTGTATTAAATTTGACCCACATACCAGTCTATATAATCAGAATCAGCCATCCAAGAGAAGTCAGAAGTATGTTTAAGTTCAGGAATACTTTTAAAACAATTCTTTAATGCGGTTTATATCAGTCAACCATCAAATTATACCAACCATCAAATTATTCCATTTGGCTCCTGTAACGACTCATGGTTGTACATAGTACCGGTTCAATGGAGGTTGGACTTTTCCATGTGAGGTTGGTCTCTGGTTGTAAACATTAGCCTGAAACAATTTTTTGTGGCCTTATTTGAAACCGACCTGCAAATTGGTCTTTGACAGAACTTTGGCATCTGGCTATTTTCTAATTTAATCCACACCTAACTCTTCAGCCAGCTCAGCATTTCAAGGACAGAATCAATCGCTTTCACAGAAACATTTAGAGAATGGATTTACATCCACTCTGAATTTAATTAATTTTAATAAACATGCTGGAGGCTGGCACTGGCTTTCTGCTGCATGATGCAGAGGGCATGCCAGTGAACTGAGAACGACATGAACGAGAAGCATCACAAATAACTGCCGGCTTAGCCAGGTGTTGTTTTGCTGCAAAATAATGTGTAATGTATCTTTATAAATAAAGCGACAGGTCAGTTGCTGGAGGTTGGCATTCACAATATAGTGACATTGAAAAATACTTCTTGTCACGCACATGTGTTATGTGCAAGACAACACACAGATACACAGAGAAGCACGCAGGTCTCCGGGAGCTTTTTGTTTCTCGTTTGGATGCCACTCCTCTGAGGTTGATCGGGCAAAAGTGCAAAAGCAGAGTGTCCTGCCCTTCATCATATTTGATGTGCATCATAAAAAGCAGACGTGATGCATTGCCTTTTAGCATAGAGCTAGGGACCAAAGCGGTGTCCCTGTGTGTAAGACAGAGATCAGGTCTCTCATCAAAGGGGTCAGGACTATGTGGCCCTTTAACACTGCCCCTGGCTCTGAGCATTAAACATCAGATAAACGCAATATGAAGCAACAAGATGGAACTGTTCCTATTCCCTTACCTACAGTACGTGTTTGTTAAGGCCTGTTCGTTATGGACTCTTTTTACAAGAAGAGGTAGAGCAATATAATTATTAGCAAAGTATCTCTGGGATTTAATTCCCACACAAATCCATCAAATCAGTCATTTTTCAGACTGTGTGTTCACCTGGCTGGAAAGATTATGCCGTATTCTACCTTCTGTTAAATGAATACTAATAACCACACATAATGTGCAGTACATATCTCCTGATTAAATCGAGATGGAATATTTAAAGTTTTAAGATTCAGTTATTTTTCCTGTGTGAGAAGAGATTTTGCACTGGCAAACAATAAAATATAGATACTATTTAAAAGGATTTTTTCAGATAAGCATCACTCCTAAGGGTTTTCAGTAAGTTAATGAGTTTGTGGCGGAAGTACTGTATATCCTACTGACATGTTATTGTCATGTGACCCAACAGTCAACGAAAACTTCCCAAAGATGAATAACAAGTGTTTAAAACAAAAGTCCAAAACAACCAGGTTTATGTAGTACACATAGAATTATACTGTAATGACAAATATGTAAATTCTCTCTCCTTTGCACAGAGATTACTTATCCCCTGCGAATAGGTACATGCTCTAGCAACATTACTTAAAAACATAAGTAAAAAATCTTATCCTATCTGAATAACTCTTTAGAAGACCTTGGCGGTGTGTGTGTGTGTGTGTGTGTGTGTGTGTGTGTGTGTGTGTGTGTGTGTGTGTGTGTGTGTGTGTGTGTGTGTTGTTGTTGTTGTTGTTGTTTTTTCCCTTGGGTGGGGGGGTGGGTATCTGTGACTGACACCAAGTCTTCATCAAGGACAATATCAACATGAAGGACACCAACAGAAACATACGTTGGTACTGAACATGGTGAGACTTCATTCAGTCTTCAGAAGATATGAATGCACAAAAATGCATTTTTCCTTCTGACTTATTATAGAATGTTTTGCAATCTGTAGTATAAAGGAGCAGGGATATTTTACATTTAAAATTTATAAATGTATATATTATATTTAAATTCTGTAAATGATGTGATATACTGCCTACGTTTTTATCTTGCTCACTCACTCACTCATCTTCTACCGCTTATCCGAACTTCCTCGGGTCACAGGGAGCCTGTGCTTATCTCAGGCGTCTTTGGGCATCGAGGCAGGATACACCCTGGATGGAGTGCCAACCCATCGCAGGGCACACACACACTCTCATTCACTCACGCAATCACACACTACGGACAATTTTCCAGAGATGCCAATCAACCTACCATGCATGTCTTTGGACTGGGGGAGGAAACCAGAGTACCCGGAGGAAAAAAAACCTGTCTGATATTATTTGTACGAAAAATAGGAGTGTGTAAAACCCAGTGTGTAGAGCCAGCTGCAGGGACTTCTATATCAACTACAGTACTTGAACAGGTATCTCCCAGAAATGTTATTTCCTTCCTCTTTCTCCAAGAGAAACCATGGTGTTTTGTCCAAAACAAACACCTAGACCCTTCCCAAATCCTTAACTCTACCCACAATATACACGTCAGTAGTTCTGTATGTCTAATTAATGCTCACTGGTAACAGTAAAACCAGGTAGGCTTCAGAATGTCTTTACAAATAATAAATAATCCACAATAGTTACAATAAGACAGAAACAACCATTAATTATTAATAAGAGATGATATATGTTTATAAACAAATAAATAAATAAACATTAACCCAACCCCAACTGTTTCACTTTTCCCATGACTACCATGAGAAAGAAATCTCTTTGAATTAGGATGAGGTTTAAAAAAAAATGTCTAATATCCCTGCAACCTTAAGAATTTGTAGTAAATGATATGATATTTTGGCCAAATGTAAGTTTGTTTTTGTTTGTAAGCTTAAAAAAATGTATCATGTAATAGCCCACTTATGACCGTTTTACACTTGTGCAATTCTAATTGTCTTTTAAGATTATTATCTGTCACACTTTCTAGAATATAGAATATTATATTTTTCTACCACCACTACAGTATTTGTGGCTGTCCTGATTTTCTTGTCATTTCCTGCTGTCCTCCTATTGGTGGCTTTTAGATGAGTGACATGGCAATGATCACACTCTTTCAATTTCACTTTTAAAACATTTAAGTCATTTTGTTGTTGTCTTTAGTCAGAATTGCATTGAATCCGCTCAGCACATCAGTTTAGGAGAGCCTGAAAACAAACACGCTTCATGTTTAAATTTAACCAATGAAAGTGAGTTTCAACCTGACTACTAGAATCATATGAAGTCTACACCAAGTGATTTGAGAAACACAGTGGTAGTATAAATGTCTCACAGTCAGCATCACCAACAGTGTTCCCGTTTAATTAGCAGCAGAAACACATGCCTCACACTGAATTAACATCAATCTATGATTGTTGATGAAGTACAGATTGCTGATAGAAGTGTTTCTACAGGACTGGCAACACTTACATTTTTTGGGGCATTGAGAATGATCACTAAAGTCCAACACAAATGTCAAAATGTGAGAACGATAAAACCTTTCGTAGGCAACCTTTGATGTACGGCAAACGTGTCAGGGAAACTGGGCAGCTAAAGTGACTAGCAAGACTAGCTAGCATTATTCCAGTCTATTTACATGAACATACACATGGTCACAGTGACAATTGAATTGAGGATGCTAATTATTAACTAAAAGTTAAGTAAAAGTAAAGGTTTGGAGCAAAGCTCTCTTGGATTAATTGATTAGTTATTTAGCAATTGTCCAAACTAGAGTCTATAAAGTATGATAGTAATGCGTAAACATTATCAAATGTGCTGTATTTGATTTGGTATAATAAACGTTTAATTAGTCGGAAAGAATTCTGGCTACAGTAGACATTTATGCTTTTTTAGCCTAGCTTTAACATTAGAACATTTAAGTATCAATTAGGATAAGTATTATTGCTACTTACTGCAGTATGCTTGTATTTATATTCTAAAATAAAATAAATAATACTTCTGGATGCATAATGATGATTAATATTGGTCAGATGACAAAAACGGTTCATGTGCACCTTGGAATTTTGACAACAATTTATTTTATCTCTATAATTGCATCTAACTGCCAGGAGTTGAATTCTTGTTTCATCTAAATTGAATAGAAGCCCATTTGGCATTAGATATCTGCCGGAACTTTGTGCTGACTCCAGCAGAAGCTTCTAAAAGCACTATGCCTCAAACCATCAGTGACAGCCATGGACTTAGTAAGACTTTGGTATATAAGACTATTCATAATGCTCCTATTGCGTGCAACCTCCTGGATCCAAATTACAATTAAATGTTGAGGTATTGTTATTAAATCACCAGAGACTCTTTGCTTATATCGCAGTCAATATGAGTTATAAAGTATTCATCTGGGTCGAGTCTGCCAGATAGCAAGGAATGGAGGCTTGGAAATGGTTAGCTACTGGGTGATGGTGGATATCCTCTCTGAATATATTTGCACTCATTACTCAACCATTACTTGACCAAAACTGCAAAGTGTTTTAACAATACCCAGCAAAGGTCATGGAATAATGGTGGAAAATGAGGTTTAAAGTGTGTGCATTGATGTACAACGTTTCTAAAAAATCTGACACACTCTTAATTTGTACTGTAAATAATCTCAGAATCACACTATCCATTATCACCCAAAGGAGAATGTGCTTTCTTATGCGGTTTCTTTTTTTTTTTTTGCCAGTGTTGCCTTTGGCTTGCTCATTAGAGGTCTGCTTTGCAACCATGTTTGTTTTTAGTGCTAGACAAATAAAATAGAATTCAATTATTGGGGAAGTCCAAGAGGAAGAAGAGATGGAGAACAAAAAAAAAAACAGCAGGGGAGAACATTACTCTTCCTGACCTGAAGACAGAAGGGAAATGCCATGCTAGTGTGGGTGCACAACTAAGTTTTTTATTATGATGTTTCGGTTGTTGCTTAGGCTTAAGTACATTTTTCTTGGGTCTGCTGGGAAATGTAATTTTTTTTTTTTTCATATTTTCTGTTATTAAGCACTCTGTGGAAATGATCTTGTTAAAGGATGCCAAATAACTATAACAAAGTAAAGGAAGAAGCCATAAAACTAGAAGCACAAATTTAGGAAAATAAGTCATTATTAAAAAAAAAAAGAAATATGTATACAAATTAAACTATTATATAATAGTTTCTAATATTTCTGGCATAGAATCCATCAAATTAAATAAGAAATTAGTTTCATTAGTGTTAGTTGATCATAATAAATAGTAGGGTTCAATTAGTAAGCACCAGGTCATTTTTTACAGTCGGAATACTTATCGGTTCTGATATCGAAGACGTTTTATTCACTACATGCCCAAAAATTCCTGGATACCTGACCATGACATCTATACTGTATATGAGCTTTGTTCAGCATCCCATTCTATATTGTTCTCTCCTTTACAGTTATAAGAACCTCCGGTCTCTTGGGAAGACTTTTCACTTTCGGAGCGTGGCTGTGGGATTTGCTTACTCCAGAGCCACCAGAGCATTAGTGAAATCAGGCACTGATGTGAGGAGGTCTGGGGTGCACTTGGTGTTCTAGTTCATCCCAAAGGAGTTCAGTGGGAATGAGGTCAGTGCTTTGTGCAGGACACTTCCATGCCATTGTTTGAAAGCCAGGTCTTCATGGAGCGTGATCTGTGAACAGTAGCATTGCCATGCTGGTTCAGGTTTAGGTCTCTTTGTTCCAGTAATTGTAGTATTATAAAGCTACAACATACAAAGCACTGCACCACACTTCTTCAGATCCTCTAGGACTGCTCATCTGGTCTCACTGTCTCTCAGGATGTACAAAAAAAGGCAGGCATCAAGACGTTTCTCTGTTCTGGTAGAACACATTTCCCCTAGATGTCCAAACAATTGAGTCACTGTTTGTCTTCAAACAATGTCTAAATATCTACCTCTTCCTGAAGTAACTGAAATTTCTGACCTACAGTAAGTGCCTGTATCAGGATGTATTTATTGAATAAAACACTTCTGTAAGTAGCTCTGGATAAAAGTGTCTGCCAAATACCATAAGTGTAAATGTTATACAAAGACAGTTTATAAAACTGTGTGTTTATAACAGTTTAGGGAAGACCTGTATATGGGTGTGATGGTCAGGTGTCCACAAATATTTGGTCATATTGTGTTTCATGTCTTTATACAAAATCTTGCTCTTGTTCTTTAATACTATCTCGTGCATGTTACCATATACTGGATGTCTTTGGTCTAAATTGTTCTATAATTTGAACTAGATGAGGTTCAGGCTGTGGTTGAGAGGCATGCAGTGGGAATGTAGATGAGACATTAATTCTTTGTCTTTATTCCAAGAAACACTGTCAGACAAAGAATGATAGTACCCACTCTTCTTCTGGGGTAAAATTCTGAGTACACGACTGTCCTCCCTAAGTTTACCCCTGTCTGTCCTCAACTCTGCAGTCCTCCTATTTGCCAATCTATAAATGTCCTGCCATTTGTTGTAGACATCATGGCCTGTTCCACTGTGGTAGCTGCATGCACTTCATCATTCTGCAATGTCATCCCTATTTTTTCATTGATGGATAAGCTGCTTTGAGACAGCAAACATCTTTCAAACAAGAACATAATTCCTTTTTTTTTTATTCTTTTAGATTTCCATATGTTATCTGTTATTTTCAAAAAGTGCAACTTGCCTGAATGGATTCCTATTTGTTCCTATTTGTAAATTTAGAATTTCTATAAATTGCATTCTGACTGTTGATTAATTTGCTTTTTGACAGAATGTGAATATTTGCATTATTTGCATTTTGCACTGAAAAGAAATGATAGATTACTACATGTTCACAAGATCATTAAACTTGGCTAGAAGAACCTCCATAATTTTAAAATCCAATTTGTTCACTCCCAACATCTTGCTTCCAATTTGTGCTTACACCATTTGCAGTGTTGCACTTGGTGTGTACAGACTGTAAGAAACCATAAATATACATCTCCAAAAGGACTGTTTTTATTTACTTACTAATCCTATGTAGAATTTCTTTCTATAAAGATCATGCTGGGAGTCACAAATACAGTGATAAAAACATTTTGCCTAACAATGTCTGGAAAAAACTGTTAAGCTATGTGTGATTTACTTACACAGTTAAAGATTTATTCGGGCTTTATTCAGACAGAAGTGTAATAAATTTCTTCTGTAATCGGATACGGGCTGTCAAAGTGTTTGCGGTGATCCTGCGTCACAGTTCGAATTCTTTCATTCATTCATTTTCTACCGCTTATCCGAACTTCTCGGGTCACGGGGAGCCTGTGCCTATCTCAGCCGTCAAGGCAGGATACACCCTGGACGGAGTGCCAACCCATCGCAGGGCACACACACTCTCTCATTAACTCACGCAATCACACACTACAGACAATTGTCCAAAGACGCCAATCAACCTACCATGCATGTCTTTGGACCGGGGAGGAAACCGGAGTACCCAGAGGAAACCCCCGAGGCACGGGGAGAACATGCAAACTCCACACACACAAGGCAGAGCCGGGAATCAAACCCAACCCTGGAGGTGTGAGGCAAATGTGCCTACCACTAAGCCACCGTGGCCCCCACAGTTAGAATTGAATATTTAAATGCATTATTATGTAGTTTAAATTCAATATTTAAGACCTTTTACTTTTGGGGGTAACCAGACCCTCATATACAGTCAGGACATTAAAGCTCCATGTCAGCAGAGGTCTCCCTTCCCTGAATGCCAATCGTACAATCCTAATCTACGTCTACTTTAGAAACCATATACGGCTAACAAAAGCATAGCTTTGATGTGAAGACTTGAATGTTATTGGTTTTGAACTTATTGTTTATTTTTCATGTGTGTTTTCCAAAAATTACATGAGATGAGTCAAATAAAGCGGTAAATCCAACAATCAATAATAATGCATTAAGCACAATACATTTTCCGTTCTGAATATCAAAACATGTCCTTTGATCCACCCAAGGTGTGGCAGCAACTGAGGATCAAATTCAATAGCTCTGGAATGGGGCGCAGAGTCAAATACCAAATAGATCTTTCATTAAATCCAACAATCGAACAGTCAATTAGGAAAACCTTGCAAGAGAGCCATCTGCATAACATTGCTTAAACTTGTCTATGATTGATTATTTGCTTATTATCAGAGGGGTTATTTATCTATTCAAGGAAAATGATCATTTAACAGCGCTTTGAACATGGTGGCTGTGCTGGTGTATCATATTTCCCCAGTAGACAGCATGCATATCAACAAATTAATGCTCTGAAAAGAGAAACGATGATTGCTTTCTGTCGGATGAGTGCCAAATTATGTCTGGCTCCCACCCATTCTCCATTCAAACGCTAGCCCAGATACTCACGCATGTCCATGTTATGAGGAACCTGATCAAAAAGACATGTTTTGTTATAACTCTTGGGATCTTTTAGTTTTGATCCACATCTTTTACACTGAGCCGTGGTCGTGTTGTGTCAGCATGCCGTTAATCTGCTGTGTAGTGTATAGTAGTGTAACTTGTTTTGCATTTGTTTTGCAAGTAGTTTCAATAAAAATATTAATATTGATGTCAGGTCACAGCTCTGCAGGAGCCGAATAAAGGGTAAAGCATGCCTAAAGCACTTAAAGGAGATTTTTCATTTGCATTCTTTTTAATAAATGTTACCTTTTTGGGTGGAAGAAACAGCGAAGTCTAGGAAACATTCATTCTGCACAGTTTAGACACATTTGTCATTGTGGCTCGCTAAATTGATGATGTTTCTAAATTAGTTTTGTAAAAGTCATTGCCTAGGCAGCTCTTCTAGTTTCTGCTGAATAAAATGCTGTTTTTATGTTCCAGAGAACAGAAATGTACAATGATGTTGGGATTCTGAGAACAACAGATGCACAATTATCATTTTAAGATGAAGTACAGATATAGTTGAAGCCATGGCATTTTTGAACACTGCTTTGGGGGAAATGGGATTGGGTAAGTGTAGTCATGCAAACACATTTAACTTGTGTTAGCACTATCAGTGGCAGAATGCCAACCAAAAGCCCCATTTGCTGTTTAATCTTTCATACAGCTTCCAAACTTTCAGGAAATAAAAACCTTGTTTGGTGAATACTGATGGCAATTCTGGTACTCAGTGACATTTGTTTTATTATCAGAATATAATTAAGAACATCAGACACAGTTTACTGTAATTTAAAAAAAAATATAGCCGCCATTGAGTCAAGCACCCTTTAGTATCCCGTAGTATCCACTATGACCAGTTCTTGCCAAGTTACGTAACCCATGCTGCATAAGGTCCATGACTGAAGCTCAAAACTGACACTATTAAATGTCTGCTAAAATGTTATTGGATGATGAGACAGACTACTACCTACTGGGAAGAAGAAGAGCGGGAAGAAGAAGAGCAAGAAAAAGGAGAGCAAGAAGAAGAAGAGCAAGAAGAGGAGCAAGAAGTGTTTTGTATTGTGTGTTTGCCTCGCACTGTTTGCACTAGATTGCACACGATGCACTTCATGTGGCTAGGACAACTTAGCCCTTAGCTCTTTGTTGTTTTATGTGGCTCCATGTTGTTTTATGGAGCACCATAGATCTGGAGAAGCGCCGTTTTTTTTTCACTGTGTTCTGCGTCAGCTATGGTTGAAAAGACAATAAGAGATTCTTGGCTTGATTTGACATGAATTGACATTAGGATTTATAGCATTAATAAGGAAGGTTAATTTATTCTGTCAGAGCAGAAGAAACACAAGTTTAATACAACTAGGTCCCACTGAAGGACCTTGGGATTAAGTGACATGATAAGTACTAATTTAGTGCCTTTGTGTCTCAAATTTACATTAGGAGTTTCAGTTAATTGGTGTGTGAAATAGAAATAAGATTTTAGATCTATCTAATTAGGGACCTGTCCTGTCAGTTAGAAAACAAGAGAGAAAGTGAGAAGGAAATTGTTTCTACGCTCAATAGAGGGCAAAGGCAAATTAAAACACCTTTTTGTACTAAAAAGTGTAAGTCTTACGGTTTGATGGAATCTTGGACATTAAGGTTCAAATTAAATTAAACACTTTGTTCTATTTGTTTGGTGCTCTGTGAAACTAGGTGGATCCCACTGTGGCTAAATTTCGGACAACAGCCAAAAATGCAAAAACTCAGCATTGATCGCATTGATTAAACTGGCTTGTTACCCAGTGTAACAAAAGAAGTGGTAGTGCAGTGGTAAAAGCAGTCAGGCCGCCCAAAAAATGTCTAAAGTCTTCTTAAGCGAGCATGATTTCCTCAAAATTTGATTTCCACCAAAATTGAACCAAACAGACATGATTTCAATACTGTAAGTAAAAGTGAACAGTTTGTGACCAATTTAATACCCTGACTTTAATGTGGATGGTGCTGGAGATACAAATGACATGCCATTTTGCTTTGCTATATAGTAATTCTCTGGTCAACATTGTAAAATACTTTGTATGTTTTATTTATGGAAGGAACTGTCATGCAGCAGGTAGAATTTTTTTCCACTTCAATGCTCCTGGATCCCTTATTCAATATGACTCTGTTCAAGGTCTGTACGAAGTTTTACATATTGTCGCTATACCTGTGTGTTTTTAGTCCCACCACCCTTTTATGACATGAAGTAGACTAACTACATTAACGTGCCCCCAGTTGTGAATCCTGATCAAAATGGAATGGCTATTTACTCTTATTTGACCCAATATATAGGATGATGTACTCTTTTTATATGGTCACTTGTGTTTTTTCTAGTGCAGAGAGCTTATCTGTGAGTCATGACAGTTCTGCTCACAGATAGATGGGCACCTCCAAAGCCTCAAGGATTGGCCTTGCTCACGGCACATTAAAGAAGCCAAACTGAACCTTGCTGTTCTGTTATTCTGACATCTATTTTCTTCAATGTTTCCTTGTTTGCTCTAATGCTGGTCAGTAAATTGTGTCTGAATTTACACAATCTGGCTGAGCAATATTAAAACAAAATGAACCAATGGTTAGCACAGAGAACAAGGCCTGGCCCAGAGTAGCCTAAGCAAGATTCAGAGAGGTTTTATGCTGACACACAGCACCATCATAACCTTGGCGAGAGTGATGCGCACAATTAACCTGCTATGGTATTACACTGTCATTTCACCCCTCATAAACACAAATTGATGTAAACAACATTTGTCATTATGACAGCACAGAAACAACATCTCGGGAAATAAGGGCCACTCTGCTAGAAAGCTGTTTTCTAGAAGGCACTTGTATTGCAGCATTACATATGCTCGATGCCAAGCAGAGCATCTATATATCTTGTTTACATGGTTTTTAAATGTGTAGTGGAGCCAAGTTACTGACAGCTTTGGGTGTGATCCATGATACACAGTAAATTATGGCATAATATCAATGCAACTATATAGACTGCTTTATATCTGCCTGAAATTCATTTCTAATCCCAATCCTGAGCCTCGTGGAAACTACATGACATTAAAAAAACTTTTAATTGCTGTATTGCTCACAGGAGATGACTTTTGAAACTAGTAGACTGTTGGTTTGTACTAATCTTTGTTTTTCAACTTGAGAGATCCTATCTGAAGCTCACCTTAAACTCCACAAACACATCCATGTTTTTCTTGTATCTACATAGGTTTATCTGTGTCTTAACATCATGCAAAAACAGACAGAGAGAGTGACAGACAGACAGAGAGAGCAACAGACAGACAGACAGACAGACAGAGCAAGCGAGATACAGACAGACAGACAGAGTGAGTGAGAGACAGACAGACAGACAGAGAGAGCAAGAGACAGACAGACAGACAGACAGAGAGAGAGAGAGAGAGAGAGAGAGAGAGAGAGAGAGAGAGAGACAGACAGACAGACAGACAGACAGACAGAGAGAGCAAGAGACAGACAGACAGACAGAGAGAGAGAGAGAGAGAGAGAGAGAGAGAGAGACAGACAGACAGACAGACAGACAGACAGAGAGAGAGCAATTGACATACAGCCAGAGAGAGCGAGAGACAGAGAGAGCAAGAGAGACAGAGAGAGAGACAGAGAGAGCAACAGACAGAAAGACAGACAAACAGACAGAGAGAGCAAGAGAGAAAGAGACAGACAGACAGAACGAGCAAGAAACAGACAGACAGAGCAAATGAGAGACAGACAGACAGAGTGAGTGAGAGACAGACAGACAGAGCGAGCAAGAGACAGACAGACAGAGCGAGCGAAAGACAAACAGACAGAGAGAGCAAGAGACAGACAGACAGAGCGCGAGAGACAGAGAGATGTGATGTCTAGAATCCCATACAGAGTCTATTCCAGCCTCACTCCCACTGCTCCTGGTATAGGCTCCAGATCGACCGTGACCCAGATTAGTATAAAGCAGTTACTGAAGATGTTTGTATGAGTAAATAACTGTACAACACAGACTGTAATGCAGACTACAAACTAAAGTGTACATTATTTCACCTTGTTCACTAGTAAAGCTGAAATATGTCAAGGTATAAAGAGCAAACACTTATACAGCGATGGAGAACATATAATGAGGTGTTCTGTTCCTTCTTAGCATGACAATTTGTGTAGACAATTTCTGAATACAATACATGGAGCCTTGCATGTATTACATGTCTGAATTTATTTTTAGAAATCCTGTGCACATGTGATAGATCTCTAATAATGTGTAGTTAGTCAGCTGCTTTTGTGGTTAGGCATGGGTTTTAAAGGATACAGTTTCGTTTCACAAAGGAATAGCCTCTTCATTAACAGGAATAGCACACTGGCTCTGTGGTCTGATTACATTAAATGATTCCTATCATCAGTGGCTCAAGCACAAGTGGAAATGGATCGCTTTTGTAATCTGACACTAACACTAGTCTACTTCTCCAGTTTAAAGCCAGCACTGGATGTGATTAACTCATCTGTGTATTTTATCTTTTATGTAAAGGGTTAATAGGCTATATTTTATAACATTAGTTATGTCATCTACAAGCAATTAATCGACTTTGACAGCAATTATCCTGTTTGGCAACTGATAGACTTCACCGTTTAAAAAAGAAACTTGAGACAGTTAATGAGGCAGGAAGGGTGACTCTGTTACCAAGGCAACCTAGTAAGGACACATTTTATAGATGGAAAAAACCCTTCATCTTGAGCACAGATTTCCAGCCTTGGTCCAAAAGCACTACATGGTCCAGGGCTGGGAATCTAGAGATTTGTTTTTATTTCTTAGTAATTCAATACAAAATTTGTTGAGAATTACATCTCATCAGTTTCTAAACACACACACACACACACACACACACACACACACACACACACACACACACACACACACACACACACACACACACACACCTTTGATTCTGTTGCTTTATGATATTATATATCAACGACATAAAGTGTCATGAACACATTTGAACACTAGTTTATTGAATCCTGCTCCATAGCACCTGTTGCACCGCGAGGGTGCAGCGTCACCGAACTACAGGAACCAACAAGTACGTGCGGGCGCATGCGTAAAATTCAACAAGAGCGTGTCATGAATATCGTGGAAACTGGAAAAGTGTGTGTTCATTGTGCTTAACCCTGAACTGTGATTCTTTTAATATAACTTTCAATATATTTACTATTTCAATGCATTGATGTATTATTGACTAATATATTGTTGTAAAATTATTAATGAGCTATTCAGACTGCTTACCTTGCACAATGAGGCGCTCCGGTGAGACCGGGTCGTCCCTGCGCGCTCCAGGAAGACCGGTTTTCCATCCAGAAGTGATTTTTGTGCATAAAGTCCACCACAGCACAAGTGCGGAGCGCCAGTTCATGTTTCCACGAGAGCTGTTGTGATTTCTATTCCCGGCGGCGCCCTTGTAAAAGGATGCATTGTCATTTTGGTTAAAGGGACGCAAAGTAAACAGTTGCATGAAGCTTTCCCTCCTAAAATAAAAACGTATTCCTGTGGCAGCGCTATGACCCAAATGACAGGACTGTCCCTTCTCAGCTATGGCGTCAGAGACACTTGTGCATGATGATTATTTTGTGATGCAATATCTGGTATTTTGGCTGAGTTATGTCTAAGGGGTGACATCTACACTTAGGTGTTGATCCCAGAATAAATGTAATAAAAAAAAATTAATAAAATGCTTAAACTGACAAGATGACTGATTTGTTTAACGCTCTCAAAATAATTCAATGCCTCTGACTTTAATGTTGTAACTAAATCAAGTTTAAATGAATTTTAACCAGAGTGCAATATTGTGGATCGTGCAGCTGTCAAACTAAGTTGCTGAGTTTCAATATATTTATGAGATATTGTTTGACTGTGCATGTACTTAACAGCTGTTACTAAATAGTTATTGAATTCTCTCTCTCTCTCTCTCTCTCTCTCTCTCTCTCTCTCTCTCTCTCTCTCTCTCAAACACGTGTGTCTTGTAATCTCTGGATTAAATTGATTTTAGAATAGAACATATTTAATGATAGTGCAAATGATTTAAACTTTATTGCATAACAACCTTACGTTAACAGCTATCTTCTTGTTCTAACATTGACGTCTTCTGACAAATGTAACTTATAAAGTGCCTATGCAAAATACTTCTTTGTTCCGTTCTGCTAAACCGGGAAATTCTGTCTACAGTGTAGATGGGCCTGAACTCACACCTCCCCATGTTACGTAAAGCTGGTGATTTTTGCGTTGCCTGTTATTCGATTACAGGGTATGTTTCTCTAGAAAAGTAGCCACATTGCAAAGAATGTTTTAGCCAAGGTCCATAGGAAATTAAACGTGTGCGTGCGTGCTTTTTTGTGCATGTCTGTTTATACGCGCGTTTTTTTGGGGGTGTGCGTCCAAGCTCGCAACTTGCGCACTTGGGCGTGCATGTGTGCTGATAAGTGAATTGTGCAATCATCTTCACCAAACCCTCCATAGAAAGTCATCAATTTGATCATTTTAATCATACATCTGTCTGTATGCTTCTTGAATGTGTGCTGTTTCTCCTGCTAATGTCCGTGCCGTTCCCTCTACTTGGGCTCTGTTTGTCTATGCCGCAAAGTGACTCCGTGACGCCTTCTTCCATTTCCATGTACTCGGCAGCTTTGTCGCCAAGTGAAGATCCAGACGGAGATCCTTTGAACTTTTTCAGGAAATCCGGAAAATACGGACATCCCGGGGGCGGGTATTCAACGGCAGGAGACTGGTCCTCATTATCAGTCTCCCGGTGGTAGAAGTAATTAAAGTTGGAGACGATTACGGGCACCGGGAGAGCGATGGTGAGGACGCCGGCGATGGCACACAGCGAGCCCACTATCTTCCCTCCAACTGTTATGGGTTTCATGTCACCATAGCCTACAGTCGTCATAGTAACTACGGCCCACCAGAAAGCGTCCGGGATGCTCGTGAACTGTGACTTGGGCTCATCCGCCTCAGCGAAGTACACGGCGCTAGAGAAGAGCACCACCCCAATAACGAGGAAGAAAATGAGCAACGCCAACTCGCGCATGCTCGCGCGCAAGGTGTGCCCGAGAATTTGGAGTCCTTTGGAGTGTCGGGAGAGCTTGAAGATGCGGAAAACCCTGACCAGTCTGATTATTCTCAGGATGGCAAAACTCATGGCCTGCTGCCCGTTGCCTTGCTGCTGTGCGAGGTCCGTGCCCAGAGTTATGAAATAAGGCATAATGGAGACAATGTCTATAGTGTTCATTATGTTTTTGAAGAAAGAGGCTTTGCTCGGACTGGCAAAAAAGCGCACAATGATCTCAAATGAGAACCAGATAATGCATACGGTCTCCACAATGAAAAACGGGTCGTTGAAGGGTGTAAATCCGTTGTCTGTATGCGTCACGTTTTTACCTGGGCTAAGGAAATCTTTGTCGTCCCTGAATTCTGGTAACGTTTCCAAACAAAATATAACTATTGATATGACGATAACCAAAACAGACACAACGGCGATGCCTCTAGCAGGACTTGAGCTCTCGGGATACTCAAACAAGAGCCAAATCTGCCGCTTAAATTCATCCTCTGGTAACGGTTTTTCTGCCTCTTTTACGAAGCCCTCGTCCTCGCGGAACTTCATCATGGCTTCATCGCCAAGTTCGTAGAATTTGACTTCCTCGGAAAAGATGTCAAACGGTACATTGGCCGGTCTCTTTAATCGTCCTCCTGACTGATAGAAATACAGAATGGCGTCGAAACTAGGTCGATTCCTGTCAAAAAAGTACTCGTTGCGCAGCGGGTCGAAGTACCTGATCCGTTTTGCGGGGTCCCCTAAGAGTGTGTCGGGAAACTGGGCAAGAGTCTTGAGCTGAGTTTCAAACTTCAGACCGGACACGTTTATCACCACTCTCTCGCAGCAGCCGTACTCACTGTAAACGTTCTCGTATCCGGACTGTGGACGTCTGTCCGTGAGAGACGCTGTCTCTTCGTCGTCCATGTTATAGACAAAACTCGATGCTCTGCTCCCCCCGTCTTCGTCTTCTTCGTCGCCCTCGGCCTCTTCGTCCTCTTCTATCATAACGTCCTCCTCGGATCCGAGAAGCGCCAACTCAGAGTGGCGCAGGTCCCCTCCGAGAGCCGCGCGGTGCCGCCTCCAGCGCGCGACTCCTCTCTGCTTTTTGCGCTCTCTCAGAAGTTGCTGCTGTGGCTCGTGCTGCTGTTGCGCCTGCTGAGTGGAGGAGGAGGAGCGCGAGGCAGTCCCTCCGCTTCCATGGTTGGCATTAGTAGAGGAGGCGGTGCGAGTCTGATATGGCTGACCGTAAGGGTGGGTGCACGAACTACCTACACCACCGCCACTGCTTCCTCCATCTCCAGCAGTCCCGGCCTCGGACGCCGCAGCTGCTACTGCCGCCGCGCGTGACTGTCTTTCTCTTTCGCGCTCTCTCTCCCTGGCTCGAGCTTGGGCATATCCATACGGCACGTGAGGGTTGCACCCGCTACTATCTGCTCCGACCATAGCAAACTCCATTTTGGTGCGTAGTTTTTAACCGTATAGTTAAATACAGTTTTTTGTCAAGACTTCAACTGGGTGCAGCAATGTCCATAAATGCACTTGGAATGCCACAATGAGGCTTTTGGAAAATGTAAGTCCACTGAGGCAAAAAAAAAAAAAAATCCTCACAACATGCACGGTGATTACAATATCATTTTATGGTCATGCAACATTCAATGAAATCAGTAAACTGAGTCCATAAGCTTTTAATATAGGTCCGATAATATCATCGAGTCCAGGTGCGTAAAGGTTAAGGAACCCTTTGTTTATAGCGTTGCATCGGTGTCCAAAACCACAGGGGGTCCTTAGAGTCCTCCATAAGATTATTAAAAGAGTAAATGATGTCTTCGCCTTTCACCGCCACCTGAGGTGTTTTACTTGTAGGAAGAAGCGACTTTGAGTTCTGTTAGTGATCCGTGGTTGCAATCTTTGGGTTGAGGGAAGAGGGTGTGTGGTGGAGTTGGAGGTGGAGGTAGAGATGGTGGTGGGGTGCTGTTCTGTCCTCTGCCCCTCCACTGGCTACGAATGAATCACGGAATTATTTTGACGCCAGCGACAGCTGCAAAGGGCACAAAAACAAACATGTTACAGACTGCACCCATCCCTCCCATCCCTCAAAAGAAAAAGAAAAAAAATCTCTACACTCTATTAACATGTGCGACGAGAACAGATAGTGCTAAACAATACTCTTACAATAACAAAATATGCCAAATTATTTGTAACAGTGCATTGATATAGCAGTTACAGGCCTGTACGGCAACAGGAGATAATACGTGATTATTACAGAAAGAAAAATCCCTATAGGTGATTAATCATAAACACTCGCCGCACGCAAAGGACACCCCACCTTCTCTCCGTTCAGACCACTTACATGAGAAAAGACCGGAGAATATTTGCTTAGCTTCCACCTCCAACACAGTAAGCCGGAGCTAGGTGAGGATGTAAATCCCAGGTTTGCCCAAAAATCCCCGCCTGCTCTGGGCATCCAAAACCCACACGACGCACGTAGCAAGAGAACATGTCATCCTCAAGAGTCGAGTTTATTTGCATCCAACATGATCTTGCCACTTTGGGGCTGCGTCTCGCCGTGTCTCAATTCAACAGGATCTCGCATCACCTGCACATCACAGCTTCCATCCAAAAAAAAAAAAAAAAAAAACCCAAACAAAAATGCACCGCAAGAAGCAAAGATGCACTTAACCAATAAAGCAAGCTTGTCAATCAGAGCGCACGGGAAAATCAGTAATTCAGCGATATGAATGAAAAGTTGAATAATGTCATGTAAAATAGCATTGAGTAAGTGGACGCGCCGTGCGTCCGCCGCCGCTCGCTCTCGCTCGTTTACCGTAGCGCGCGCCTGTTATTACCGAGGAGCCTCGCGCGGCCACGACCAGTGCCGACAGAGCGCGATCATCCCCCAGCGGCCAGTGCGGCTCACTGCTTCCTCACACTCGTGCTGCAGTCCCAAACTTCTGATTTGTGTATCAAGTATGCATGGTGGCCATAACCTTGGTACTTTAGTATAGTGCAAAGCTGAAAAAATGAGCTGGATGTAAATAAGCTCAATTGAAGAATATTCCTATTATTATGAATAGAAAGTAAACTACTGTATGATGTGTTTCCATTTCCCTGAGTATCTATTCACACCCTGGGGGAAAATACCATGCCACATGATATCTGTTATCATTATTGTTTGGATGTTGAGTGTCTATTGCCTTTAAATGGTCAAATACAAAAGGTGCTTTTAATAAAATAAAAAAACATATATAAATAATAATAATAATAATAATAATAATAATAATAATAATAATAATCGTCCCTACATTTAATTAATAAATACCCAAGCAATTAATGATATAGGCCTAGTTTTTAATAATGTCTGGAAAATTTGCACCCAGAAAATCATCAATCTAAATAAGAAAAAAAAAGTGTAAAAAGAGAGGAAAAACAAAAGCATCAGACCACCTAGCTGCTAAAGATATTAAAAGCAATTACAGCAATACTTCTGTGAAGGGCAATATGGCAGCTGGCATGGATGAACAATCTGTTCGTGGATTGAACAGATTATTTCATAATGCATAATTGAAGGTGATTTATATATATTGCTGATTATATCTTGTTAATTATTATTATCTCCATAAGTGGAAAATTGCTGTGATGCATCCTTGATGATAAAGTAATGTATATAATGTAAAATGCTGTTTGTGGAGCCAAACTGCATATACAATATATTAGGATGTCAAATCATAAAATTAAGATGACTTTTCACAGAGAAAAAAAAAGCACTGTTATGCGACAATGTTCAAATGTGTTCATTTGTAGAAAGTGCATTCATATTATCAAAGGATTTAGTTTTATATGATCTCCAGATCAAAACTAGCTGAGAAATTCAAACAGTTTATCTATTATGTCCTCTGCATGAAGCTGATAAAAACTAGCATCAGCAACACAGCACTATTTAAGCTACAAATCAAGGTGTAATGTCCCAAGCATTTTGACTATTCTATGGCTCAGGTGGGATTTTGGACATTTTAACAACCATTCATCTCGTGTGAAATATTACATTGCTTTCAGCGCTTTGTAAATTACCGCCATTGTGCACCAAGATCCAGTGCCTTTGCATGCCTAGAATATTACTCTTTCCAAAGTAGCATTATAGAAATGCAGTACCTTGTTTTTTGGTCTGAGTTCAAGATCTTTCATCTAGAGATTTTGGCTATATTATGCTTGCAGAGGCTTGTAAGCAGCACGCTTGCACACAGAGGGCAGTATTTCACTAGCCGATATTACATCTTAATGACCGAGGCATTGGCCAGTGCCAGATGGTCACATTACCATTTAGACAGAGGGTTTGGGAGGTCACTGGGATGTTCCCAAAAGCTAAAACCGGGTGTGTGTCCACCTGTAAATTATTTTTTTCTCCTGCAAGATATATTTTGTATGATTGTATTAATAAACATGAACAAATCAGAATAACAAAACTGCTAGTAAATCAGGTACTACATTGATAAAGCACAAAGAAGGCAAACTTATCCTTTCAGTTGTATACCAGATTATTATATCCGACATCCCATATACATTGGCTATTATATGATTTCCTATTGCAATGGTTAAGGTGTTAAGGTGGATTACTGCATGGAAGGTTATGAGATCAAATCCCAGGTCCACCAAACTGACACTTTCAGGGGACCCTCAGCAAGGCCTTTAGTCATTCTGGACAAGGGTGTCTGCAAAAGTGTTTAAATGTATTCTTTCCCTATACACATTCTAGGTCACCTTAAATAATTGCAACTGATCCAATATGTAGTCCAGTATTTTTCTCATCTGCCTTTCAACTGCCAAAAGAAACAATACTGTTTCATCCTAGTCTTATCTCTTGCTGTCATGCTGACGTGAGCTAATTGGAACATTAGGATGAAGGACAGACATCAGTGGCTCAGGTCAAGGATTTGTATTGCAGAGGCAAGAAAGAAAGATTGATTTCACCACAGCTAATGTGTTGGATGACTTTTAGCTTTTTTCATGCATGGATATGGAAATTTGTGGATGCCAAAAATATTCTTCAAAACTTCTAAACTTGTGCAACACAGATGAAGTTATCAATGAGTCGCATCCATACGGTTAAGAGTGTATATACTGTTTTTTTTTTCTCTTTGCTTTCAGTCCACATTTGTTTTGTGAACTATGCTAGTAATGGTTTGGCATGAAATTGTGTCACATGGTCTCTCCATGTCCATGTGGCTTTCCTCTGGGTTCCTCATTTTCCTCATTCCCAAAAAAAGATGCCACAGATTCTAATTTGGACTGGGATTGCATCCAAGGCATGTTCCTAACTCACACAGGGACACACTAATTCACAGTGTGATATGTGACCCTTACCAGGATAAACCTGTTAGTGAAGAAAAATAAACACAAGGCAAGTAGTTTAGATCAGAATTTTAGTTTCATGGTTGCTTTGGAGAACTTGCGGTTCAGTGCTCTGACCACCCAGGTTTGATTCCCAGCTAAGGGAACTCCATCCACCGAGGTTGTCACTCCAGGTGCTAGTCCCAAGCCTCAATAAATCTTGGAGTGTTGCCTTAGGCTGGTAAAAAACCTGAACCCAAATTGAATGTTTAGAGTGAAATGGTCTTCTGTGGCAACCACCCAAAAGGGAAGCAACCAAAAGAGAAACATATGGATTTTAAGTCTCAACTGGCCAATGGGCTTTCATTTTGCAGTCTTTATAAACAGTGTATGGTATGGATTTGGAATCTAATCTAATAGAATATAGTAGTTAAAAACTGGAAATTACAAAAATCAGTGTGCCTTTCATTGGACTTGTGCCGCACGTGGGAAGGCTCTGTATCCACCATGATCCTGACCAGGATAAAGTAGTTCCTGAAGATAAATGTATAAGTGAAAAAAAAAAAGATCGGTTTTAGAATTGCACATTGATTTTTCTGTCACTGTTATCCTCCTGCTTATTGTCCCTGCCAAATATTAAAATTTTTCTTATTTTGGGCTCCGATTGTGATGGATAGTATTTTTATTATCTTAAGTAATTTTAATAGCCATCATCTGGCTTGTGCAGATCAACAACCATCTATTATCTATTATTATTGCTGTGCTGAAATCTATTCAGTATTTTCCCATGGAGTGATGGATAACAAAGGGATTTTAAATGTGCTCCACTTCATATTGATCACCTTCAATTTATATATATATATATATATATATATATATATATATATATATATATATATATATATATATATATATATATATATATATGACAAGACACCAGTTTTTGAGAGAAACCTCTGTTACTATTATATCTGTCCGTATGATAATATTTTATTTGAGCAATGGTTTGTCCTTCAATTGTGTGAAGATTTTAATCATTATATGCGAACATTTTGTACAGTTATTGCATTCATTCTAAGTGTGTATAAAATTATGGTGTTCTTTAATATACATTACATTGTGTTTGTGTTTGTGTGTGTGTGTGTGTGTGTGTGTGTGTTTGGGGGTGGGGGTGGGGTTCCTCTCTGGAAATCTGTGCTAAGCGTATAACACAAACTGTGTTAAAAACTATTCCACACATCCATACAAGACTTAATCATTGTTTTTATCAGACAGATCCAGCCAAGCAGGAAACATCCTACTTCTGCTGGTTAGATAAAAAATACAAGACATCACTCCCTTGCAATATCTCACAGTCTCGTTGTCCATGTTCTCCAATTTAGATATTATATTTGTGTATCCAGTGGTGTTTTCCATAGTGAGGTCTGTGGGAGCTCTGACCTTGAAGCCCCAGACCCTTCAGCCAGATGCACTTCAGACTAAAGCTCTGTCAGACTAAACACTGAATGCCAAGGCTATGAAGCTTTTGGGGATTAAAGTCTCACCTCTACAAATGGCATCAGAAATAAAAATGGAAATATGATCTGAAGATAAGACTGGAGCCTCGTTTGCCCTGAGGTGGGCGTTTGGGCTGAAGGGTATAAGTAAGATGGTTAATGGTGACGGACGACATAAGGCAGAAAGAAACTCCAGCAGGTAAGGCATCCTTGGGTCTTAGCCTGATTTTCTTTTTGGCTATATTTTATTTTATCCTCCTAAATGTATACAGGTTAGATTAGAATAAGAGCATAATAATAATAATAAGTCATTTATTCAAGTCCAGTGAATTTTTTTCATTTTTATTTCATCCAAGCTTGTTAGAACACATGCAGTGGTAACTCTTTTGATTAGCCTTAACCTCGGAAACACAAATTAACATTTTCTAGAACACATATTCTAGATTTTTTTTCTAGCAATACTCTATAACTGAGCCAACTTTTTTACATTTACAGCATTTAGAAGACACTCTTATCCAGAGTGACTTACATCACCTTATTTCAGTTTATGCACCTGAGCAATTGAGGGTTAAGGTCCTTGCTCAGGGGCCTTGCACTGGCAACCTTGTGGACCTGGGATTCAATCCAATGACCTTCCGAGCAGTAGTCAAACACTTTAACCACTGAGCTACCACACCCCACAGCTTCAGCTACTCATACTACCATTGTGTTATTCACATATTTCCTTGTCTGCTTACATCTAGGCGATGATGTGCAGAGTCACCATGGTGTTGCTTTTGCCGATGCTGGTGTGGGCGGGGACAGAATGCCAAGCTCGATGTTTCCTTACCAACATCTCCTTCACCGTGGAGAGCGACGAGTGTAGCAGCTGCATCACCATCAACACCACAGCCTGCGCCGGCCTCTGTCATACCCAGGTACAGTCTAGACATCATCACAGTTTCCAGCTCAATTGCTGAGTTAGGCTCAAAAAAATGTACAATAAATTCTTAGATTTTGTTTTTAAGAAATAGATTGAATGCAAATGAAATAAAAATTAGAATAAAGAAGAAAAAATTTATATATATATATAAAAGGAAAAAAAAGGATATGAAAAATGAAAAAATGATGTAGCTATCTGTAGGTACTTAATATGTTTTAAGGATACGATAATAAAACAATAACAAGCTGAGGATCTTATTTATCTTTTGTTTTAAACACTATTCTGGAACTATTTTGTTTTACAGAAGCTACAACATGTAGCACTGTTTTAATTGATAATTGACATATTGTAAATATATTATAACACAGATAACATAAAATTGATGACAATTTATATGATTATACGTTTTTAGCAGAGAGCATATCGCAGCCTGATTGAACCGTACTTACAGGACACCTGTAATTTCGAGAGCTGGACATATGAGACTATCCAGCTGCCAGGCTGTGCTCCGGGAGTTGACTCGTCCTTCACCTACCCTGTGGCCCTGAGCTGTAAGTGCAGCCAGTGTAACACAGAAAACACAGACTGCGGCACTTTCAGCATGCAGCCGAATAGCTGCCACACACACGCCTACTACTGAACTGGCCCACTTTCAGAATTTTAATATTATTGTTAAAACATTGTGGACACATTTTCTTCTTTTACATTAATTATCTTATCTCACATTATTTCACACAACAACTTTGCAAAAAATGAATTAAAACACACACACACACACACACACACACACACACACACACACACACACACACACACACACACACACACACACAAATAGTTTAGCACTGCAAATTAGACACAGGTTTGTTGTTTGTCTCTGTGACCCTGAATATCACGAAGGACATGGTGTGTTGTTGCTCAGCATCACCTGAGCATGTAAACACTGCTTCATTAAAACAGCTCACATGCAGAATTAGCATCTTCTATTTGTTTCTGTAACACAGCAGCTGCTTCCAGACTTCACACACACAAACACACACACACACACACACACACACACACACACACACACACACACAGGATGAGAGCTGTATGCACATGTGCTTACTACAGTTTATAATAATTCTTCCGAGACCAATTATGAAATTCTTCTATCTACACTTACTCTGCATTTACTCCAAAGAGCAGAACCCAGCTTGTTTTGCTCTAATTCACAACTAATCGTTTAAACGATGAATCAACGTAAAATCCAAACTGCGTGTCTGTGATTACGCATGATGCATGAACGTTGTCGATAGAAACCAATTAGAGACACAAAACCAGAACATAGAAAAATAACTTAAACTTTTGATTAACAATCAGTTTAGAAGAAAAATCAGAGATAACTTAAATGTTGTAAATGGAAAACTTTAAAATTAGAATAAAAAGCAGATGTGTAGCAGATGTCATTCCCACAGACATCAAATTTTCCCTGTAAAGATATAAAAATCAACAAAAATGATTTTTTTAAAGGCTCTTTAATGGACTTTTTAAAATCAAATTTCATAAGAAATATAAGCTATAATAAACAGCTGGTCTATTTTAAGTAATCCGAATTCCCTTTCTTTACTCAGTACAGAGAAACGTATTCAGATTCTAATCCGTCTTAATCCATCCATTACACTTTCTGCAGCAAGAGATAGGAGATAACATTGAAATAATCCATTAATAGCACAGCAGGATCCTCTAATTAATTACTTACCCTTATTTAATACAACAGTTCTCCAAACAAAGTTCAGCACTACCAAGACATAAAATCCCAATAAAAGCCTGAATTTACGGATGTGGGTATTTGTTTTTATTAACATCGGGACAAATAACCAACAAACTCATGTTTAGACCATCGGTGAGACCAGAGTTCAGCAAGTTATCAACGTTTAGATGATACGAATAAAATTTTTGTTAAGATTTAAATAAACATCAGACACTGAAAGATGAAGTTCAAGCCAGAAAAGACGGAAATCGTTCGTATGAGATTTACAATGTAAGGAAAGAGCTTGTGTTTGAATGGATTTTAAAAGAACCAACAGTCAACCGATCAAATATCATCATCAGATAAAAGAAGAAATCGGTTTTACAGAAACGTAAATAATCCCAAAGACATCATAGTGTTAAATTCATATCTGTATAGTATGACAGTTCTTTCATTTCTAGAGAACGCTGGTTGATGCACAGAAAACTCTCCAACTTACAAAGCCAGAAATGTCTCTGTAGGATTTGGATTTTTCAGACCCTTTATTATAATATGCTGAACAGATGAAATCAAGCACAATTCTTCGATGTATGGAACCCCGACAGCACTGCAATGTTCTTTCCTTGCTCGTTAGCTGGCAAACTTGTTCCGGATGATCTCGCCCCCCTCCACTTCCACCTGCTCATACAGCCACTTCCTGTCACATCGACACTCTACGCCACACTTGCGGGAGCTGCAGTTGGGACAGGGGTAGAAGCAGCCCATGCAGTCCTCATCCAAGCAGTCGCACAGGTCTCGGCCACAGGAGATCAGCAGACCTCGGCTATCGTACACTTTACTCTTACCCGGTATGACCTGCCTGAATTGAAGAAAGGACACACAGCCACATATGTGGCTTTTAATGAGTCTCATCATGCTTGTATTATTACATGATTTCGGTGAAAATAAGTTCCAGTACAGAACAGCACATCCCAAACTTTCCATATTTTTTTGTCCTATGTGAAACATCTAATCTGTTACCTGTCGGTGGATGAGACCTTCACCCCCCCACGTCTCTTGCACGCATCATTTCCTGCTTTACCCTGTGAAAAATAAAAGAACAAACACAGTTCACATTAACACGTTTTGCTTTTCCCTCATGTCCTTCAAAATCACACAGTAATGCATTTGGCATTCTTTTTATATATATAAAAAAAAGAACATGTTTAATATATATATATATATATATATATATATATATATATATATATATATATATATATATATATATATATATATATATATATACACACACACATACACACACACACACACGGACACACACACACGGACACACGCGTACAAATATATATATAAACTGCCCTGAACTGCAGTAACCTAGCATTCTGGGTTCGATAAACCTAGATGAGAGCGTAAGATTATTAAAAACTTTTATATCACAAAATATTTGTGCACAAACATCGATGACGTTTTACATTCTCCAAAAGATATACATAAGTTAAAACAGCAGAATATTTAAAACACTGCTGAAACTTGTAGGATTATCATGTAGAAAAGTGAACGATACAGCTGTGTGTACAATACAATGATACGTTTCCTTGGCATTTTTTCTCATGTGTAAATAACTGTGTAGAGAGAACAACAGTACTAAACCTGTACACGGACATGCTCTAGTTTCGGGCAGTATAACAGCTGAATGTACAGTGTGCTACCTTTTGGCCAGAATCTCTTGCCGCTTGTCTCCTCTCTTTTGTCAACTGCTGTTTGCCTCCATCAGAAATGGAGCCAGAACGAGATTCTTCTTTCGTCCCCAAACCCGATCGGTTCTTCCGTAATTCAATCTAGAGGTATTTTAAGAGCCTTATTTATTAAATGATTTATTTACAACTTATAGCATAATCCTCAAACCTAACCCTTTACTTCACATCTTCTACTGTCTAACGATTTCATTGCAGTATCCAAAAAAGCAAACCTTTAAATAAGTGGATTCAAAGTTAATCTCGTCTTTTTCC